>NC_090387.1:24536501-24836521 GCF_036365525.1 Heterodontus francisci | reverse complement strand
CTGACCCCCAACCCTTTGCCATCTCTGACCCTCAACCCCCATGATCTCCAACATCCCCCCCCGATCGCTGACCCCTGCGCCCCTATGAAATCCGACCGCCACACCCTGCGATTTTGACTGCTTTGCCCCGTGAAACCCGATCTCCACACTCCCATTATCTTTGACCCCTGCACACCTGCAAAATCTGACCTCAACTCCCTGCAATATTTGATACTCACCTAGTGATCTCGAACCCCCCGTGATTGCCAATCCCCACCTGCCCCACGATCACCTACTACCCCCACCCCCCGACACCCCCACATAATCTCTGACTCCCCCTACTTACCTGGCATCCGTTCCTCAGCTGTTTCCCACATGACACACAGTTAGCCTAGAATCCTAGAACCATTGGATGGTTATAGCACAGAAGGAGGCCATTCAGCCCATTGTGTCATTGCCTGCTTTTTGAAAGAGCAACTCAGTTAGTCTCACCCCCTGCCTTTTCCCCCTAACCCTGCAAATGTTTTCTATTCAGGATAATTACCCAATTCCCTTTAGAAATCCACAGTTGAATCTGCCTCCACCATACTCTCAAGCCTTGCATTCCAGATCCTGACCACACGCTGGACAAAAAAGCTTTTCCTCACGTCTCTTTTGGTTCTTTTGCCAATCATCTTAAATCAGACTCCTCTGGTTCTCAACCCTTCCACCAATGGGAACAGTTTCTCTCTATCTACACTGTCTAGACCTCTAATGATTTTGAACACTATCAGGTCTCCTTTCAATCTTCTCCTCTCAAAGGACAACAGCCCTAGCCTCTTCAACCCATCTATGTAATTGAAGTCCCTCATCCATGGACCTCTTGTAAATCTTTTCTGCACCTTCTCTAATATTTTCACATCCCCATGTCCCATGTTCCTCTGCTCCTGTACCCTTTTAGAATTGTATCCTTTATTTTATATTGCCTTTCTTTGTCCTTCCTACCAAAAGGCATCATTTCACACTTCTCTGCATTAAATTTCATCTGCCACTAGTCTGCCCATTCCACAGTCTGTCTATGTCTTCTTGAAGTCCATCACTATCCTCCTCACAGTTCACAATACATTCAAGCTTTGTGTCATCTGCAGATTTTGAAATTGTGTCTTGCACACCCAAGTCTGGGTCTTTAATATAGATCAAGAAAAGTAGTCATCCTAATACCAACTCCAGGGGAACTATAGGCCTACCTCCAGTCCAAAAAACAACCACTAGTTTCTGTTTATTCCCACTTAGCCAACTTCATATCCACGCTGCCACTTTCCCTTTTATTCCATGGGCTTTAACCTTGCTGACAATCCTGTTATATGGTACTTTATCAAACGCCTTTTGAAAGTCCATGTACACCACATCAACTGCATTACCCTTATCAACCTTCTCTGTTACCTCATCAAAAAACTCAATCAAGTTAGTAAACATGATTTGCCTTGAACAAATCAGTGCTGGCTTTCCTTAGTTAATCCACATTTGTCCAAATGACTATTAATTTTGTCCCAGATTATAGTTTCCAAAAGCTTTCCCTCCACTGAGGTTAAACTGACTGTGCTGTAGTTGCTGGGTTTCTCCTTACACCCTTTTTTCAACAAGGGTTTCTTTTTTCCTCTTTATTCATTTGGGGGATGTGGGCATTGCTGGCTAGGCCAGCATTTATTACCATCCCTAATTGCCCTTGAGAAGGTGGTGGTGGAATGCCTTCTTGAACCGCTGGAGTCCTTATGGTGTAGGTACACCAACAGTGCTGTTAGGAAGTGAGTTTCAGGATTTTGACCCAGCGAAGGAAGGCAATATTGTTCCAAGTCAGGATGGTGTGTGGCTTGGAGGGGAACTTGCTGGTGGTGTTCCTATGCATCTGCTGCCCTTGTCCTTCTAGGTGGTAGAGGTCATGGGTTTGAAAGGTTCTACCTAAGGAGCCTTGGTGAACTGCTGCAGTGCATCTTGTCAATGGTGCACACTGCTGCCACTATGTGTCAGTGGGGAGGGAGTGAATGTTGAAGGTGGTGGATAGGATCCAATCAAGCGGGCTGCTTTGTCCTGGATGGACATGGGCTGCTACAGTATCTGAGGAGTCTAGGGTGTAACATTTTGCAATTCTCCAGTCCTCAGGCACCGCCCCTGTATCTAAGGAGAATTGGAAGATTATGGCCACTGCCTCTGCAATTTCTACCCTTACATCCCTCAGTATCCTCAGATGCACCAGATGTGACCTATCAACTTTAAATACAGCCAGCCTATCCAATACCCCCTCTTTATCAATTTTTAGCCCATCCAGTGTCTCAAATACCTCCTCTTTCAATATGACTTGGGCAGCATTTTCTTCCTTGGTAAAGGCAGATGCAATGTAGTCATTTAGTACCATAGCCATGCCCTCTGCCTCCATGTGTAAGTCCCGTTTTTGGTCTCTAATTGGCCCCACTCCTCCTTTTACGATTTATATGCCTGTCAACCCTTCCTAGTTTCCCATTTGAAAATGTTTGCCATCCATGCACTCCCCGACCTGCTCTCTTCACAGCCCAAATAAAAATCTGGGCTATAGTGAAAACTCAACTGTTTGATTGCAATTTGAAATACAATTCCAATATTTTTGCACATTGCATTTCACAGGAATCGAGTTTCTGCCTTAAACGGAATTGGAAATCCGAGCTCAAATTGCATTCAAAATTGCGCAAGTTTTTCAAACTGATTTTATGGTTTAAGTTTCTGCTCATCATTGGCATAATCATAAGCACAAAACTTTCCATAAACCAATGCAGTGTTTTGGAATGTAATTGTTTATTTTTTCTTGCATTAAAAATATCTCTTGATATATTTATGAGTCGTAACTCAGTACAGTTGTATTAATGTGGCTGAAAAACATTTTTAAAGAGTGTATCTAGTCCACCAGAGAGTAGTCTGATTTTGAATAATTGAAAATTGTACTAAAAAAACTATACAGAGCAATTTACTAATTTTATTGGTATACTGTAGTCATTTTTAGTTTTTTTTATATTTTAAAGCTTTTAAAAGGTGCCTATGAATGCTGTTGCAAATAGAATAAAAGCTTAATTTTAAAAGCCAACTTAAATGTCAATCAAACAGGCACACCTAGCAGAAACTCACCATGTAATTAATCTGATATGGGGATATGCCTAATTTTGTGGGTGAGGTTGGCTGCTGGCACAATTTTTTGTTTAACCAGCCCAAAAGATCATGGAAACTTGATTCGTGCTGGACGTCACTTGCACTTAAAATTCCTTGATCTTTTGCACTGGTTTGGCCATTGTTGGGCGAATTGCGCTGGTAGTGGAAACTCCACCCCTTATCTTCCAAGAACAGATCAAGTTTCCTTTTGTCCCTCCATCTATCTGTTTATCCAATTTTGAACACTCTTAGCTTGGCTTTGTTGGTAGTGTTCTCAATTCTGAGTTAGCAAGCTATGGGTTCCAAGCTTTACACCAGGACTTGAATATATAATATAGGGTCAGGGCAGAACTGAGAGAGTAATGAT
This sequence comes from Heterodontus francisci, assembly GCF_036365525.1. NCBI lineage: Eukaryota > Metazoa > Chordata > Chondrichthyes > Heterodontiformes > Heterodontidae > Heterodontus > Heterodontus francisci. Next base: position 24,833,022 of record NC_090387.1, on the reverse strand, counting down.
GGTTCTATTCTTCAGATGCAATGCTTAGCTGACCTGTGCTTGGTCAGATGAATGTTAGGGATCTCTCAGCACAATTTGAAGAAGAACCATGGGCAATACTTTTTCATTTAAGAGGCATCTTGACAAATACATGAATAGGATGGGAATAGAGGGATACGGTCCCCGGAAGTGCAGAAGGTTTTAGTTTAGGCAGGCATCAAGATCGGCGCAGGCTTGGAGGGCTGAATGGCCCTGTGCTGTACTGTTCTTTGTTCTTTGTTCAAACAAAACTCAATGAATCAATCATTACTAATTGTGGGACCTTTTTTTTTGCAAAATGACTGTTAAGTTTACCTGCATAGCAATAGTGAATGTATCAAAATGTATGTAAGGCACTTAGGATTGTGAGATGCAACCAATTGCTATATAATTGCAACTTCTTGTTTCCTTCAACTTTATCACCTCAAAACAAAAAAAACTTGTTAATCGATATTCCTCATGTTTGAGAAAACTAATGTTTTCTGTCCCAAACTAAGCGAACTGACAATTTACCACATATCTCTAAGCTTTGAAAAGTCAATCCAATACCTTGAAGGTTTCTGTGATTCTCTAGTTATACACCTCAATAATGATTGCTTATCAAATATTAACCATCTCTTTAACAGCCTTTGCATTTCCAAATGTAATTCAAATTCTATAATTATAATGGGGGATAGTGCTGACACGGGTGGTGATCATGAGCATCACTTCACAAAATCAACATTCCATTTCACAGTGCAAGAAAGTCAGAAGTCATACTGTTTACATTTGTAAAATGGCATTTGCGTATGCTTCTGTACGCGTATGTGCTATCACTATTATTTTAACTCCAGAGCAATGAAGAGGTTTAACTGCACATAGTGCTGGTCAGGCGAGACCTATAAAACTGATTTTACAATAAAAAATTACATTGAGGTTTCTTACTGAGACTGTGCAGCTGAGTTCCTGGATGATGGTGTGTCTTCATCCGGGGACATGATATTGTAAAATTGGCCCTCAAAAGAACACGTGTACATTTAGGTAGAGAAAAAGGCAATTAGGCTCAAGGAGCCAGCCTCTTTTTGATTGATCTCAATCTCAGCTACTTGTCTTTTCACCATATTCTGCAATCCTTACTCTCTCTAGAAAAACATCTAGGATAACATAGAATTACACAGAATATACAGCACAGAAACAGGCCATTCAGCCCTACCTATCTATGCCGGCATTTACACTCCACTTGGGCCTCCTCCAATCCCTCCTCATCCAACTCTATCAGTATAACCCTCTATTCCCTTCTCCCTCCTTTGCTTATCTACCTTCCCCTTAAATGCAACTAATTGTGTATTGTACCCATTTATACTTTTCACTTCACTGCCTGTCCCCAGTAACGTTCCGCAAATCTATTCCATCTTTATGTGGAAAAGTTCTACCTGATATCCCTTATTGCTAATTTTCTGTTTTTTAAATATGCCCCTTACTGTTTGAAGACCATAGTGAATTCATTCATTGGATCAACTTTTAAATCCTCTTCAAAGCCTCATAAATATCACTGAGGTCATGTCAAAATGTCTTCCTATTCCAAAGAAAACTTCTTAAACTCTTAATATCTTTGTTGTTCATCACTGTACCCTGTCAAGGGCAACAGTACCTTCAAAGTTTATATCTAGAAAATTTAGCCTGTTTTAACACTCACTTGACCTAAAAGCTTAGAAGTTGCTGTCAGCAGTAAAAAGAAAGAAGGGCTTGCATTTATATAGCCTTATACTTTACACAACAACCAGACGCTTCAAAGCGTTTTATAACCAGTGAAGTAGTTTTGAAGTGTAGTCATTGGGTGGAATTTATGCTCTCCCCCTCCCCTGTGGTGGATTTAGAGGTGGGGAGAGCATAATATCGGGTGGGATGATTAAGGGGGGGTGGGGAACCCCACCACCATCCCACCTCTGCCAAATTATAGTCCAGGGCGGCCTGTGAATGGCCTTCCTGCCCCGCTGCCAATTGAGGCTCTTAACTGGGTAACTAATCCCTAATTGAGTCTTCTTCCTGCTGCAGTTGCAATTACCCATGTGGCAGGCCGCCCTCTCACTGCACGGGAAGCACTGCATCAGAAACCATATGGGATACTTCCTGGCTGTGGTTAGGGTGGGTGGAGGGAGGTCTCTCGTTCAAAGGCACTTAGTTCCTGAGCAAGGAACCTGGCATCAGGAAGCAGAGGGCCCGCTGAGGGCCAACCCCCCTTCCCTTGCTGCTGATCCCCCTCCCCCATGACCTCCTCCCTGCAAGACCCTGAGCTATCTTAAGCCTGGTTCAAGCGCTGCTCCTCAGTGTCTGGTCGCTGCAGCTACAGCTCCGGGTAGTAGGGGTACGAAATCCTATGGAAGGCCCACCGCTGTCCAGTTAAGTGCATGATTGGCACTAGATTGTGGGCCTTCCATACAAGTGACGAAGTGGTATCTCGGCTTTAGTTTCCCTTGACATCAGGACCCCTGCCGCCAGCATAAAGTTCCCCCCATTGTTGTAATGTTGGAAAGACGGCAGCCAATTTTCACACAGCAAGCTCCCACAAATTGCAATGTGATAATGACCAGATAATGTATTCTGTAATGTTGATTGAGGGTTAAATATTGGCCAAGACACTAGGGGCCCTGTTGTTTTTCGAAATAATACCATAGGATCTTTTATATCCATCTGAGAGGACAAACGTGGCCTCAGTTTAACACCTCATCCTTAAGACAGCACCTCTGACACTGCAGCACTCCCTCAGTACCACACTGGAGTGTCAGACTTGATTTTTGTGCTCAAGTCCTGGAATAAGCACAGCAGCAATAGCAAATGTGTATTAGTGGCAGCCAAAAAGGCGGGGCTAAAATGTGGCGAATCGAAGAGACCTATCAGTTGGCAGAAAAAAAGACAGAAGTGCAAGGGGAGAGCCAACTGTGTAACAGCCCCGACAAACAAATTTTTCTGCAGCACCTGTGGAAGAGCCTGTCACTCTAGAATTGGCCTTTATAGCCACTCCAGGCGCTGCTCCACACACCATTGACCACCTCCAGGCGCTTACCCATTGTCTCTCGAGATAAGGAGGCCAAAGAAGAAGATTAGTGGCTAGTAACAGCATGAATGCAATGCAGCTCTTGCTCGCCGACCAGTACAAAATTATGGTCTAAGAATATTTCAGTTCAAGTGCAAGCATCCTTACGATACATAACGAGCCAATTAATCTAATTAAAACCAGCACATTAGAAGGTTAAGAGTGTAGCATTCCATAATACCATGGTATTGCATCTTTCATATCACTCAATTGGGACAGAAACTTCTGGAAATCCTACAGTTTGAAAGTTGGAGTCTTCATTTAAAAGATGACTGGCACATGGATTGGCACAAAAAGGCCAGCAAAAACAGAAGAGAATGTTAACTAGAACACATGGCATGCCATCAACTTCCATTACCCTATTACATGGCAGATCTTGTATACCTGACATACCTGACAAGTGATGTGCTAAAGGAAGCTGAGGTTAAGTGGGAAGACAATGACAGAGTTGTGACATCTTCAGGAAAACCTCCAGACAACATGTAACATCTTTACGGTACTGCCATCTATCAAAACCAAAATTGCACTCAATTTTTTTAATATGGCAGACTCCTTGCAATCTACCATTGGGAGATAATGCCGAATGCCCATAAATGCATCAAAGATGTCACAAATGCATTATTCAGCTAAGCTAATGATTTCTTTTGCCAATGATTAACAGCATCAAAGTAAGAATGCAGCAACATTTTTTCAGCAATCTCAGAGTTATTCATGGGGATCATTAACTGTATTTGTTTTGCCTTTTAGGCAATTGTGCACCTGCCATGCCCCATATAAATGGAAAGTGTTTTTTGTGTCTCAATGTTCAGCTGCTATGCAACAGTAGCACAGAGTCATGCAGATTAATATCTCTCAATGCTTTGATTTTAAGACTATCCTTATGTTCCACCCTTACATAAAGAGAAATAAAGAACAGAAGGATGGCTCCAGGGAGACCAAAGTAACCCTGATGGGCATGGCTCCTGAAACACATATCATGACCATAAGCAGAAGCAGAGTGCAGCAGAGCACTACAACCAGCACTGTAAATGAACATACCACTGGGATCTTGAAGCAACAGCTCACGTTCCTGCACTTATTGCAGGCAGCCATGCAGTATAACTTTCCAAACAGGGTTTCCAGAATAACTGTTGTCTGCCAAATGTCCCGTAGCTTCAAACGATTATTCTCAGGATGGCAGGCTATTACTAGTGGGGTACTGCAAGGGTCAGTGCTTGGGCCACAGCTGTTCAAAACCTATAGAGATGATTTGGATGTGGGGACCAAATGAAATATTTCCAAATTTGCTGATGACACAAAACTAGGTTAGAATGTAAATTGTTAGGAGGATGCAAGAAGGCTTCAAGGGGACTTGGACAGGCTAAGTGAATGGGCAAGAACTTGGCAGATGGAATATAATGTGAATAAGTGTGTGGTGATCCACTTTGGTAGAAAAAAACTGAAATGCAGAGTATTTCTTAAATGGTGAGAGGTTGGGAAGTGTTGATGTCCAAACGGACCTGGGTGTCCTTGTTCATGAGTCACTAAAAGTTAGTATGCAGGTGCAGCAAGCAATTAGGAAGGCAAATGGTATGTTGGCCTTCATTGCTAGGGGATTTGAGTACGGGGATAAAGATGGCCTGCTGCAATTGTATAGAGCAGGGTTGTCCAACATCCGGCCTGTGGGCCAGCATCTGGCCCGCCAAAGGTTTCCATCCAACCCACGGGTGTAAACTGTACCCGGGACAGTACCTCATTCTCGCCAGGGCTCCGTGACTGGAGATGAAATATTTCCCTTTGTCTTCTTGCAGACAGGCCTTTTTAAAAACACCGCAAGTCAGTTTCACAACTGACAGTTGCTGACAGCGGGAATAGTAATTTCCCAACTTCAGACAGATTGGGGTTTCTTTGAAAGCCCGCCGGAAAATTCCGAATCTGTCTGAAATTGGGGAACGGCTGAACTGTCAGCCGTGAAACTGACAGCACGACGTTTTTTTTAAAAACTGATCAACCATCTGCTGAGCGTTCCTGCTCTGCAACTCTGAGCGAGACAAGGAGAGAGAGAGAGAGAGAAAAGAGGGGAGAGAGGGGTGTTAGAAAGAGAGGAGCAGGACAGAGAGAGAAAGGGGGTGAGAGAGAGAGCGAGAGAGGAAGGGGGACAGAGAGAGAAAGAGGGACAGACAGAGAGCGGGTGGGACAGAGAGAGTGGGAGGGACAAAGAGAGAGAGGGGGGCAGGGAGGGTGGGGAAAGAGAGGGGGGAGACAGGGAGGGAGGAGGAGACAGGGACAGAGAGAGAGGAAGGGGGAAGAGAGAGAGGGGGCTACAGAGAGAGAGTGATCAAGAAAGTAAGTCAATAAATTAGTCTTTTCATTTAAAATTTCTTCACAAAATGTACATTTGTTGCTGTTTTGATTAATAGTAACATAAATCTTAATGCCTTTATCTTTCCAATATTGTCTCACCTACCCCCATGTAAGATAAAAAGTATAATGTGCCCCCCCCCAGTTGAAAAGGTTGGACAATCCTGGTATACAGCCTTGGTAAAACCGCACCTGGAGTATTGTGTACAGTTTTGGTCTCCTTATCTAAGGAAGAATGTACTTGCCATAGAGGGAGTGCAGCGGAGGTTCACCAGACTAATCCCTGGGATGGTGGGATTGTCCAATGAGGAGAGATTGCTGAAACTGGGCCGGTATCCTCTAGAGTATAGAAGAATGAAATGTGAGGCTGGATTTTACCAACCCTCTGATGTTGGGGGTCATGGCGGGGGGAGGCAGAAAATACTGCTGGGAGAGGCTGCATGGGCCTCGACGTCGGGAAGGCCCTGCCTCATATTACCGCCGGTGGTGAGGCCTCTTGGCGGGTACCTGCTACTCAGCGATGGAAACTTAATTTAAATATTTAAATAAATGGTAATGAATGAATAAATGCTTACCTCATTGCGACGGCCATCACGCTCTGATATTCCGGCTGGTTGCCGGATCTTCTGCGCCTTCGGAGATCCAAGGTGGAACACTGGTGGGGAGGGGCAGGAGTGACATTTTCAGGCCCGACAGGGGGAGAGGGGAAAACTCTTGCTATTGGTTGAGGGTATGGTGGGAAGGGGTTGAGGGTTGAAGTTAATAAAGTTCGGGATGGAAAGTTCGGGATCGGTAGCAAAGTTTTTTTGGGGGAGAGGGCAATTAATAAAGTGATTAGTCATTTGGGGTGGGAGAGGGGATTGAAACTGCGAATAAATTTTTATGTTTAATTTTCTCTCCCCTTTCACTTTAAATATTTAAATGATGCGGAAGGGCCTGAAGCCCTCTAATAATGGCGCCGCACTTGCGCAGTGGCACCAGACGCCATTGCCAGGGATGGAACGCCCACCCCCCTCTACATCATCGGGGGAAGGCATTCCGCCCCCCTCCATGTAAATGAGCTGCCACGCTAAATATCGTGGTGGCTCCGTCGGCCAAATCCCATGGGTGCGCCCTGCCACTTTTGGAGCTCCGGCGGGCTTTAAAAATTCCGGCCGTGATCTCATTGAAACTTACAGAATTCTTACAGGGCGTGACAGGGTAGATGTAGATAGGATGTTTCCTCTGGCGGGTGAGTCTAGAGCAAGGGGACACAGTCTCAGAATAAGGGGCAGGCCATTTCAGACTGAGATAAGGAGGGATTTCTTTACTCAGAGGATGGTGAATCTTTGGAATTCTCTACCCCAGAAGGCTGTGGAAGCTCAATCATTTAGCATGTTCAAGACAGAAATCGATAGATTTCTGAATACTAATGACATCAAGGGATATGGGGATAGTGGGGAAAAAATGCGTGGAAGTAGACAATCAGCCATGATCTGGTTGAATGGCAGAGCAGGCTTGACAGGCCGAATGGCCCCTTCCTGCTCCTATTTCCTATGTTCCTATGTTCGACCTAAAGTAAAGAGGCCTCAGCATGTATGTATAATCAAAATGGCAAAGTCATGGAAGACTAAGCAGATAAAAGTGACACCCAGGAATTTCAAGTGGTACCTGCAATGTTGCAAGGCACAAAATCTTCGAGGGAGTGTCAAAGTTATATAATTTGTTAAAGAGGTATGCCACTTCTACACAGTAATGTTGCCCAAAGCATCTTGTCCTACACTTTAATGTTCAGTTCTTCAAATACCACCCACTGACATCTTTTTCAAATTAACTATTGTACACTTATTCCCGTAACTACGCTGTAGGCTGTGAGTGTTGGTAGCTTAAATGAGCATGGTGCTGTCCTTGATTTTTTTTTTCAGATGTGCAGCACCTAGCCTGCTACTCCTTGGTGATTTTCTTGTGGAAGGATTGAGAGTTCTAGTTGACTGGCTACGGGAATTCACAAATACCCTGTTGGATTTCTGCTTGGCCTAGAACTCCTTGAGCTCTGCAATGCAGAGTCCCTGCCTGTACATTCTGCTATGTGCAGGATTTTGATGGCGAACTGGTGTTTCATGCTATCCACTAACTCCTCTCATGCCTGGTGCAGCAGCTGCTTCTGGTGGTGTGACCATCTGTCCCATAAAATTTGTTCCTCCTCTTCATATCTCACTGCACCTGAGCTGTAAAACTAGCTTTCTTCACTCTCTAATTGTCAAATCTGCAGGAACCGAGCCCAGTTAATGTCTGCATTAGCCTTTCCAGTATTTTTTTTAAAACTATGTGCACCTTTTGAAAGGGGCACCACTAATTTCTCAGTATTATTTCAGATGCTTAAGTGTCTCCTCATTAGCGTTCACAACTGACTATAAAGATTGCTGTTTCTTTCTTTTCATTGTCTAGTTTATTATGTAAGAAATTACAGTTAGGACACAGATTGAAGACGCTGAAATGATATGCTGACTTTATTACTCGCAAGAGAAAAAATACCCAACAGTTAAAACTGGAATACAGCACCAAGAGCAATTTTGAGGCAACTCATACAGGATGTAGCTAAGGTCTTGTTGCAGTTGCTATTTTTTTCAATCAATGTGTGGTCTTTGAAATGATTTATTTGATAGGCACTGGATTGCACAGAATACTCTTTTACCTCCAGGACCTGGATCAATCACTGACACTTTACTCCATGTTTTGACAGCTTCAAGAAGCAGCACAAGGGCACAACATCCTTGTCTCACTGTATGCAAATTGGAAGCATGCAATTAGGTAAGCAGCTTCATTGTAGATTGGTTTGCTGATTCTGAGTTCACCACCTGCCACTCTCCGTACTGCTGATCATCAGACCTAGTTAGAATCCTCTTATGGCCAACCCAGCTGGATAGTCCAAGCAGTCCCAATTGCTATCATTGCTGGTGTGTATTTATTTGGAAGGCTGAGCCTGCAGATGATGCTTTAGCTCCTCTTAAAATTTGATTTCAAGTAATGCTTAGTTTTATTTTGGAAATTATTGAGGAATTCTTAATATGTGCACATCACTGGTGCCAGAAAGATGGCTAAAATTAATGGACAGTCTCATTTCTGTCCATATTGCATTGCTATGTACTATTTTAATTACCATGGTTTTTTAAAAAATTGGACATTACTTATCAATCCTAAAACTCCTCCATGAGCGTAAGTTAATAATAATTTAAATACATCATGAGTTTCAGCTATTACATATGGACTTTTTTCACAGCAGGTGAAATTAAAACCTAATAGCATTCAGGGAAATAATAATGCAAACTCATTGTTGGGCTTATTTTAGTCCATTTAATGTTTTAATTATAGGTCTTACTGGTGATTTTCTATTGGGGAAGGAAAGCCTAATGGCTTTAAATGATTCATGGCTGAAAACATGACTGGTGGCAGTAATAGCACCCAAAGCACATTTGAGAGATTGTTGACAGCACTAACCACTATTGCAGACAGATTGCAGAAGGTCCATACTCAGATATTTAGAATATAAATATTTTATTCATTGTGTATGTTAAATACTCTTTCCCTCAAGTTCTTTGCTGCTGTATAATATTTTTGTGTGGTTCCACTGCCCTTACTTGGAAGGGAACTTGGAGGTGGTGGTGTTCCCATGCACCTGCTGCCCTTATCCTTCTAGGTGGTAGAGGTCATGGGTTTAGGAGGTGCTGTCAAAGAAGCCAAGGCAAGTTGCTGCAATGCATCCTTTTTTTTTTAATTCATTCATGGGATGTGGGCAACGCTTTTCAATGCAGGCTTATCTCCAGGTTCAAAAATGCACACAGGAATTTAGTTTGGGCATGCTAACATTTTTTTGCAGAAACAACATTGGTCAGGAATTATGCACAATTATACTTGTTCTGAGAAAAATTCATGTGAGGTAAGTGCAAACTTTTCCTTTTCTCTTTTTTCCCAGTTTTCTTCGTTGCTGTACTGAAGGTGACAAATAATGTACCCAATGGCCATTCTTCATACAGTAAGCGTCAGTAGGTTACTTGAGCATGAAGGATACTACAGCTGAGAGGTCAGCTTCTCATACAACACTAAACAAGTACTCTTTCCAGCTAGGGTCAACTTTGATGAGAAGCAGAAACCGTGGGTGATCTTTTATCCCCCTCCTTAGCCAAAAATACTGAGGTCAATTGTAAAGCCCCAGATCCTGCACTGCTGAAATCATTGCAGACCAGGAAGCAAATCCAATTCCTTCTTGTGTATTCTTTTGATTTCAATGTTGGAATGCTACGGAATATTGGGATTATTTTGTTAACGGACGATCCTAATTCCTGGGTGTAGAAATATGTTGGGTACAACAAGTTCTGATCTCTGTTAAGTGACTGTCTTCTGTGGATCCAGTTCAGTCTAAGAGAAACCAAGAAGATTGCACTATACTAAATTTCTCCACTTAAACACTTGCAACTCTTGCACCTTATGGCTGATTAGTTCATTTTATTTAAAGTGCATTGGCCATGCAATAAAAATCCTTGTCCCCTGGTTTTAGTGGTATTCAACAATAGACTTGCTAATCTCTATAGGCATATCAAACAGGTAGGTTCATTCATTCTTCAAGTAATTCAATTAGAAGCCCAGCAAGGTCGTTTTTTTCAGTTCCCAAAGAAAATCCCAACCATAATATTATTCCATCTGCTCCTATTTTCCAGCTCGTCAACTTTTGCAGTTAGCCTGGTTGTGCTTCTTCATTGCTCTTCTGTCTTTAATAGTCTTTCACAGACTACATTACTATTATGTTCTACATCTGTCATCTTGTTAGTGATCTTGCCGGCTTCACCTCTTAAATTAGCAATCATTTTAAAGGTTAGAAATTGGATCAATGGATCAGATGCTGCCTCTTTCCAACGACAAGACAACTACTCACAAAAGACAGAATCCTGTTTTTGCCACCATTTCTAGACACCTGAAGATAGGGAAATCTTTAAAACATTTGTGAATCCATGACCTTTGTGAAGCAAGTGTTTTCAACCTAGAAAATTAATGGTCCAAAGGTTTATTTGTATTTCAATCAGCTCAGAAGAAATTTATTTTGGATTAAAATTAAGATTGATAGATGCTATAGTGATAGTGGAAGACTAAGACAAATCACTCTGCCAGTCTCCTGCATTATGTCTTTTAATTCAAATTGACGCTCCATTGCCATTATGCAAATACAAGGATGTAAATTTCTTTCAAGCTAAGATCCTGCAGAGTATGGAAAAATACATCATTGGCGAATGACCCAATATTTGTCATTATTTGATATGTTGGAAGTATATGGTTGAAGTGTCATTAAGATAAAGAATAGCTATATGGTTGAATACTCAGCATAACAATCTTAACATTTTACTCCTTCCAATATCTTTGCATTGTGGATATTTCTCACAGGAAAACCTATTTTCATATATCATGTTCTATGAATTCTGTGATCTCTCTGTACTCATAAAGCAACTGATCTCATAGTGTACAATAGCCCTTTTCGAACATACGGCACTGTCCTTCAAAGCTAATGTTAATACACTGAATAATAAAATATCAATACATATTGAATTTCTAAAATGTGGCAGAACATGCCCGATGCAGAATTTAGCAACTGTAGAATAATAGTATACATTGTGCAGCAATTCAGCTTCACACAGATTATGGCAATGACACTTCAAATATTCAGATATTACAAAAGCTACGAATATTACAAACAAAACTAAGTAGGATTATATTCAATGCTAAACCCTCAAAGGAAACAATATTTAATAAGTTCAAGCAGCTTTCAAATTCACTGGAAAAGACACACTTATTGGCCTCTACAATGTTTAAATAAGGAATATGATTCTATATAGCACCTTTCATGGTCTCCAAAAGTGCTTTACAGCCATTGAAATACTCTTGAAGAGTAATGTTGTAATGCAGGGAAGCAAGCAGACAATTTGTGTAAAGCAAGATCCCACAAAAAGTGATGTGATAAACAACGAAATCTTTTTTAATGATGTTGTTCCTGAAAAATTTCCATGGGATCTTGTACCTCCACTTGAGAGAGCAGAGAGGACCCTGATTTAACATCTCATCTGAAAAATAGAGCCTCCAACAGTGTGGCACTCCTTCAGTACCACATTGAAGTGTCAGCCTAAGTTACGTGATTAATTCTCCGGAGGGAGAATACTGAGGGAGGCAAGGGAAGAAATTGCTGGGGCCTTGACAGAAATCTTTGCATCCTCATTGGCTACAGGTGAGGTCCCAGAAGACTGGAGAATAGCCAATGTTGTGACTTTGTTTAAGAAGGGTGGCAAGGATAATCCAGGAAATTATAGGCCGGTGAGCCTTACGTCAGTGGTAGGGAGACTATTAGAGAGGATTATTCGGGACAGGATTTACTCCCATTTGGAAACAAACAAACTTATTAGTGAGAGACAGCATGGTTTTGTAAAGGGGAGGCCGTGTCTTACTAATTTGATTGAGTTTTTTGAGGAAGTGACGAAGATGATTGATGAAGGAAGGGCAGTGGATGTTATCTATATGAACTTTAGTAAAGCCTTTGACTAGGTCCCGCATGGCAGACTGGTACAAAAGGTGAAGTCACACGGGATCAGAGGTGAGCTGGCAAGATGGATACAGAACTGGCTCGGTCATAGAAGACAGAGGGTATCAGTGGATGGGTGTTTTTCTGAATGGAGGGATGTGACACGTGGTGTTCCGCAGGGATCAGTGCTGGGACCTTTGCTGTTTGTAGTATATATAAATGATTTGGAGGAAAATGTAGCTGGTCTGATTAGTAAGTTTGCGGACGACACAAAGGTTGGTGGAGTTGCGGATAATGATGAGGATTGTCAGAGGATACAGCAGGATAGAGATCGGTTGGAGACTTGGGCGGAGAAATGGCAGATGGAGTTTAATCCGGACAAATGTGAGCTAATGCATTTTGGGAGGTCTAATGCAGGTGGGAGGTATATAGTAAATGGCAGAACCCTTAGGAGTATTGACAGGCAGAGAGATCTGGGCGTACAGGTCCACAGGTCACTGAAAGTGGCAACGCAGGTGGATAAGGTAGTCAAGAAGGCATACGGCATGCTTGCCTTCATCAGTCGGGGCATAGAGTATAAAAATTGGTAAGTCATGTTGCAGCTGTACAGAACCTTAGTTAGGCCACACTTAGAATATTGCGTGCAATTCTGGTCGCCACACTACCAGAAGGACGTGGAGGCTTTGGAGAGGGTACAGAGGAGGTTTACCAGGATGTTGCCTGGTCTGGAGGGCATTAGCTATGAGGAGAGGTTGGAAAAACTCTGATTGTTTTCACTGGAACGACGGAGGTGGAGGGGCGACATGATAGAGATTTACAAAGTTATGAGCGGCATGGATAAAGTGGATAGTCAGAAGCTTTTTCCCAGGGTGGAAGAGTCAGTTACTAGGGGACATAGGTTTAAGGTGCGAGGGGCAAAGTTTAGAGGGGATGTGCGAGGCAAGTTTTTTACACAGAGGGTGGTGAGTGCTTGGAACTTGCTGCCAGGGGAGGTGGTGGAAGCAGATACGATAGCGATGTTTAAGAGACATCTTGACAAATATATGAATAGGAAGGGAATAGAGGGATATGGGCCCCGGAAGTGCAGAAGGTTTTAGTTTAGGCAGGTATCAAGATCAGCGCAGGCTTGGAGGGCCGAATGGCCTGTTCCTGTGCTGTACTGTTCTTTGTTCTTTGAGTGGGCCTTGAACCCACAACATTCTGGCTTAGAGGCAAGAGTGTGACCATTGAGTCAATGCTAACAAGCAAAATTCCACAGATGCTGGAAATCTGAAAAAAAAACAGAAAGTGCTGGAAATACTCAGCAGGTCTGGCAGCATCTGTGAAGAGAGAAGCAGAGTTAACATTTCAGTCTGTGACCTTTCATTCGAACTGGCAAAGGTTAGAAATGTAATAGGCTTTGAACAAATGAAAGAGGGGAGGGGGAAGGAAGAACAAAAGGGAAGGTGTGTGATAGGATGGAGGGCAGGAGAGATTAAATGACAGAGATGTCATGGAACAAAGGCAAAGGGAGTGCTGATAGTTGTAATAAAAGACAAAGCATTAGCCCAGACAGAGTGCTAATGACAGAATAATGAACAGCTCTGTCCGAAAGCAAAAACATGAAAAACAAGTTTATGACAGGCACATGGTAAAAAAAAAATATAAAATAAACAAAAAATGGCAGTCATGTTCTGAAATTGTTGAACTCAGTGTTGAGTCCAAAAGGCTGTAGCGTGCCTAATCAGAAGATGAGGTGCTGTTTCTTGAGCTTGCGTTGAGCTTCACTGGAACACTGCAGCAGAACAAGGACAGAAATGTGGGCATGAGAGCAGGGTGGTGAATTAAAATGGTAAGCAACTGGAAACATGCGGACTGAGCAGAGGGGTTCTGCAAAGTGGTCCTCCAGTCTGTGTTTGGTCTCTGCATTGAAGATGTTTCATGTAGTATTCTCCTGCTTACCGACAAGTAAATGTCAGTCATTAGAATAAATTCATGTAGCAGTGGAACTAATTGTTATGTCCATAAAATGAATCATACGATGACAATAATTCTTTAAAGTGTGGGTGATATTTCAACAAATGTTCCTTGCACTGACTTTTGAAGACTGAAGTGGAAAATTAGGGGTGCTAAATGGCAATCGAATGTCGCAATGAGCAGCTGAGCTTTTAAGAAGTACAGTCTGGAGAATCAGGGCTACATTGTGAGCACAGGTCCCTGCCACGAGAATGGGAGTGCAGGGATTTCCCATTCATTTAACATATCTATATATCCCAATCTCACAGGAATTTTAACCCATCCGAAACCCATTCACTTCATAGAGTTAAAATTGGACCCAATATTTCTATTCAGCTTTCCCTTTAAAATTTCTAACTGGCATTTATTTTTTCATAGCTTGAGCTGACTATAAATTTTTATAATGCTCCAAGGTCCATGTTGGTTCAGCAGGTCAACAAAAATCAATGGAATATTATTGCTTTGTTTGTTGAACTCTTAACTCTTACATGATTCGTAAATTGAAAGATTTTTTATGAAACCTATGCGATCTTCGAACAAACAATTATTGATATACTGGGCTGAATTTTACAGCCCCCCACCAACGCCAGGGGTTGTGGCGGTGGGGTGAGGGATGCTGGAAAATACCTCTGGCAGAGGCCCGCCACGAGCCTCGACGCCAGGAAGACCCGGCCTGATAATGCTGGTGGTGGCGAGGCCTCGGGGTGACCCCCCCACCGCTCGGCGATGGGAGCAGAATTTACATATTTTTAAAAATGCAAATAAATGAATTAATCACTTACCCACTTTTGCCGTCCGTCCCGCTCTGATATTGCTGCCAGTGGCCAGCATTCCTGTGCCTTCGGATCTCCGTCCAGAGATCCAATGCAGAACACTGGTGGGGAGGGGACAGCAGGTAAGTATTTCAGTGTGGGGGCGGGTGGGGAGCGGGGTCACACTAATCTGATCGATGTAGGGGATGGTGGGAAGAGGTGAAGTTAAAAGTTTATGAACTTTGGGGGGAGGGGGAAGGTCAGGTACACAAGGGAAGTATTTTGGCGGGGAGAGGGCAAGGTATAAATTTAAATTGTATGGTTATTGGTGAGGGGGTGGTGAAAGAGAGACTTGAAATATTTATTTAATTTTTAAAAATAATTTTTAAATGACTATCTCTTTAAATATTTAAACTAAATGGAAAGGGCTGAAAGCCCTTTAAAAATGGTGTCAGCGCCTGCACAATGACACCTGATGCCATTGCCGGGGATGGACCGCCTGACCCCTCCACGTTGTTGGGGTGGACAGTCTGCTCCGGCCTTTTAAATGAGCCACCACATCTAATATAGCGGTGACTATGTGAAGTGCTGCCCCTGCATGCGGGCCACCATTGTTTATGGCCACCGACGAATGTAATATCCAGCCCACTCTTTAATTTGACACAGGGTGAGTTGCATGCAACTCTCTATTCTAATCAGACCTCTCCTCTGCTGATTGTTTCCAATAAATGTTTACCTTTATTGCTTGTCATAAGTGGTCACTTCCAGCTCTCATTAAGAATTGGACAAAAGCAGATGAGGTCAATTGCACAATGTATCCAACATGTTTTTTAAGAAACTTAGTTGAGGGGCAGGCTCAACAATGCATGGCGCAATTGAAATTGAAAAAAGAAGATAAGATTGGCGGCGCAGTGGTTAGCACTGCAGCCTCACAGCTCTAGTGACCCGGGTTTGCTTCTGGGTGCTGCCTGTGCAGAGTTTGCAAGTTCTCCCTGTGACTGTGTGGGTTTCCTCTGGGTGCTCTGGTTTCATCCCACATGCCAAAGACTTGTGGGTTGCTAGGTAAATTGGCCATTGCAAAAAAAAAAATGCCTCTTGTGGTGGTAGGAGAATTGAGGGAAGGTGGGGATGTGAGAGGGAAAAATGGGATTAATGTAGAGTTAGTATAAATGGGTGGTCGGTGGGCCAAAGGGCCTGTTTCGGTGCTGTATCACTCTATGACTATCATTTCTATTTCACTGTCTGTCTCTCTCACTTGTTTTTCTCACTTTGTACTTTCCTTTTTCTGGTACAGAAGCACACTCAAGTTGAATTGCTCGACTTAAATGTAGATCTTTCTTTCTGATTCTCTGTTTCTGAGTTGAATTTTAACCCCCAAAATATGGGTGGTTTGAGGTCAGGTCAGATGTTAAATTTTTAAATCTTAAATCTGATCCCAGCCTGCTGAATCCTGGGCTTAATGGAGGTGGGACAAAAGCAGGCAGCCAGCTCAGTCCCGGGAAGCGGCTGACTATTTAAATATTTTAATGAGGCTAGCAGCTTCAGATTGAATCTGCTTTGCAGGTTTAACTCCAGCCGGTTGGGCTTACCAAGCCTGGAGAAGCCGCAGCTCAAAGGAAAGCTTTGACTGCTTTTACAGCATTGCTTGTGGGCAAGAGGGAGCAGGAATGCTTCCCCACCCTGGTCCCCAAGCTTACCTTCTTCATTTGGATTGGCCCCACCCTCCATCAGACTCTGTCCCATAAAAAGGCCCTTTTGTGTCAGGGATCGAAATACCCTCTGGGATTTCCCCCTCGCCAACCCTGGGGCAAGGATCACATACCCACTCCCACACTCTGATTAGCAGCTGCAATTTCCATACCTGCAGCTGAGGTCTACTCCACCAATATGCTTCCCACCCGACTGGAAGCCAAATCTGTCAATCAGGTTGATTTCCAGGTGGGGATACTGTTAAAACAAAAATACACACGCTATGGAGTCAATGCAGGGAAACCTGGGCTTTCTGACTGCCCCCACTTCGCAGCCCCCACTTCGCATCCCCCACCCCTCACCGCCCCACCTCCCCACCTCCGCCCCCTCCAATCCAGTCAACATCAGGACTTCTGTGTGTGTGTGTGTCTCTCTCTCTACACTCAGAATTCTCTGCAGATGCTTTCTTGGTGGGATTCTCTGTACAGCTGCTGCTGTGTCCTGGCCAATATTTATCCTTCAATCAAACAAAAACAGATTGTCTAGCCATTATCACATTGCTGTTGTGGGAGGTTGCTGTGGGCAAACTGGTTGCCACGTTTCCTGATTACAACAGTGACTACACTTCAAAAGTACTTCATTGGCTGTAAAGTGCTTTGGGACATTCTGATGTCATGAAATGTGCAATACAAATGGGTATTTTTTTTCTTTCTGATCTTAAAATCATGATCTTTGACACTCGGTGATCTTTGGCTTGCTCTCTTTCCTGCATCGAAGATTAACACAGTCACTCTGCCTTGCTATATCCTGTACCAATTTTTAAAAATGTGTTCATGGGATGTGGGCATTGCTGGCTAGGCCAGCATTTATTGCCCATCCCTAATTGCCCTTGAGAAGGTGGAGGTTAGCCGCCTTCTTGAACCCGCTGCAGTTCATGTGAGGTAAGTACACCCACAGTGCTGTTAGGAAGGGAGATCCAGGATTTTGACCCAGCGACAGTGAAGGAACAGCAACATAGTTCCACGTCAGGATGGTGTGTGGCTTGGAGGGGAACTTGCAGGTGTTGGTGTTCCCATGCATCTGCTGCCCTTGTCCTTCTAGGTGGTAGAGGTCATGGGTTTGGAAGGTGCTGTTGAGGGACCCTTGGTGAGTTGCTGCAGTACATCTTGTAGATAGTACACACTGCTGCCAGTGCTGCCTTTCAGACTCTTGCAGAGTTTATTCTCTGGTTACCACTCAGTTCAGCATAATGTTTCTCTCTATGCTTTCTCATGACCTGGCTTTGCTGTTACAATTTTGTGTGCTTTTCTTTCAATCCTTGTTGCTTCTCCTTTTATCATTGTTCTCTTGTATTGACTTTCCCACACATGAATTCAAAGTGTACCATCTGTCTCTCTTCACCCACCCCATCCACACCAACATTCAAGTGAATCCCATGCTTCTTCCTTCCCTTGTCTTCATGAAGCTATTTTTTTCTTATCTTGCTAGCAAACAATGTGTGCAATTTAACCCTGGACTGAATGTTGAGTGGGATTTGCCTGACAGTCCTTGGCAGGGGTTGTAGTATTTTACAATGTACAGTTGAAGTCCTGTCTTTTAGTTATTACAATAATGTGTTTTCATGGTAATGTGCCATGGTGCTTCACCATGGTATCTGTTGTATGGCCGCAATATGAAACACTTACCTACCCCTCAATAAACTCCTAATGGTGTGTACAAATGTAGTTTTACTGAGCCTGCTGGAATTACGGTCAACTTAAAAGTACATGACTAAACTATGGCTAAGCCTGTATTCCCTTGAGTATAGAAAAACCGAGGGGTGATCTAATCATGGTGTTTGAATCTTTTAAGCATTTTAATCGGGTAGCTAAAGCATATTCATTTACTTTAGTGAGGGAATACAGCGGAAGATGCATAATAGATGTGTGTGTATATATATATTTACATATATGAATAAATGCTCTTTTCAAGTGGAAAGGGCAGCAAATTGAACAACTTGAATTGATATAACACCTTTAACGTAAGAATACATCCGAAGGTGCTTCACAAGAGCATAATCAGATAAAAATTGACACTGAACCAAAGGAGAAGATATTAGGGGGATGGCTAAAAACTTGGTCAAGAAGTAGGTTTTAAGAAGCTTCTTAAAGGAGGAATGAGATGTGGAGGGCTTTAGGAAGGAATTCCAGAGCTCAGGAGATAGATGGCTAAAAGCATGGCCGCCAAAGAGAGAATAAAGAGACTGGACCAAATGGTTCCCTTCTGTGCTGTGCATTTCAATGATCTGGGTCGTGGACAGGATTATTTCATTGGTTTTGCTCGTGTTTTGTTCATTGTGGTGCACACAATGTCATACTAAGCAGCTGAATTAAAATTAAGCATTCAAGACTGTGCCGCATAACAGATACAGCATGAGAAATGCTCAGTTCCTCCTTATGAAAGAATCATTTCAAGGCTCTATTTGCCAAGGGAATTCTCTCTATCTTTCAAAGCTTGGCATCAGTAAGTAGCAAGATTAGAAGTAATGTTTCTAGTATTTAAAGATCAGGTCAGGATCATAATCTGTATTTAAAATCAGTATTTACCAACTGTAGTTGGACAACTGCTTGAATGAACATAGTTATAAGAGGCATCTAGTTGACACATTGCATGGGTTCTTGTTAAATTTCATTCAAGTTTCGTTAAAGGCTTAAGGGTAGCCTGGGAGAGAAATGTTCAATGTTATAATTTCCCTTTCTGGATAGAGTTAGATTTAAAAGAGAGCACATAGTCTCTCTCAAGAGAACCACACATCAAAATACTCCACAAATGTAGCTGAATCTCTGTCTGGCTGAGACATCACTGTCTTCAAAGAGTTGAATCTGAAGGTGGTTTTCAGTAATATTGATGCCAATTTTCATGCATCCTCTCTTCCTGTCTTTGTTTTGAAAGTCATGTTCCAAATGCAGTTAGTTGCCTACTGTCTGAAATGATTATCAACGGCATACACACAGGCCTCGTTTTATTCATCCTAGAGAATTCAATGTAGAGAGAATAAGAAAGGGAACATATAAAGTTTCTTGTGCACCTTATTTTCATTAAAAATTGTTGTAAATGGCTTTCCATTTATCCAGAGACTGGCTGAGCTAAAAAGATCAGCAAAGTCCCAGATTTAATGCCTCGCAGCTTTGACTTAATCTTAGCTGGAATGGTGAGAGGTGCATGATGGGCTGAGAGGCAGGAGGGATGGTAAAATGGCGATGGAAGGCCCCAGGAGGGGAGCTTGATGTCAGGTGGGGAGCTTGATGTCAGGTGGGGAGCTTGATGTCAACCTGCCACCACAGCATATTACCAGTGGCGGGAACCTCAGTGGTGTAGCTGGGCAGACAATTGTGGCAATTAAATGCCACTTATCACCCCCACTGGCATTTTATGGGAAAAAGGCGGGGAAGTGACTCTTGCTGGGTTGCTCTTTTTTTTAATTTGTTTCATGGGATATGGGTGCCGCTGGATAGACCAGCATTTATTGCCCACTCCTAATTGCCCTTGAGAAGATGGTAGTGAGTTGCCTTCCATGTGGGGTAGGTACACCCACAGTGCTGTTAGGAGGTTCCAGGATTTTGACCCAGCGACAGTGAAGGAACGGCAATATAGTTCCAAGTCAGGATGGTGTGTAGCTTGGAGGGGAACTTGCAGGTGATGGTGTTCCCATGCATCTGCTGCCATTGTCCTTATGGTTGGAAGAGGTCGTGGGTTTGGAAGGTGCTACCTGAGTAGCCTTAGTGCGTTGCTGCAGTGCATCCTGTAGATGGTACATACTGCTGCCACTGTGCGTTGGTGGTGAAGGGATTGAATGTTTAGGTGGTCGACGGGGTGCCAACCAAGCAGGCTGCTTTGTCCTGGATGGTGTCGAGCTTCTTGAGTGTTGTTGGATCTGCGCCCATCCAGGCAAATGGAGGGTATTCCATCACACTCCTGACTTGTGCCTTATAGATGGTGGACAGGCTTTGGGGAGTCAGGAGGTGAATTACTCGCTGTAGGATTCCTAGCCTCTGACCTGTATTGTAGCCATGGTATTTATATGGCTACTCCAGTTCAGTTTCTGGTCAATGGTAACCACCAGGATGTTGATAGTGGGGGCTTCAGCGATGGCATGCTGTTGAATGTCAAGGGGAAATGATTAGATTCTCTCTTGTTGGAGATGGTCATTGCCTGGCACTTGTATGGTGTAAAAGTTACTTGCCACTTATCAGCCCAAGCCTGATCTGGTTCTTGCAGAGAGCCAGAACAGACACAACGGGCCAAATGGCCTCCTTCTGTGCTGTAACCATTTTATGATTCTATCTCCAGTTTGGAATACAGAGAAGGAGGCCTTTCAAAGCAACTGCTCAGGTGATTTTGGCAGTAAGTACCTCCCCATGACCCCTTCCACCCCACTGCAATTAAGTGCTCAGAGCCAGAAGAAGTTTACTGATGACAGTAAGTCAGAAGAATCAGCCGCACCTTACAAGAATGTACTGTATTAAGCATGTTTGTCATTTATTATCACCTTCTCCTCATTGTATTGAAGGCCTTCAAGATCATGCCATCAATGTCCAGGAAGTCCCAAAGGGCCATTTTCAACCTACAGCCTTTATTTGCATGTTCCTTCACTCACAACATGAATAATCTCACTAAAATCCTCACAGGGTTTCAATTACTTGTGTTAAGCAGCTGTCATCACTCCCACACTTGCTGCCACCTGGTCTAACTGCATCTCATGAAACCCAGATGGCATTCTCATTTTTTTTTTGCATTCTTCTTCAACATTAACCAAAATGGCTGGCCCTTTAAACTGCTGTGGACATTCAAATCCTGCGGTGGCAGCCATTTCCTAACTCCCCTCCCCTTCCATCCACCCCACCTATGGCATGGCAAGGACCCAATCTCATGTTGCAACACCGCCATTAGCTCACCTAGAATATTTAAATGAACCCAGCATCAGCATTGAGTACATCAACGTGGAAAATCTAGTCCATCTTCTCCAATCCTGCTTCCTTGCACCATATTCTTTCATATTCCTTATTTTCAAATACTTATCCATTCCTTTTAAGTGATTTGTAAACTCTCCCTCAATAGCCTCTTGTGATAAAGAATTCCATTAGCCAATAAACATATGGATATGACCCAGGGTCAGGCTTAATTTGCAATTCTTGTCAATGTAGATTTAAAAAATTGGAAGTTGGCACAATAGATTTTGCCACTCGGCACAGTCTGCAGGTTACACTTCCTGTTGGCAGCACTGATACTGTTCTACATGATATTCCGTTTTTCACAATCACAATGCACTATCATGCATGTGTGCTTTACTATTTACCATGTGCATTGTGACAAATTATTCTGGGAACTACAAGGTTCAAAATCATAATTTGTTCATCAGTGTAATGTATTCTTTTATTCATGTTTATTATTATCTTCATTTTTAATAAATAATTATATGTAACTGAATGGTTACAATTGCAAAAACCCTGCAGGTAATATGAAGTGTGAGATGTCTTTTTAAACAGTTTTTTACCCTAACCTAACTGTGTTATAACTTGCTGCATTTCTTGAGAAGAGGCATTTTGTTCCAAAATTCCTGAGCTCCTGTTGAACTGATTCATACTCTGAATTTAGATATATTTTGAAATCTCAGAGTGTGGTTACACTCTGCTTCTTGCATTATTATGCGTATTGTGCTCAGACAGGCTCCAGAGCATTTTTAATGCCTTTATTTTCGTAATAAATCCCTTCCACAATTTGTACTTGGCTGACAGTACAGCTGTAATTAGAAGATAATTTTCGACTTAATTCCTGCTTTCTCAGTACACATTTGGCTGTACCATAGCTATCTAATTTTCTTACGTTTTGCTGGCTACTTAGTGGAAATGATGCATGTAGATTGTGATAAAAGTTAACAATTGACTGGTTTGCAAAATTACTGGTTTAATTTGGCGTAGATGCTGGTGTTTATTTGCTCCCAGTCCACAAACTACATCAGTGGGTATCTGTTAAACAAAATTTTAAGGGCTGAATTTTGTTCAGCTCCCGATGTCGGGCTCCATGGCAGGAGGTGCCAGAAGGTTCAACTGGCAGCATCCCACCATGGAGCCCAACGTCAGGTTTGCCGGGCCCAATCTTGCCAGTGGCAATGAGACTCCGTGGCAGCCCCCCTGCGGCTCGGTGATGGGACCCAACTTTAAATATTTAAATAAAGGACATGAATACATTAGTATACCTTTCACTGTGATCTTGCTGGCTGTCTGCGATCTTGCGTGCGGCAGCCTTCACTCATGTGCCTTCACTTTCCCGTCCAGCGAATGTTTGCGCCACCAAGGTGAGGAAGGGGGGAGTTTCGGATTTTTAGTGTAGTGGACGAGGGATGGGGGCAGGGTGGGGAAAATGGGGTCAAATCTGCATGTTTAGTGCAGGGAAGAGGGGGAAAGGGTGATCTCTTCACTTTTATTTATTTCCTTTGTATTGGCAGTGGGGGAGTACGGGCCAAAAATCAATTCACAGTGTCTTTAGGAGGGTACGGGCTTCAACAGTGAAGGTCTGGCTGCTCTTTAAATTGGTGCCAGCACCTGCGCAGAGGCAGCTGATGCCGTTACTGGTGTTGCAGAGCACCCCCCCCCCGCCCTTGATGATGGGATCAGCCCACTCAAAGTATGCAGATGAGCCACTGCGCGCTAGATTGCGGTGGAATGGTGAAATTTTTCGCCCGCTGCCACTCCCGACAGCGGGAGAATAAAATTCAAGCCCTAAGAAAAGAAAAGAATGAGATTACCTTCAAAAAAAGTTACATTTGCTGATTTTTGAGAAATAGTATATTGAAGTTAACCTATTTTAGAAGAAAAACAGAAATTTAGAAGGAGTCCTTCTCCTATTAACTAGCTCACTGGTAACAGTCTTGCCTTTCAGTCACATGGTCTTAGTTCAAGTCCACTCCAGGGGCTGAATTTTCCCGCCCATTGGCAATGGGCTGAGAGGTGGAAGCGCTGGCAAAATGGCAGGGAACACTGACGTTTTCCCAACACCATGGCAAATTTCCAGTGGGGGACACCTCAGCAGCTCACCTGCTCACCGGGTGGCCAACTGAACCACTTAATGGCCCAATTAAGGGCCACTTCTTAGCCCATGGGCATTTTCCACACCGGGAGGACCCGCTGCCGTGTGGGCAGATGACCAGGTAAATCCTGGTGGCCTCCAGCGGTTCCTGGGTGGGGGGGGGCCCTCCTTGATGGGTGCTTCATGGCTTATGGAGCAGAAATGTCTGCCCCCGTGGCAAAGCACGACCAGTGCACCACAACAGCCCCACTCCCTCACTCCGATTGCCAGGGCCAGTCCGCCTGGCCCTGGTTTTCTCCCCAAAAACTCCATGCTCTTTGATGTCCCTCACCATTGAGGTAACCTCTCCCTGGTATTGCAGCCTCAGCAGTGAGTGTAGTATAAGGGTCTGAAAAGGTTAATCTTGAGAGAGTGTAAAAAATAGCTCCTACCATGATGATGTAAGAGATCACATGTGTGAAGAGAGAGACTTAAAGCTCGATGCAGTGTCGCTTTGGTGGAGTGACATGGATTAGTGTGAAGATATATATAGTTCTCATATAAATATCGGTGTTCTAACTATCCCAGACTGAAGTATCTATCTAAGCTAGACTAATTAAGGTGAAAGTGTACCAAATAAACATACAATATTGTGATCAGCAGTGAGATCGAGGCCAATGGGGGTTCTTACCATGCTACACCCAGAAGAAGAATTTGAAAGAAGTTAAAGAGGGCTGCCCTGAAAAAAGAGCCAGAACTGTAGGACTCCAGAAGAGGCAGTAGAGAAGCTCCAGAGCTCTCGACACGGAGAGTTGGGGAATTAGCTGTAGAAAACCGGTCCGGCGAGCGCAAGCTTCAAGTCGGAGAGCCAAGCAAAGTTCAAGGATCTGGTTAGCAACCCTGAAAGAGGGTAAAAAAACTCAGTCCATAACAGTATTAGGCGGGCAGCACCAGGAAAGTCCACAGTGAGGGCTGATCCGAGGTTGGCGCCATTGCACGTGGTGTCTGGAGCGAAAAACAAGAAGCAAGCAACGAGGCTGCAAATACTTGATTCTCTACCTGAAGAAAGTTAATGGAGTATAGAAGTAACATTATAAGTTGGAGTTTAATATAAGGAGGGAAGTAATCTTCAGTCCAGCGGCGAGATTTGAAGGCTGAAACGGTCATAGTGGGAATTAGTGCGAAGCTGAAAAAGTGCAGGAAACTTCTGATACTGGAGGGAAGAACCCGAAAGCGAAGGTAAAAATAATTGAAGCAATGGAGCTTAACTTCTCAATTCCAGAGGGGATTGGACACATAGAAGGACCAAATCAAAGCCAAAATTGGTCACTCTAGCGAAAAAGGATTCTCAGGTACGGAATAGCTTCAAAATTGGACAGCCAGTCTGAAGCAGAACAAGTTAACACTTTATTATATTCTATTGGAGCTATAACTGATGATATTTCAAGACAAGGTATTAGTGAGACATCGGCCAAATCTGAAGAAGTTTAAAAAGCTTTTGATTCTTATTTCAATGTGCGGAACAATAAGGTTTTAAAAAGAGTAAGGTTCAAAAGAAAGGTTCAGAAACTAGGCAGAATAGTTGATGCTTTTATTAATGACCAATACAGGCTTCCAGAGGGATGTGAATATTGGAGACCTTAAAGCAGAACTGATAAGACACCACATTTTATTAGGTATTGCTGATCAATCCCTATCAGATGTATGGCAGTCTGAAGAAGACTTCACCCTGGACAAAGCTATTCAGCTCATGAGACAAGCAGAGGTTAGGAAGAACAACAGTGCAATCCTGAGAGGCGAAGAAAGACCTTCAGCAACCGTACAGTTCCTTAACCAGTGAGCTGTGAAAGAGGTACCAGAAAGAAAAGGTACACTGGTGGGGGGAAGCAAAAGGTGCCATTAAACCCTGCCAGTGATGTGGTGCCGGAAGTACCCATAGAAATGAACAGTGCCCTACAAACAAAGCAGAATGATTCCATGGTCAGAAAATAGGGCATTTTGGTAAAATGTGCCAGACAAAAATATCTACTCCCACAGATGCAAAAGTAAAATCATTCAAGAATAGAGTGGTTAATGAAGTTCAACAACCTTCTTTAGAGGAGCAACCAATATACTTTCTTGGTGAGATCAATGATCCTAATCAGGCATTTTGGTCTGCAGATATATATGTCAACGGACATAGCACTAATTTTAAACTGGACACCGGAGCAAGTGTAGCAATTTTATCAGACAAAGAGTCACGTTTATCAACGCATTTTCTGCAACCAACAGAAACCCAGTTACATGGCCCGGGAGGGGTTGAACTCGAAGTAAAGGCGAAGCTACAGACAACACTCCAGTACAAGGGTACGCAAATATGAGAAACTCTGTATGTTCTAAAGAATCAGGAACTCTTTCTCTTAAGTAGAAGAGCTTGTATTGACCTTCATCTTATAAAGAAAATAGAAGAAATTAAGCAACAAGAATCTGGGAGTCACTTGCAAGAGGAATTCCCAAAATTGTTTACCGATCTAGGCAGACTGAAGACCGAATATAGTTATTACATTGCAGAAAGATGCTAAACCAGTATGTCTTTTCACACCTCGGAAGATTCCACACCCACTAATGAAGAAAGTCCAACATCAATTAGAAGATATGACCAGGATAGGAGTCATTTCTCCTGTTACTGAACCTACAGAGTGGTGTTCGGGAATGGTTCCAGTTCCTAAACCTAACAGTGATCTTTGCATTTGTGTAGACTTAACTTAATAAGGCTGTGGCACGAGACGTCCATCCGATGTCCTCAGTGGGCGTTGGTTTGGCAAAGTTATCCAAATGTTCTGTGTTCACCAAACTTGATGCAAATTGTGGCTTTTGGCAAGTTCCATTAGATAAGAAGTCAAGGTTATTGACAACCTTCATCACTCCCTTTGGAAGATTTTGTTTTAACTGTCTACCATTCGGTATCATGTCAGCACTGGAAATATTGCAGAGACCTATGTCAAATATTCTACCGGGCCTTGAAGGTGTTATTTACCATATGGACGACATCTTAGTTCATGGACAGTCCATTGGAGAACATAACCTAAGGGTTAGAATGGTTTTGAATCATCTGCAGAAGAAGGCCTAACATTCAATGAGAAGTGTGAGTTTTCAAAAACATCCATTTCTTTTTTGGGACACATTGTCAGCAGTAGCGGCATAATGGTAGACCCACAAAAGACGAGGACCATTAGTGAATTTCCACTTCCTGCTTCAATCACGATCTTCAACAATTTCTTGGCATGGTCAATCAGTTGGCAAAATTCCTAAATAATTTAGCACATGTTACTGAGCCTTTACAACAACTGCAAAGAAAAGCTCAAGCATGGTGCTGGGATGCACATCAGGAACAAGCGTTTCAAAGGATCAAGGAGATGCTGATTTTGATGGATGTCTTAGCTCATTATAATCTTTTACTTCCAACAACAATTGCAGCTGATGCCTCAACTACAGGGATAGCGACAGTCCTTTTCCAAGAACAGCCAGATGGAAGTCGAAGACCTATTTATTATGCATCACAAGCATTGTCCGACGCTGAGACGAGATATGTCGTGAGATAGTTTTGGTGACTGCAGCTTGACAGTAGCGAAGGTGCGAGAGCGAGCTTACAGCTGGGAAGTCAATTTCAGTGGAAGTTTAAAAGTTAATTCCCTTTTGTTTTAGGAGGACCAGGGGACTGCTGGTTTTGGTGACTGCAGTTTGACAGTAGCGAAGGTGCGAGAGCGAGCTTACAGCTGGGAAGTCAATTTCAGTGGAAGTTTAAAAGTTAATTCCCTTTTGTTTTCGGAGGACCAGGGGACTGCTGGGTAAGTAGAAACTATATATTTGGGTGGTGGCTGTACCCGAGACACTACACGTGTAGTGTCTCCCACCCACCCTCCTCCTCTAACCAAAAAAAAAGGACTCTGTTGTGTTGATAAGGTAAGCTTTTTATTTAAGAAGTTCTGTCCGTTGGATTGCTAACCTAACAAGTTTTGACATTTTTTTTTGGTTTTTCAGTAGATTTGTTGGGAATTTAGAATAGAGGGAATGGAAGTGAAGGCAGTTGTATGTTCCTCCTGCAGAATGTGGGAGATAAGGGTCGCCAAGAGTGTCCCTGCTGACTGCATCTGCGGGAAGTGCACCCAACTCCAGCTCCTCGAGAACCGCGTTAGGGAACTGGAGCTGGAGCTGGATGAACTTCGGATCATTCAGGAGGCGGAGGGGGTTATTGAGAGGAGCTATGGGGAGGTAGTCACACCTCAGGTAAAAGAAGTAGGTAGATAGGTTACCGTCAGGGGAAGGAGAGGGAACCAGCAGGCAGTGCAGGGATCCCCTGTGGCCGTTTCCCTCAACAACAGGTATACCGTTTTAGATAGTGTTGCGGTGGACGACTACCAGGGGTAAGCAATGGGGTACAGGTATCTGGCACAGAGTCTGTCCCTGTTGCTCAGAAGGGAAGGGGGAAGAGGAGCAGAACATTAGTCATTGGGGACTCCATAGTTAGGGGAACAGATAGGAGGTTCTGTAGGAACGAGAGAGACTCACGGTTGGTATGTTGCCTCCCAGGTGCCAGGGTTCGTGATGTCTCGGATCGTGTTTTTGGGATCCTTAAGGGGGAGGGGGAGCAGCCCCAAGTCGTGGTCCACATAGGCACCAATGACATATGTAGGAAGAGAGATGGGGATTTAAGACAGAAATTCAGGGAGCTAGGGTGGAAGCTTAGAGCGAGAACAAACAGAGTTGTTATCTCTGGGTTGTTGCCCGTGCCACGTGATAGCGAAGCGAGGAATAGGGAGAGAGAGGAGTTGCACACGTGGCTGCAGGGATGGTGCAGGAGGGAGGGTTTTGGTTTCCTGGATAATTGGGGCTCTTTCTGGGGTAGGTGGGACCTCTGCAAACAGGATGGTCTTCACCTGAACCAGAGGGGTACCAATATCCTGGGGGGGAGATTAGCTAGTGCTCTTCGGGGGGTTTAAACTAATTCAGCAGGGGAATGGGAACCTAAAATGTAGTGCCAGTGTACAGGATGTTGAGAGTAGTGAGGTCAGGGATAAGGTTACAAGGACGCAAGAGGGCACTGGCAAGCAAGAACCTGGTTTAAAGTGTGTCTACTTCAACGCCAGGAGCATCCGGGATAAGGTGAGTGAGCTTGCAGCATGGGTTGGTACCTGGGATCTCGATGTAGTGGCCATTTTGGAGACATGGGTAGAGCAGGGGCAGGAATGGATGTTGCAGGTTCCGGGATTTAGATGTTTCAGTAAGAACAGAGAAGATGGTAAAAGAGGGGGGGGTGTGGCATTGTTAATCAAGGAGAGTATTAGAGCGACAGAAAGGACGTTTGAGGACTCATCTACTGAGGTAGTATGGGCCGAGGTTAGAAACAGGAGAGGTGAGGTCACCCTGTTGGGAGTCTTTTATAGACCTCCAAATAGTTCCAGAGATGTAGAGGAAAGGATAGCGAAGATGATTCTCGACAGGGGCGAGAGTAATTGGGTAGTTGTTATGGGGGACTTTAACTTTCCAAATATCGACTGGAATACTATAGTTCGAGTACTTTAGATGGGTCAGTTTTTGTCCAGTGTGTGCAGGAGGGTTTTCTGACACAGTATGTAGACAGGCCAACCAGGGGCGATGCCACATTGGATTTGGTACTGGGTAATGAACCCGGCCAGGTGTTAGATTTAGATGTAGGTGAGCACTTTGGTGATAGTGATCACAATTCGGTTAGGTTTACCTTAGCGATGGGCAGGGACAGGTATATACCGCAGGGCAAAAATTATAGCTGGGGGAAAGGAAATTATGATGCGATTAGGCAAGATTTAGGATGCGTAGGATGGGGAAGGAAACTGCAGGGGATGGGAACAATAGAAATGTGGAGCTTATTCAAGGAGCAGCTACAGCGTGTCCTTGATAAGTATGTACCCGTGAGGCAGGGAGGAAGTTGTCGAGCGAGGGAGCCGTGGCTTACTAAAGAAGTTGAAGCGCTTGTCAAGAGGAAGAAGAAGGCTTATGTTAGGATGAGACGTGAAGGCTCAGTTAGGGCGCTTGAGAGTTACAAGCTAGCCAGGAAGGATCTAAAGGGAGAGCTAAGAAGAGCAAGGAGAGGACACGAGAAGTCATTGGCGGATAGGATCAGGGAAAACCCTAAGGCTTTCTATAGGTATATCAGGAATAAAAGAATGACTCGAGTTAGATTAGGGCCAATCAAGGATAGTAGTGGGAAGTTGTGTGTGGAATCACAGGAGGTAGGGGAAGTGTTAAATGAATATTTTGCGTCAGTATTTACAGTAGAGAAAGAAAATGTTGTCGAGGAGAATACTAAGATTCAGGCTACTAGGCTAGATGGGATTGAGGTTCACAAGGAGGAGGTGTTATCAATTTTGGAAAGTGTGAAAATAGATAAGTCCCCTGGGCCAGATGGGATTTATCCTAGGATTCTCTGGGAAGCTAGGGAGGAGATTGCAGAGCCTTTGTCCTTGATCTTTATGTCGTCATTGTCGACAGGAATAGTGCCGGAAGACTGGAGGATAGCAAATGTTGTCCCCTTGTTCAAGAAGGGGAGTAGAGACAGCCCTGGTAATTATAGACCTGTGAACCTTACTTCGGTTGTGGGTAAAATGTTGGAAAAGGTTATAAGAGACAGGATTTATAATCATCTTGAAAAGAATAAGTTCATTAGCAATAGTCAGCACGGTTTTGTGACGGGTAGGTCGTGCCTCACAAACCTTATTGAGTTTTTCGAGAAGGTGACCAAACAGGTGGATGAGGGTAAAGCAGTGGATGTGGTGTATATGGATTTCAGTAAGGCGTTTGATAAGGCTCCCCATGGTAGGCTATTGCAGAAAATACGGAAGTATGGGGTTGAAGGTGATTTAGAGCTTTGGATCAGAAATTGGCTAGCTGAAAGAAGACAGAGGGTGGTGGTTGATGGCAAATGTTCATCCTGGAGTTTAGTTACTATTGGTGTACCGCAAGGATCTGTTTTGGGGCCACTGCTGTTTGTCATTTTTATAAATGACCTGGAAGAGGGTGTAGAAGGGTGGATTAGTAAATTTGCGGATGACACGAAGGTCGGTGGAGTTGTGGATAGTGCCGAAGGATGTTGTAGGGTTCAGAGGGACATAGATAGGCTGCAGAGCTGGGCTGAGAGATGGCAAATGGAGTTTAATGCGGAAAAGTGCGAGGTGATTCACTTTGGAAGGAGTAACAGGAATGCAGAGTACTGGGCTAATGGGAAGATTCTTGGTAGTGTAGATGAACAGAGAGATCTTGGTGTCCAGGTGCATAAATCCCTGAAGGTATTTACCCAGGTTAATAAGGCTGTTAAGAAGGCATATGGTGTGTTAGCTTTTATTAGTAGGGGGATCGAGTTTAGGAGCCACGAGGTCATGCTGCAGCTGTACAAAACTCTGGTGAGACCGCACCTGGAGTATTGCGTGCAGTTCTGGTCACCGCATTATAGGAAGGATGTGGAAGCTTTGGAAAGGGTGCAGAGGAGATTTACTAGGATGTTGCCTGGTATGGAGGGAAGGTCTTACGAGGAAAGGCTGAGGGACTTGAGGTTGTTTTCATTGGAGAGAAGGAGGAGGAGAGGTGACTTAATAGAGACATATAAGATAATCAGAGAGTTAGATAGGGTGGATAGTGAGAGTCCTTTTCCTCGGATGGTGATGGCAAACACGAGGGGACATAGCTTTAAGTTGAGGGGTGATAGATATAGGACAGATGTCAGAGGTAGTTTCTTTATGCAGAGAGTAGTAGGGGCGTGGAACGCCCTGCCTGCAACTCGCCAACTTTAAGGACATTTAAGTGGTCATTGGATAGACATATGGATGAAAATGGAATCGTGTAGGTCAGATGGTTTCACAGGTCGGCGCAACATCGAGGGCCGAAGGGCCTGTACTGCGCTGTAATGTTCTAATTCTAATTCTAATAATAAAGGCCGGCTCTGGTCTGCAAATGAAACTTGACCCGAGCCCGACAGAACCACATCCGACCCCAAGCCCGACCCGGCCGAGTCCTTTCATTTTTTCCTGCGCCCGACCCGACCCGACCCGACCATCAGTTACTGACCTTCTGTTTTTCACTTTGTTGCTTATCTGCACAAGCTTAAAATAACTGTAACAAAATCACCTTTCAAGTCCAAAAGGTACATTAACATTGGAGCCATTTATCGGAGGTGGTGAGAGAGCATGACCCGACCCGAACCTGAATGTCGGACCCAGAAGTGCGATCTGACCCGACCCGAACCCAACACGTCGTCGGGTTCAGGTCGGGTAGCCATGCTCTACTGTGGGAGAGAAAGAAGCTCTTGCAGTCACGTGGGCTTGTGAGAAGTTTTCGGGCTATATTATCGGCTTAAAGGTTGTCATAGAGACAGACCACAAACCCCTATTTTCATTCCTTGACAAAAAGGAACTCACAAAGATGCTTCCACGGATCCAGAGATTCCGGTTGAAGCTCATGAGGGTCACATTCGATACGGTATACGTACAGTGCAAGAAACTAAAGGCAGCAGAATGACAGGCAATCATCCTACTCAACAGGATGTTAATTTGATTAACGAAATTAAGTCATACTCACAGGTTACTGCATCACAATGGCTGTCAAGTTCAAATATACTCCAACAAATACAACAGGCGCAGATGAAAAATGAAGAATGCGTCTATGTTTGCCAATATTGCAAGCAAGGTTGGTCAATACAGAGTTCTAGTGGTAAGAGGATGAAAATCTTCTTTGAACACAGAAGACACTTTACCATAGTGGATGATTTGTTGGTATATGATGAGAGGCTGGTGATTCCAGAGTCGCTCTGGGTAGAGATCTTGGAGAAAATACATCGGGGTCATATGGGTGTAGAGCATGGGCTCAGGCGTCTGTGTAGTGGCCAAGAATATCAAAGGGCATTGAAGAAATGATTTCAAATTATCACGTATGTGCAATTCTCAAACAAGTTCAGAAAGAACCTTTTATTTCAACCCAATTCCCTACCAGACCATGGGAAGGTTTGGCGATACATCTATTCATCTTTGATGGAAAATCTTATCTAATTGTTAGTGGATTACTTTTCAAGATGGATTGAGGTTAAACATATGTACACAACAACAACTGAAGCAGTCACTTGAGTGTTATAAGAAATCTTCGCAACACATGGTATACCTGATTAGATAGTGCCTGATAATGGACTACAATTTGAAAATTATTATTTCAAAAACTTTGTGGAAATCAGTGGATTTGTGCATAGAACAAGTTCCCCTAGGTTTCCACAATCTAATGGAGAAGCTAAGCGAGCAGTCAGAATTATTAAAACACGGTTAAAGAAGAATCAAGAATTCCAATCAGCACTTCTGAACTACAGAACTACTCCATTGTTATGCAGATTAGCACCACCTGAAATTTTAATGGGAAAAAAACTTAGGGTGTAACATACAATTTTACCTAAGAAATTACTTCCAGGGATACAAATCTAGGATTAGCAGAGAGTTCAAGACAGAGAAAAGTGAATTGCTGAAAATAGACAAGTTGTCGAAGCTTTTCATCTTGCACTCATCAGGACAAAACGCAAGAATAACCAATATAGGGGAAAACAACAACTTATACTGCATGAGAAGAGAGTGCTGATTGGTTGGCAAGTGAACTGTGATTGGTAGAGGCATTGCCATGGAGAATGCACCAGTTTGTGGTGACTGACAGTTAACTGCCAAGCTTTGTTTGAAATTTAAACCAGGCAGCTTGACCTTGATTGGTCAAGGCATTGCCCTGAGGAATGAACCAGCAAATGGCTGTCACTTATTTTGTTCAGCTGAAACAGGCACAATGTGTGTACATGTTCTTTCTGTCTGCAAAGAATAGGGCCCTGTGTATTAATATGTGTAGCTTCCAATACGCGCAAATGCACCACACTGCGAGCCCTACTGACAGTCTTAAATTGTTTGTCAGCGTACAACCAAAAGCTTGGCAATTCACTGTCAATCATTGTAAACTGGTGCATTCTCCATGGCAACGTGTCTCCCAATCAGAGTTCACTTGCCAACCGATCCGCACTCTCTTCTCATGCAGTATAAAGTTGTTGTTTTCCCCTACATTGGTTATTCTTGTGTGTTGTCCTGATGAGTGCAAGACAAAAAGCTTCGACAAGATGTCTCTATTTTCAACAATTCTCAAGTTCTGTACTACCAAATGACTGTTTGTACAACAGAGAAAAACCTTAACGAAAGAAACATACCCATAATTGTAACAGGAAATATTGTACCAGGAACCTACTGAAGTTGCCGGAAGGGCAAAAGGTATGGGTACGAGACCAAAACAGAGAAGGAGTAATTCTCCAGAGAGAGGAGAATCAACAGCAATCTTATTTACTAAGAACTTGAGGAAGTACTATACGAAGAAATAGAAGTAATCTTATTCCTTTACATCAAATAAATCAATTCGTCTTATATTTAGACAAATCAGATGTTGAACCGGGAATCCAGAAAGCTCAGGATACTACAAACCTCAATGAAGGCTGTCCAAGACAAGAAACAAGGGATCAGAGAAAGACTACCAATCTTCCACATCTGGCGACAACAGGATTAGGGAGAGTTGTGAAGCCTCCTGGCAGATTAAATCTATGAAGTCAGAGACTTGGGGGCAGATAGAGTAGTATGTAAATATATATTTGGATAAAGACCTGGGGGTGGGGAGGGAGGGTGGAGATGTAGTATAAGGGTCTGGAAGGTTTAATCTTGACAGAGTGTAAAGAATACCTCCCACCATGATGATGTAAGGGATCACATGTGAGAGACTTAAAGCTGGATGCAATGTGGCTTTGGTGGAGTCACACAAACTAGTGTGAAGATGTATAGAGTTCTAACATAATAAATATCCTTGTTCTAACTACCCCAGACTGAAGTATCTCTCTAAGGTAGACTAATTAAGGTGGCAGTGTACCAAACAAACATACTACAGAGGCAACCGGTAGAGGTGGCTGCTGACTACCATAAGAACATAAGAAATAGGAGCAAGATAGGCCATTCAGCCCCTCAAGCCTGCCCCGCCATTCAATATGATCATGGCTGATCTGTCCCAGGCCTCAACTCCTCTTTCGGGCCTACTCCACCGAACCCTTGACTCCCTGAGATTTCAAAAATCTATCTACCTCCTCCTTAAATACATTTAGTGACCTAGCCTCCACAACTCTCTGAGGCAGAGAATTCCAGAGTTCCAGAGAATACCACCCCTCTGATTGATTGGACTGGCAGCTCTAGGGGATGGGCTGCCATCCTCAATTGGATGGCAGCCCTGGCAGCAGCCTGTTAATTGGTCCCTGCTGGCATAATGCCACCCTAGGGACCTACCACCCGCTGGAGCAGTGTCACCTCCCGATTTCATCACTGGCGGCAGGACTTCCAGCTAATCTACAAAATTCAACCCCAGGGATCTGAACACCTAATCCAGGCTGACACTTCAGCACTGTACTGAAGGAGTGCGGCATTGTTGGAAGTGTCACTTTCTGTTAAGATATTAAAGTGAGGTTCTGTCAGCCCTCTCAGGTTAAAAGATTCCCCTGCACTATTATGAAGAAGAGCAGGGGAATCTCTCTGATGATTTGGTCAATATTCTTTGAATAGTTCTATGGGATCTTTTACATCCACCTGATAGGGCAGACACGACCTTGGTTTCACATTTCATCAGTAAGATGGTATTTCCAACAGTGCAGCACTTCTTGAATATTGCACTGAAGTTACAGCCTGGATTAAGTCTGTGGAGTTTTTAAAATTCTCATCCTTGTTTTAAAATTCCTCCATGATCTTGCCCTTCCCTATTGCTGTCACCTCCTCCAGCCCTACAACAATTTGGGTGGTGCAGTGGTTAGCACCGCAGCCTCACAGCTCCAGGGAGCTGGTTTCAATTCTGGGTACTACCTGTGCAGAGTTTGCAAGTTCTCGTTGTGACTGTGGGTTTTTGCCAGGTGCTCTGGTTTCCTCCCACCGCCAAAGACTTGCAGGTGATAAGTAAATTGGCTGTTGTAAATTGCCCCTAGTGTAGGTAGGTGGTAGGTAATATGGGATTACTGTAGGGTTAGTATAAATGGGTGGTTGTTGGTTGGCACAGACTCGGTGGGCCGAAGGGCCTGTTTCAGTGCTGTATCTCTAAATAAAATAAATAAACCCTCCAGTTTCGGCACTCCTTCAATTCTGGCCTTTTGTGCATTCCTGATTTTAATCGCTCCACCATTGGTGCCTTCAGCTGCCTAGGCCCAAACCTCTAGAATTCCCTCCCTAAGCCTGTTAGCCTATCTCTCTTTCCTCCTTTAAGACACTTCTTAAAACCACCTCTTTGACCAAGCTTTTCTCAAGTGCCCTAATATTTCCTTATGTGGCTCAGTGTCAAATTTAGTTTGGTAATCCATCTGTGAAACACCTTGGGATATTTTACTGTGTTAAAGAACATAAGAAATAGGAGCCATCACAGACCATACGACCCCTCAAGACTGCTCCGCCATTCAATACGATCATGGCTGATCCTCGGCCTCAACTGCAGTTTATCACCTATTCCCCATATATGTTGATTCCCTGCGAGACCAAAATTCTGTTTATCTCAGCCTTGAATATATTCAGCAATGGAGCATCCACAACCCTCTGGGGTAGAGAATTCCAAAGATTCATAACCCTTTGAGTGAAGAACTTTCTCCTCATCTCAGTCCTACATGATTGGCCCCTTACGCTGAGACTGTGCCCCAATGTTCTAGATTCTCCAGTCAGGGGAAACAACCTCTCTGTGTCTACCTGTAAAGCCCCTTCGGAGTCTTGTAGGTTTTATTGAGATCACCTCTCATTCTTCAAAAGTCCAGAGGGTCCAATTTACTCAGCCTCTCATCATAGGACAACCCTCTCATCCCAGGAACCAATCTGGTGAACCTTTGCTCTACTGCCTCCAATGCAAGTATATCCTTCCTTACATATGGAGACCAAAACTACACACAGTATCCCAGATGTAGTCTCACCAAAGCCCTGTACAATTGGAGCAAGACTTCCTTCTTCTTATATGCCATTACCCTTGCAATCATGGTCAATGTGCCATTTGCCTTTGTAATTGCTTGCTGTACCTGTATGATAACTTTCTGTGTTCTTTGTGCAAGTACACCCAAGTCTTTCTGAGCATCAACATTTAAAAGTCTCATGCCTTTTAAAATATATTCTGATTTTCTGTTCTTACTACCAAAGTAACCTCATACTTCCCCAGATTGTACTCCATATGCCACCTTGTTAGCCTTTCACTTAACCTGCCTATGTCTCTTTGCAGCCTCTTTGTGTCCTCCTCACAGCTTACAGTCTCACCTAGCTTAGTATCATCAGCAAACTTAGATAAATTATTCTCAGACTCTTTGTCTAAGTCATTAATATAGATTGTAAATAGCTGAGGCCCCAGCACTGTTCTTTGCGGCACTCCACTAGTTGCAGCTTGCAAACTTGAAAATGCTGTTTACCCCCACTCTCTGCTTCCTCTATCCATTCTAATATATTACCCTCAACTCCATGCACCCTTATCTTGCCTATTAGCTATATAAATGCAAGTTATTGTTGTTGTTAGAGTAACATAAACCTATACTACACTGAACCCAGGGTACATACATACTTTCACAAAAGAGAAACAGATCAGACAATTGTGTTTTAACTAATGCCAGCACCAACTGCTACCACAGCAGTCACATTTTGAGAGGGAGGAAAGAACTGCTAAAAATGCAAACTGGCTCACAAGGGATTAAATTCCCAGGACAGTTGCACTGGTGCGTGTAGATTAGGTTTCAGATAATGTTGTCTGACCAAATGTGCTTCAGACAATGAAAGATAGTTTAGCAATCTAGTGATCATTCACATACATTGCTGTGACAACTCTTCTTTCTGAACTCAACAGGGGTCATTGCCAAGTTAAGCTGATGGATTTTGCTCTTGAGTAAGTGAGGTAGTCAGTTCATTTTACAAAATACGCATGACTGAACAAGAGTATCAGGTTTTTCTAAACTTCTGCAACACTTCCTGTAACATAGAGAAAATAATAAACTTGTCACACTCTTGTACATGGTCTTAGGGATACTTTCAGGGAATTTGCTTGAAAGATGACATTGGAATAATCAGGTGACTGCAGGCAGAGGAAGTTCTAATCAAGATTGAAGGCCAAAAGGCAGGGGTTCAGTTTCTTCTGCCCAGCAGTCATACAGAGAGTAAGATAATTCTTGAAAATATGTGAAATAAACTAGCTTCTTGATTTATCATCAACCTTATCTTACCAGCGTGTTCATCAGTTCCACTCATCAAAAAATGTGAGAAGGCATGTGCAAGCTTACAACATCAAGTTAGTTCATCAAGGAGGAGACATTGTTATAACTTTAGGGTTACACTATCATATGGGTAGATATTGAGCAATCTGAATCAATTCCAGAACATAGGAGACATGGGTGGGGTGGGGGCTGGAGTTTTGACAGGTAAGGAAAGGCGGGTTTGGGTATGCGCAGGAAGTGCAGGCAGATGTAGTATTTTGTAATCATGAAGTCATAGAATGGTTACAGTACAGAGGGAGGCCATTCAGCCCATCGTGATTGTGCTGGCTCTCTGCAAGAACAACTCACCAATCCCACTCCACCACCTTTTCCCCCATAGCCGTGCAATTTTTTTTCTCTTCAGGTAATTATCTAGTTCTCTTTTGAAGGCCTCGATTGAATCTGCTTCCACCACAGTCTCAGGCAGTGCATTGCAGATCCATCCACATGCTGCATTAAAAGGTTTTTCCACATGTCTCTGTTCTTCTTTTGCCAGTCACCTTAAATTGGTGTCCTTAGGTTCTGGTTCCTTCAGCCGATGGGAAACATTTCCCCCCCATCTACTCTGTCTAGACCCTTCGTGATTTTGAACACCGCTATCAAATCTCCTCTTAATCTTCTTTTCTCCAAGGAGAACAGACACAGCTTCTCCAACCTATCCAGATAACTGAAGTTCCTCATCCCTGGAACCATTCTCGTGGATCTTTTTTGCACCCTCTCTAATGCCTTAACATCCTTCCGAATGAGTGGTGCCCAGAAATGGACACAATACTCCAGTTGAGGCCGAACTAGTGTTTTATACAAGTCTATCATATCTTTAATAAAAGCAAAATACTGCAAATGCTGGAAATCTGAAATAAAAACAAAAAGTGCTGGAAATACTTAGCAGGTCTGACAGCATCTGTGGAGAGAGAAGCAGAGTTAATGTTTCAGGTCTGTGACCTTTCAACAGAACGCACACCCAAGTCTAGGTCATTAATATATATCAAGAAATGCATTGGTCCCAACACCAACTCCTGGGAAACCCACTATATACTTTCCTCCAGTCTGAAAAACAACCGTTCACAACTACTCTATGTTTCCTATCACAAAGCCAACTTTGTATCCATGCTGCTATTGTCGCTTTTATTCCATGGGCTCTAACTTTGCCGACAAGCCTGTTATGTGGCAATTTATCAAATGCCTTTTGAAAGTCCATGTGTGCTACATCAATCCTATTACCCTCATCAACTCTCAGTGCTATCTCATTAAAAAACTCAAGTTAGTTCAACACGATTTGCTCTTAACAAATCCATGCCTTTCCTTAATTAATCTACTTTTATCCAAATGGCTATTAATTTTGTCCCAAGTTATTTTTTCTAAAAGCTTTCCCACCACTGAGGTCAAACAGACTGGCCTATAGGTGTTGGACTTGTCCTTACACACTTTTTTGAACAAGTGTGTAACTTTTGCAATTCTTCAGTCCTCTGGCACCATACCTGTATCTAAGAAAGATTGGAAGATCGATTATGGCCAGTGCCTCTGCAATTTCTACCCTTACTTCCTTAATTATCCTTGTAGGCATCTCATCCAATCCTAGTGACTTATCAATTTTGAGTGCAGCCAGCACGAGTACCTCCTTTTTATCAATTTTTAGCCCATACAATGTCTCAAAAAGCTCCTCTTTCACCTTGGGTAGCATCTTTTTCCTTGATAAAGGCAGATACAAAGTATTTATTTAGTACCTCAGCTATGCCCTCTGCCTTCATGCGTAAATCTCTTTTTAGGTCCCTAATTGGCCACACTCCTTTTACCACCTTTTTACTAATTATGTGCCTATAGAAGACTTTTAGATTCCCTTTTGTGTTAGCCATGAGTCTTTTCTCATACTCTCTCTTTGCTTCCCTTATTTGTTTTTTTCTCTTTCCCTCTGAACCTTTTATATTCAGCCTGGTTCTCAATTGTATTATCCACTTGACATCTGTCATATGCACCCTTTTTCTGTTTCATCTTACTCTCTTGCTCTTTCATCATCCAGGGAGCTCTGGATTTGTTTATCCTACCTTTCCCCCATGTGAGAATGAACCTTGACTGTACCAAAGCTATCTCCTCTTTAAAAGCAGCCCATTATTTACTTAGTTTTGCCTTTCAATTTTTGATTCCAGTTTACTTAGGCCAGACCCATTTGCACTCCACTGAAATTGGCCATCTGCCAATTAATTACCTTTACTCTGGATTACTCCTTGTCCTTTTCCATAGCTAATCTAAACCTTATGATGCTATGCTCACAGTCCTGTAAACGTTCCCCTACTGTCACTTGATTCACTTGACCTATTTCATTCCCCAGAACCAGATCCAGCAATGCCTTCATCCTTGTTGGACTGGAAACATTCTGATACATAAAATTCTCCTGAACGTACTCTAGAAACTCTTGCACTGCTCTGCCTTTTATATTATCCCAGTCTATATTAGGATAATTAAAGTCCCCCATTGCACCTCTCTGTACTTTCCTTGCAAGTTTGTTCCTCTATATCCTTCCCACCAGTTGATGGCCTAGCAATGTAATGGTACCTCCATTGTTTCTTAGCTTTAACCAAATAAATTCTGCCCTTGACCCTTCTAGGGCATCTTCTCTCCCCAGCATTGTAATGTTCTCCTTAATCAATACAGCAACCCCTCCTCCTTTCCTTCCTTCCCTATCTTTACTGAACACCTTGTATTCAGGAATATTTAGTATCTAGTTCTGCCCTTTTTTGAGCTGTATCCATTATTGCCACAACATTATATTTCTGCATAATTATCTGCACTGCAGCCCACCAACCTTATTTACCACACTCTGCACATTCATATACATGCATAGTAAATCTAATTTTGACCTTATTACATTCCCTGTTACACTGAACCCCTTTCTATTTCCTACTCTGGTGATATCTGTCTCTCCCAATTCTCTGGCATCTTGTGTTGTAAGGTTGTTTGGTACACTGCCACATTAGTTAGTTTAGCTTGGAGAGATTGTTTAGTCTAGAGTCATTAGAACATTCATTTATTACATCATAACTATGTACATCGTCACTCTAGTCTGTGTGACTCCTCCAAAGCCACACTGCATCTAGCTTCAAGTCTCTCTCACATCATCATGGTAAGAGGTATTTTTTACATTCTCTCAAGATTAACCCTTTCAGACCCGTATACTACACCTTGGTTTTCCTCTCCTCCTGGTTCCCATATACTGATGTAATGAGGCAGGGCTAATTAGTAAACTCAGAGTAAAAGATCGTCT
The DNA here is from genome assembly GCF_036365525.1 of Heterodontus francisci. Lineage (NCBI taxonomy): Eukaryota > Metazoa > Chordata > Chondrichthyes > Heterodontiformes > Heterodontidae > Heterodontus > Heterodontus francisci. Next base: position 24,792,012 of record NC_090387.1, on the reverse strand, counting down.
GGGAAAAAGTGATTATGATACAATTGAATTCCATATAACGTTTGAGAGTCCAAAGCAAGAATCTTAAACTTAAACATAGCCAATTACGTAGATATAAGGGGAAACGGCTGATTGGGTAAATAGACTGAAAAGTATAGCGGTAATTAAATAGTGGGAAACATATAAAGAAATGATTCAAAATTTTCAACAAAACTATGTTCCATTAATAAATAAAACTCAGTGAGAGATCCATCCATACCATACTCAGAAAGTTAGGGATCATTGGCAATCCCTCGTGTCGAGGATTATTCTTCCTTGTGGATGGCTTGCGCCTTATCTTAGCCTTGCAGGCTCTCCCAGAGTGAGGAAATCTGTTGTTGGCCAGTAAGTAGAGGTGATGGCGGATTGTTGGCTCAAACAGCTGCCCTTTCAGTTTCTCTCACTGTTCTAGCTGAGTGGCTGCTCTTGTTGATTGCAAGGTGTTGACACCATTTTTGATGATGGATCACCATTTTGGTCATGATTGAGCATCTGCTTTCCATGTGTTAATAGAGCAGACTTTTGTGGAGGCTTTGAGATTGTCTTTGAAATATTTCCTTTGGCCCCTGTGTAAATGGGCTCCCTGGTGTAGCTCTGAGTAGAGCACCTGTTTGGGAAGACTTGAATCAGGCATTCTGATGACACGTCCTGTCCATTTCAGCTGATGTGAGATTATCATGGTTTCTATGCTTGGCATGTTTGTGTCTTGGAGGACACTCATGTTTGTTCTTTTGTCCTCCCACTTGATTCGCAGGGTCCTTGCAAGACAGTGTTGATGATGTTGTTCTAGGGCCTTGATATGGCGTCTATAAGTTTTTCAAGCTTCAGCACCATAGAGAAATGTGAGGTGAACCACTGCCCAATAGACTTTGAGTTTAGGGTTGGGTCTGATATCACGATTCTCGAAAACTCAGGTATGTAATTTACCATAGGCTGAGCTAGCACATTGGATTCAGTGGTGCACCTTTTCATCAATGTCAGCTTTTTTGGGACAGATAGCTTCCAAGATACAAGATAGTATTATATTAAAAGGAAAGGCTTATAAAATTGTGAAGAATAGTAGTAAGCCTGAGGATAAGGAGAGTTTTATAAACCAGCAAAGGGTGACCAAAAGGTTGATAAAAAAAATAAATAAAATATGAGAGTAAACTAGCAAGGAATATAAAAACAGAGTGGAGCTCTTTTACAAGTATATAAAACAGATAGTAGCTAAAATAAACATGAGTGCCTTAGAGGCAGAGAGGAGAAATTATCATGGGGAATGAGGAAATGGAAGAGACGTTGAACAAATTTTTTATGTCTGTCTTCATTGTAAAATACACAAATTATATTCCAGAAATAAAGGGTAACTAAGGGGCTAATAAGAGCGAGAAACTTAATTAATATCAGCAGAGTAAAAGTATTGGAGAAACTTAAGGGACTAAAAGCCAACAAATCCCCAGCACGTGATGGCCTACAGCCAGGGTTCTAAAAGAGGTAGCTGCAGAGATAGTGGATGCACTGGTCATGATTTTCCAAAATTCCCTATATTCTAGAAATGTACCAGTGGACTGGAAGTTAACAAATGGAACACCGCTATTCAAGAAAGGAGTGAGAGAGAAAACAGGGAACTACAGGCCAGTTAGCCTGACATCAGTCATTGGGAAAATGCTAGAATTAATTATTAAGGAAGTCTTAACAATGCACTTACAAAATCATATTATGATCAGACAGAATCAAATTGTTTTACGAAAGGGAAATTGTGTTTGACAAAGTTATTAAAGTTTTTTGAAGATGCAACTAATAGGGTAGATAAAGGGGAATCAGTTGATGTAGTATACCTGGATTTCCAAAAAGCATTCGATAAGGTGCTACATAAAAGAGTAATATGCAAAATAAGGGCTCATAGAGTTGGGGGTAACATATTAGCATGGATGGATGATTGTTAATCGACAGGAAGCAGACAGTAGGGTTAAACAGGGCATTTTCAAGTTGGTAGGCTGCAACTAGTGGAATGCAACAAGGATCAGTGCTGGGCCCTCAGCTATTTACGATCCATATTATCGACTTGATGAAGAGACCGAGAGTAATTTACCCAAATTTGCTTCTGATACAAAGCTAGGTGGGAATGTAAGCTGTGAGGAGGACACAAAGAGGCTGCAAAGAGATATAGACAGGTTAAGTGAGTGAACAACAAGGAGGCAGATGGAGAATAATGTGGAGAAGTGCGAGGTTATTCATTTTGGTTATAAGAATATAAAAGCAGAATTTATTTTAAAAGGCATGAAATTTAAATGTTGATGTTCAGAGAGACTTGGTGTACTCATACAAGGCACACAAAAAGTTAGCATGTGGGTACAGCAAGCAACTAGAAAGACAAATTGAACATTGATCTTCATTGCAAGGGGACTGAAGTACAAGAAGGAGGAAGTCTTGCTACAATTGTATAGGGCTTTGGTGAAGCCACAGCTGGAGTATTGTGCATATTTTTGGTCTCCATATCTAAGGAAGGATATACTTGCCTTGGAGATGGCACAGTGAAGGTTCACTAAATTGATTCTTGGTTCTATGATGAGGGGCTGAATAAATTGTGCCTATACTTAATGGAGTTTAGAAGCATGAGAGGCGATCTCATTGAAACTTACAAGATTCTAAAGGGGCTTGATGGAATAGACATTGAGAGGTTATTTTCCTTGACTGGGGAATCCAGAATATGGGGGCACAGTCTCAGGATAAGGAGTCGATTATTTATGACTGAGATGAGAAATTCTTCAGTCAGAGGGTTGTGAATCCTTGGAGTTCTCTCCTCCAGAGGGTTCTGGATGCAGCATCTTTGAATATATTCAAGGCTGGGATAGACAGATTTTGGTCTCTCGGGGAATCAACAGATGTGGAGAATGGGTGGGAAAATGAAGTTGAGGCAGAAGATCAGCCATCATCATGTTGAATGGCAGATCAGGCTTGAGGGGCCATTTGGTCTACTCCTGCTCCCGTTTCTAAGCTTCTTATGAAACCCAGAGGTGGAATGCCAGTGGCAAGACTCAGTTAAAGAGTCACGGCAAAACCTGCTGGAGAGTTCAATGAGTTCCTGAACTGCTAATGGTCCTGTCATTTCGGCAGAGACCATCACTTGAAAATTCCACCCTCAGGATCTGGTTTCAGAAGTGACAAACACCACTGAAACCAAAAAAGTATCTAAGACAGATCAATTTTATAACTGTGGCATAAATTCAATACAAGGCACTCAGGGTTGCTAGGGCATGTAATGCACAATTGTTCCAAGAAATTGCACTGTATGACATTGGTGATTAACATAGTTATCTTAAATAGTTAACTCCTTTGTTAAAATACTGTATGAGTAATTTTGTACGAATATGTTAATGTGTTCATTAGTGCAGTGAATCTTGTCTTATACAACCTAATGTAATATCCCTTCTGTACTTCATGCTGGATCTTGGGAGAACAGCTAAAGAGTGCTGCTTGTCTGAAGTTACCCTGTAGCCTGCCTATAAATCATCCTCTAGGGTATCAACAATGAATATTCCGTGGCCTGCAGAGCAGGTGCAGCTGTTTGGTTGTAGCACATGCATAATGCGATTTGTACCACTAACAGATGTCTTCAAGCCATTAACAGAGGCAATCAAAATCTCGCTCAGTGTTTGTATTGGTCAGTTAGACTAACATGAGGCAATAAAACCAAGAAAAAAAGGTCTTTCAGGCCACTGGTCTACCAAGTCCAGAAGTTTAGCCTTCATATGGTTGTAGGAGATCCACTTTACAAGGGCCTGTGTCCAAAGAGCAATATAAAAGGAGCTTAAGAGACAGGAAAAGCTGAAAATGCTAACTTAAAGCTTCCCAACTAAATTCTAGAAATAAAGACAAGACATTCTGGAAATACTCAGCAGGTCTGGCAGCATCTGCAGAGAGAGAAGCAGAGTTAACGTTTCAGGTCAGTGACCCTTCATCAGAACTGACAAATATTAGAAATGTAATAGGTTTTAAGCAAGTATTGCAGGGTGGGGCAAGTGATAACCAAAGAGAAGGTGTTGATAGGACAAGGTCACAGAGAATAACTGACCAGAAGGTCATGGAGCTTGATTTGGACTTCATAATGATTAACACCTTGTTCCAGAAATACAGTGTGGCCCAGTATGAAAGGAAACACACAAAAACTAGGGATTTGTATCTAATTATATGCTTTCACCAGTTATACTGTAATTGCTCCTCTGCAGCATTACAATCATGTATTGTCGCATCAAAGGGACTCTTGATTAGTAGTACCAGTTATAATATGTGACATCTGGTACCTATGCAGTACATTATAATGAGGATGTGAAGAGCCAAATGTAATTCAATTACAGCAGTAAAGCTGCAGTTATCGCATTCCCTATTTCAGACTGGTAACTTTGGAGTGCAGTGTGAAGGCAGCAAACTCAGGTTTTGCTGCTAACTGCATGTCAAATTGAGGTCAGAGATAAAGGAGCTCTACCGTTTTGTCCTCAGGTGCACGTGCAGAACTTTGCTCCCTAGATGGCTAGTGTCCAAAGTAAGAGCACACATGTGAAACCATCATTTTCTCCTAATGTTAAAAACAGTAAATAGTATAAAGTGTTGAGGAGTAGCAGAAGACTGCAAAGGTACTCTCGCGTTGTGACTTATTACAGTTCTGGGTTGATCACAGAATCACAGAATAATACAGTGCAGAAGAGGCCCTTCGGCCCATCGAGTCTGCATCGATGCATTAAAGACACCTGACCTGTCTACCAAATCCCATTTGCCAGCACTTGGTCCATCGCCTTGAATGTTATGACATGCCAAGTGCTCATCCAGGTACTTTTTAAAGGATTTGAGGCAACCCGCCTCTACCACCCTCCCAGGCAGTGCATTCCAGACTGTCACCACCCTCTGGGCAAAAAAGTTCTTCCTCAAATCCCCCTTAAACCTCCTGCCCCTCACCTTAAACTTGTGTCCCCTCGTAACTGACCCTTCAACTAAGGGGAACAGCTGCTCCCTATCCACCCTGTCCATGCCCCTCATAATCTTGTACACCTCGATCAGGTCACCCCTCAGTCTTCTCTGCTCCAGTGAAAACAACCCAAGCCTATCCAACCTCTCTTCATAGCTTAAATGTTCCATCCCAGGCACCATCCTGGTGAATCGCCTCTGCACCCCTCCAGTGCAATCACATCCTTCCTATAATGTGGTGACCAGAATTGCAAACAGTACTCCAGCTGTGGCCTTACCAAAGTTATATACAACTCCAACATGACTTCCCTGCTTTTGTAATCCATGCCTCGATTGATAAAGGCAAGTGTCCAATATGCCTTTTTCACCACCCTATTAACCAGCCCTTCTGCCTTCAGAGATCTATGGACAAACACACCAAGGTCCCTTTGTTCCTCAGAACTTCCCAGTGTCAGGCCATTCATTGAACTCTTTCGTGTCATATTACTCCTTCCAAAGTGTATCACCTCACACTTTTCAGCGTTAAATTCCATCTGCCACTTTTCTGCCCATTTGACCATCCCGTCTATATCTCCCTGTAACCTAAGACACTCCACCTCATTGTTAACCACCCTGCCAATCTTTGTGACATCCACGAATGTACTGATCCTACCCTCCATATAGTCATCTATGTCGTTTATATAAATGACAAACAATAGGGGACCCAGCACAGATCCCTGTGGTACGCCACTGGACACTGACTTCCAGTCACTAAAATAACTGTCTGTCATCACTCTCTCTCTCCTACAGCTAAGCCAATTTTGAATCCAACTTATCAAGTTACCCTGTATCCCATGTGCATTTGCTTTCTTGATAAGTCTCCCATGTGGGACCTTGTCAAAGGCTTTGCTGAAATCCATGTAAACTATATCAACTGCACTACCCTCATCTACACACCTGGTCACATGCTCAAAAAATTCAATCAAATTTGTTCGGCATGACCTCTCTCTGACAAAGCCATGCTGACTATTCCTAATCAAATGTCGCCTCTGCAAGTGGAGATAGATTCTCTCCTTCAGAATTTTCTCCAATAGTTTCCCTACCACTGACGTGAGACTCACTGGTCTGTAGTTCCCTGGCTTATCTCTACAACCTTTCTTAAATAGTGGGACCACATCAGCTGTTCTCCAGTCCTCTGGCACCGCCCCCGTGGCCAGAGAGGAATTAAAAATTTGGGTCACAGCCCCTGCAATCTCCACCTCGCCTCCCACAGCATCCTGGGACACAAATCGTCCAGACCTGGAGATTTGTCCACTTTTAAGCCTGCCAAAACCTCCATTACCTTGTCACTCCCGGTGACAATTTGCTCAAGAACCTCACAGTCTCTCTCCCTGAGTTCCATATCTACATCCTAATTCTCTTGGGTGAAGACAGATGTGAAGTATTCATTCAACACCCTACCAATGTCCTCTAGCTCCACCCACAGATTTCCCCCTTGGTCCCTAATGGGTCCTACTCTTTCCCTTGTTATCCTCTTCCCATTGATATACTTATAGAATATCTTGGGATTTTCCCTACTTTTACCAGCCAGAGCTTTCTCATATCCCCTCTTTGCTCTCCTAATTGCTTTCTTAAGCTCCATCCTACACTTTCTGTACTCCACTAATGCTTCCGTTGATTTGCTCTCCTTGTATTTGCTAAATGCCTCTCCTTTCCGTCTCATCGTACCCTGAATGTTTCTGGCATCCATGGTTCTCTGGGCTTGTTTCTCCTACCTGTTACCCTAGAGGGAACATGTTGGGCCTGTAACCTCCCCATTTCCTTTTTGAATGCCCCCCACTGCTCTTCTGTAGATTTCCCAATAAGTAACGCTTTCCAGTCTACCTTGGCAAGATCCTGCCTTATTTTACTAAAATTCGCTCTCCCCAAATCCAAAACCTTGTTTTGTAACTTGTCTATTTCTTTCTCCATCACAAGCTTAAATTGTACCATGTTGTGGTCGCTATCACCAAAATGCTTCCCCACCAACACATCAACCACCTGTCCGGCTTCATTCACCAGAATTAGGTCCAGCACTGCACCCTCCCTTGTTGGATCCTTTACATATTGAGCTAAAAAGTTCTCCTGTATACATTTTAAGAACTCCACTCCATCTAAGCCCTTAACACGATGACTATCCCCATTAATGTTGGGAAAGTTGAAATCACCTCATATAATTACCCTATTATTTTTACACACCTCTGCGAAATGCGCACATGTTTGCTCCTCAATTTCCCGCTGACTATCTGGGGGTCTATAATAAACACCTAGCAATGTGGCTTTCCCTTTTTTATTCCTAAACTCTACCCATAAAGCTTCATTTGATGCCCCGTCCAAGATATCATCTCTACTTACTGCAGTAACTGACTCCTTAACTAATATTGCAATGCCCCCTCCTCTTTTACCCCCTCCTCTGTCCCGTCTGAAGATTCTGTATCCCGAGATATTAAGCTGCCAATCCTGCCCCTCCCTCAACCATGTCTCCGTGATGGCTACCATATCACAATTCCACGTGTCAATCCTTGCCCTTAACTCATCCGTTTTACCTGTAATACTCCTGGCATTAAAGTAGAGGCCATCCATCCTGGTCTTACTCCCTTGAAACTTACTTCCATTGTATTCCCTCTGACTTGTTTGCTTTCCTGTGTCTATTCTGCTCGGAGTCTGCGTCCACTCCCCCTGCCAAATTAGTTTAAACTCCTCCCAACAGCAAACCCGCCAGCAAGGTTGTTAGTCCCCCTCTGGTTCAGATGTAGACCGTCCCGCTTGTACAGGTCCCACCTTCCCCAGAAATGGTCCCAGTGGTCCAGGAATCTAAAACCCTCCCTCCTGCACCAACTCTTAAGCCACGCATTCATCTGTGCTATTCTCCTCTATACTCGATAGCACGTGGCACTGGGAGTAATCCAGAGATTACAACCCAAGAGGTCCTGCTTTTTAGTCTGCTGCCTAACTCCCTGAATTCTTGATGTAAGACCTCATCCCTATTTCTACCTATGTCATTGGTACGAACATGTCCCATGACCTCTGCCTTATCACCCTCTCCTTTCAGGATGCCCTGCAGCTGTTCAGTGACATCCCAGACCCTGGTACCAGGGAGGCAACACACCATCCTGGAGTCATGTTGACGGCCACAGTAGTGCCTATCTGTTCCCCTAACTATCGAATCCACTATTACTATTGATCTTCCTCTCTTTCCCGCTTCCTGTGCAGACAGGCTGCTTGTGGTGCCAGAAGCCTGGCTCTGTCCGCACTCCCTGGAGGAACCAGCCTCATCAGCCTCCAAAATGGAATACTGATTTGCAAGTGGGACCCCAGGGGACTCCTGAACTACCTGCCTGATTCTTTTGGACTGCCTGGTGGTCACCCATTCCCTTCCTTCTTCAAGTCCCTTCAGCTGCGGTGTGACCACCTCTCTATACGTGCTATCCACAATGCTCTCAGACTCGCGGATGCTCCACAGTGTTTCCAGCCACCATTACAGCTCTGAAACCCGTGCTTCCAGGAGCTGCAGCTGGACACACTTCCTGCACCAATGCTGGTCCCGGGGACTGGAAATGTTCCCGGATTTCCACATGCAGCAAGAGGAGCAAACCACAGCTTTAAGCTCTCCTGCCATGACTAAACCCTTTAAATTTAAAACTTTCGAAGACTATTAGAATAAAAAAAGACAATCAACTAAGTCTTGCGAAAACAGTGACTTACAATTCAATCCATCTTGAAAAATACCCACCAGGACTTACTCACCAGTCAGCTGTGCGCTGTGGAAACTCTCGGCTCCCCTCATGCTCTTTGAGGACAGGTAAGAAATGAAAGGAGCTTCTCGCTCCCTCCTCACCAAACTCCCTCAGTCACAAAACTCCCACTTTAGCACTCTAACGCAACCCAAATCAGCACTGTAAAATGGCCCACTTTTATACTGTCTGACTCTAGCCCCTGAAAACTGGTTTAAGGAAATTATCTAATTAACAAGGTGCAGCTGCAAGCAGAGCCTGAGTGAACTCTGTTTAAAGCTGGTCTAAAACTCACCTTCTCCAACCCAGACAGCAACTGTTAAGTTAATTTGCTAAATAAAAGAAAGACTAGACTCTAGATAAAACTAACCCTTAATTACCCTCAGTCACAGAACTCCCACTTTAGCACTCTAATGCAACCCGTCAGCACTCAAGTGCAAAAAAAAATATTGCAACTGATGTGAACTCAGACAGGTGTGATGCAGCTGCCTGGATAAGGCCTTACAATGCTTGATTTTATTGTGTTTGGGACTCAGAGAAGGACCTGATTCCTGAGTTTCACTGCCACTGATACACCAATATGCAAAGGCATCATTAAGACAAAAGTATTAGTGATGCTCATTCATGTATTTGATAAATCCTCACCCCTATCTGCACAAAAATGTAAATGTTGCTTTCTATTTTTCGCTTGACTCCAAGAGATGTTATTACGACTAGTTTCCTTACACAAGCACTGCTAGTAAATATTGCAGTTTGCTGCTCCTGTCCTTCCAATTCTCAAACTGTGCATGCACCATTAAACTTAATGACAAAACTGATATGTTACCTTGGGTGGTTTGCAGCGGATGTCGGTAACATTGTTTGAGTTCCACAATGTGTAAAATAGATGCAGCAGCATAAAAATGATGTGGAAAAGGGAAAATATTCTGGCTTGGCATCACTTCATTACTGCTTCCTGCTTTACTTCACCTTCCCTTTATTTTTATTATCCTGGTAGTGTATGCCACTATGGGCCCTCATTTTTGTTTCTCAATTTAAGTCACAGCAATGTAATATTCTCATCAAGCATTGCTTCATGCTGCTCCTTGTCAATAAGGTGAATATTGGACACTGAGTTACAAAAAGAAAATCTTGTCAAATGCTATCCAGCAGGTGAATCAACAGATAGTCTTGTCAGTGAAATGACATCAATGGATAAAAAAGGAATACTGTCTAGAAACATGCACAAGACTGATATTCGCCTGTTTCTAGCCTGGCTACTTTGTTTGCTTCCTTTATGGATTTTTATTGTTTCACAAATTCTTTCCCAAACCTCACTCATTCTTTCTTTCCCCATACACCTCCAGACTTGATGTCACCTTCATTGTACTTCTTGCTGTTCTCCTTTATTCTGTTATCTTGATAGCATTCTTCGCTGTTGGCCTTCACCTTTGTTTCTCAATATAAAATTGCAGCAACATAAGACTTTTGTGTTGCAAGAACATTTATTGGTAGTTAATAATAACTGAAAAGTTGATCATGTGCAAAGTGATTAAAATGCCCCACCTTCTGATGCATCTGGGATCCCTTGAGTTTTTCTCCATGAAAACACAGATGAGGGACTCTGCTCTTAGTTTAACAATCCATGGGGTCAATTTTAATTTGTATTGGCTGGATCTAATGGGGCAGTATTGGCTTCAAAATGGGGTAGGTAGTCTTCCCTCCCCATTAACCCTAATGATGCAACTGCCACCATTTTGAAATGGGCATATTACTAGGTGCCTAAAGCACCTGCCTGTTTCAAGTGGTAACTCATTTCAGTATGAAAATTGGTTTCCTGGGACTGAGACTGGCATTTTAGGTTGGAAATGGTCAGAGCATGCACCACGCAGGCGCTGATAATTTCCATGCACAATACAGATAGGCCCTTGAAGGTTAGATTGATATTTTTGTGGACGGCTTCTCCGAGCCTGACAAAAATAACCTTGGCTGCAGCCACCCCAGAAACTCCCCCTTTCCTCCTCTATTGCAACCCCCACACTTAGCTTTTTGCTCATCAGCGCCGCCCAATATTGATAAGCTGAACCTGGCCTGATTGTAATGAGACCGCAACTCAAAATCACTGCACTTCTTTGTTTCCAGGACCATCATGCTCAAAATTGACTCCAGTATTCCTCCAGGACCCGTGAAATATCATCCCATTGTTGCAAGTTCTTTTTTTTTAAAACAGGTGTGTGCCTTTAAGACTGAGAAAAATTATCTGGGAACATTGAATGCTGAACTGGGTGGTGCAATTGCAAGGCAATCTGTTTTTCCAAGCCACTCAGCAGAGAGAAATGACTGTCGCATGACTGGCTGCTGGGGAAGTTTTACTTTCTCTTTTGCAAGAAAAGGCAGTTTTGGCTGAAACCTGTTCTGCAGACCAGAGAAAGGGAACTCTCTATGAAAGAAATCAGAAGACCAGTTTGCTGCTAGAAGGGGTAAGAAGACAGCCCAGAAGCTCTCTTGAAAAATAATTCCCATATCAAGGGAAATTCTAATCTCTTCATGAAGTTAAAAGAACTTTGAAGGAATTGCAAATGGAAGGTGTGGGAGATAAAACCCCTTGTTGCTCTTTATGCCTGAAGAGAGAGAAAAGACCCAGGAAGAGGAGTTGCAACACTCTGTGGAGAATCATTGCTTTGTAGAAAGGTGCCTTTGCTGATAGGAAGCTTGCATTGCTGAAGGTAGTCTCCAGTCTCTGGAAAATCTCTACTGCAAGTGTGAGTCCTGTTGCATTGTTGTATTTTTGGAAGCTCCTGAAATCTGAAGAAAGTTTCTACTGTTGGACTGCTACTTAGAAATCCAAGTAGACCTGTTGCTACACTTTTTGCTAGGAGATCTATATGACACCTGCTGTAGACGAATTGCCTTGAATACCTACCCACCGCAGACTGTTCATTAATTTCACCTGGAAACTTCAAGTGGCATCTGACTATTCGACTCTGGGACACCTCACTGATCTGCAAATTTTCCACCAGAAGTTACAACCCAGTAACTTTATTATTCCTAAGAAACAGTTATAACTTAAACCAATCTTTTAAAGCTGGTTAACCATTGGTTTTTGAATGTATGTGTGTGGATGACGGGTTAGGAAGAATAATTTATAAAATCTGTTCCAACATATAGATTTATCTCATTATCATTTTAAAAAATTGGTTTATTAATAAATAATTTGTTGTTTAAAGAAACCTGGTTTGGTGTGCTTTATTCTGGGGAATAAATACAGTGTTTAATTTGGCTGATTTCCAGTAGGTGGGAAACTTTTTTTGATATGCTATGACCTGTGGAGTAGTGGGACTGAATAAACAGTGCATTACTCCTGCCTTGGTCGTAACACCATAATGGTGCTATTCAGCAGGATATTGTCAGTAGCTTAAATTAAAACTGACATTCCATTGACAGAGGGGGAGCTAGCACTTTCATGCTATCATCCAATGGTCATTGTCATTACCTAAAGCAGTAGGGAACTTATCTCTTTAAAAGAAAATTAGTTCTATTTTGTTAAATGGACAAAATTTATAGTGATCACTTTTTAACACTATTTATTATGGTTTTGAATAGCTTTTTTCACTAATGTTAAATGATTTACTCAGAACATAGAAGAAAGAACAGCACAGGAACAGGCCATTCGGCCCTCCAAGCCTGCGCCGAACATAATGCCTGTCTAAACTAAAACCTTCTGCACTTCCGGGGTCCGTATCCCTCTATTCCCATCCTATTCATGTATTTGTCAAGATGCCTCTTAAACGTCGCTATCGTACCTGCTTCCACCACCTCCCCCGGCAGCAAGTTCCAGGTACTCACCACCCTCTATGTAAAGAACTTGCCTCGCACATCCCTTCTAAACTTTGCCCCTCGCACCTTAAACCTATGTCCCCTAGTAACTGCCTCTTCCACCCTGGGAAAAAGCTTCTGACTATCCACTCTGTCCATGCCACTCATAACTTTGTAAACCTCTATCAATGTCACCCCTCCACCTCCGTCGTTCGAGTGAAAACAATCCAAGTTTATCCAACCTCTCCTCGTAGTTAATACCCTCCAGACCAGGCAACATCCTGGTAAACCTCTTCTGTACCCTCTCCAAAGCCTCCACGTCCTTCTGGTAGTGTGGCGACCAGAATTGTATGCAATATTCCAAGTGTGGCCTAACTAAGGTTCTGTACAGCTGCAACATGACTTGCCAATTTTTATACTCAATGCCCTGACCAATGAAGGCAAGCATGCCATATGCCTTCTTGACTACCTTATCCACCTGCGTTGCCACTTTCAGTGAGCTGTGGACCTGTATGCCCATATCTCTCTGCCTGTCAATACTCCTAAGGGTTCTGCCATTTACTGTATATTTCCCACCTGTATTAGACCTTCCAAAATGCATTAACTTACATTTGTCCGGATTAACCTCCATCTGCCATTTCTCCGCCCAAGTCTCCAACCGATCTCTATCCTGCTGTATCCTCTGACAATCCTAATCATTATCCGCAACTCCACCAACCTTTGTGTCGTCCGCAAACTTACGAATCAGACCAGCTACATTTTCCTCCAAATCATTTATATATACTACAAACAGCAAAGGTCCCAGCACTGATCCCTGCGGAACACCACTAGTCACATCCCTCCATTCAGAAAAGCATCCCTCCACTGCTACCCTCTGACTTCTATGACCGAGCCAGTTCTGTATCCATCTTGCCAGCACCCTTCTGATCCCATGTGACTTCACCTTTTGTGACAGTCTGCCATGAGGGACCTAGTCAAAGGCTTTACTGAAGTCCATGTAGACAACATCCACTGCCCTTCCTTCATCAATCATCTTCGTCACTTCCTCAAAAAACTCGGTCAAGTTAGTGAGACACGACCTCCCCTTCACAAAACCATGCTGCCTTTCGCAAATAAGTCCATTTGTTTCCAAATGGGAGTAAATCCTGTCCCGAAGAATCCTCTCCAATAATTTCCCTACCACTGACGTAAGGCTCACCGGCCTGTAATTTCCTGGATTATCCTTGCTACCCTTCTTAAACAAAGGAACAACATTGGCTATTCTCCAGTCCTCTGGGACCTCACCTGTAGCCGATGAGGATACAAAGATTTCTGTCAAGGCCCCAGCAATTTCCTCCCTTGCCTCCCTCAGTATTCTGGGGTAGATCCCATCAGGCCCTGGGAATTTATCTACCTTAATGTTTTCCAAGACGCCCAACACCTCCTCCTTTTTGATATCGACATGACCCAGACTATCTACACACCCTTTCCTGGACTCATCATCCACCAAGTCCTTCTCTTTGGTGAATACTGATGCAAAGTACTTATTTAATACTTCGCCCACTTCCTCTGGCTCCACGCATAGATTCCCTCCTCTGTCCTTGATTGGGCCAACCCTTTCCCTGGCTACCCTCTTGCTCTTTATGTACGTATAAAAAGCCTTGGGATTCTCCTTAATCCTGTTTGCCAATGACTTTTCATGACCCCTTTTAGCCCTCCTGACCCCTTGCTTAAGTTCCTTCCTACTGTCTTTATATTCTTCAAGGGCTTCATCTGTTCCCAGCCTTCTAGCCCTTACAAATGCTTCCTTTTTCTTTTTGACTAGGCTCACAATATCCCTCGTTATCCAAGGTTCCCGAAACTTGCCAAACTTATCCTTCATCTTCACAGGAACATGCTGGTCCTGGATTCTAATCAACTGATGTTTGAAAGACTCCCACATGTCAGATGTTGATTTACCCTCAAACGGCCGCCCCCAATCTAAATTCTTCAGTTCCTGCTTAATATTGTTATAAATAGCCTTCCCCCAATTTAGCACCTTCACCCGAGAACTACTCTTATCCTTATCCACAAGTACCTTAAAAGTTATGGAATTATGGTCACTGTTCCCGAAATGCTCCCCTACTGAAACTTCGTTCACCTGGCCGGGCTCATTCCCCAATACCATGTCCAGTACAGCCCCTTCCCTCGTTGGACTATCTACATATTGTTTCAAGAAGCCCTCCTGGATGCTCCTTACAAATTCTGCCCCATCCAATCCCCTAGCACTAAGTGAGTCCCAGCCAATATAGGGGAAGTTAAAATCACCCACCACTCCAACCCTGTTACCTTAACATCTTTCCAAAATCTGTCTACATATCTGCTCCTCTATCTCCTGCTGGCTGTTGGGAGGCCTGTATTAAACCCCCAACATTGTGACTGCACCCTTCCTATTCCTGAGCTCTACTCATATTGCCTCGCTGCATGACCCCTCCGAGGTGTCCTCCCGCAGTACAGCTGTGATATTCTCCTTAACCAGTAATGCAACTCCCCCACCCCTTTTACATCCCTCTCTATCCCGCCTGAAGCATCTAAATCCCGAAACATTTAGCTGCCAATCCTGTCCTTCCCTCAACCAAGTCTCTGTAATAGCAACAACATCATAGTTCCAAGTATTAATCCAAGCTCTAAGTTCATCTGCCTTACCTGTTATCCTTCTCGCATTAAAACAAATGCACTTCAGACCACCAGTCTCGCTCTGCTCAGCAACATCTCCCTGCATGCTCTTCCTCTCAGTCTTACTGGCATTATTCACTAGTTCCCCCGTCAGTTATTTCACCTGCTGACTTACTGCTCTGGTTCCCACCCCCCTGCCACACTATTTTAAACCTTCTGAGTGACACTAGCAAACCTTGCAGCCAGGATATTTGTGGCCCTCAGTTTAGATGCAACCCGTCCTTCTTGTACAGGTCCCACCTGTCCCGGAAGAGATCCCAATGATCCAGATATCTGAAACCCTCCCTCCTACACCAGCTGTCAGTCACGTGTTTAGCTGCACTATCTTCCTATTTCTAGCCTCACTGGCATGTGGCACAGGGAGTAATCCCAAGATTATAACCCTAGAGGTCCTGTTTTTTAACTTATTACCTAACTCCCTGAACTCCCCCTGCAGGACCACGTCACTCTTCCTGCCTATGTCACTGGTACCAATGTGTACCACAACCTCTGGCTGTTCACCCTCCCTCTTCAGAATGCCCCCTGCCCGTTCAGAGACATCCTTGACCCTGACACCAGGGAGGCAACATACCATCCTGGAGACTCTTTCACGTCCACAGAAGTGCCTATCTGTGCTCTGACTGTAGAATCCCGTATAACTATTGCTCTTCTGCGCTTTGTCCCTCCCTGCTGAACAACGGAGCCAGCCGTGGTGCCACTGCTCTGGCTGCTGCTGTTGTTTTCCCCTGATAGGCCATCCACCCCCAACAGTATCCAAAACGGTATACTTGTTCGAGAGGGAAACAGCCACAGGGGATTCCTGCACTGAGTGCCTGCCCCTTCTAGTGGTCACCCATTTATCTGCCTGCACCTTGGGTGTAACCACATCTCTAAAACTCCTGTCTATGATGCTTTCCGCCACCTGCATGCTCCTAAGTGCATCCAATTATTGCTCCAACTGATCCATGCGGTCTGTGAGGAGCTGTAATTGGGTACACTTCCTGCAGATGTAGTTGTCCGGAATGCTGGAAGCGTCACGGACCTCCCACATCTCACAGGTGAAGCACTTTACCCTTCTAACTGACATTTCTAGCACTAATTAATAAATTAATTTCAAATAAATACTTATTAAATCCTTACTAAATTAAGTTACAATTAACTATATGGTCCCTAGCGCTAGATTTCTACTATAAATATTAAATGCTAAATACAGTAATCTCCTCCCTCCGGTTTAGTTACTCCTCTACTTATTAATTAATTAGTTAATTAGAGTTAATTAGTTTATCAATGTTTTATTTTCAAATTCAGTGCAGATTCCCTACCAGCCAATCAGGTCATAGCTTTCCTGTGACGTCACTTTTTCAGGTTTTTTTTCCACCCAAGGTAAGTTACTCTATATACTCACCGCTCCGGTACTCCGCCCTCCGAGTCTTCTCCCTGGAACTAGGCGCGAATCCCCGAGGTAAGGTTTTTATACTCACCACTCCGGTACTCCGCCCTCCTCATCTTCTCCCTGTAACTAGGATCATCAAATAATGATTCTAGGGCATATTTTCAGACTTGTTGATATATAGTCACTTTCATAGTCATTTATGGCATAGAAGAAGGCCATTTGGCCCATCGAGTTCATGCTGGCTCTTCGCAGAGCAATCCAGTCAGTTCCACTCCCCCACTCAATCCCTGTAGTCCTACAAGTTTATTTCTTCCAAATGCTCATCCAATTTCCTTTTGAAATAATTGATTGCCTCCATTTCCACTTTCCAGTTCCAGATCATTGCCACTTGCTGTGTAAAAAAGTGCTTCCTCACATTCCTCCTGCATCTCTTGCCCAAAACCATCAATCTGTGACCCCTAGTCCTTGTACCATCAGTTAATGGGAACTGTTTTTTCTTGTCTAATTTATCACAATTTTAAAAGCAAAATGCTGCAGATGCTGGAAATCTGAAATATAAACAGATAGTGCTGGAAATGCTCAGCAGATCTGGCAGCATCTGTGGAGAGAGAAACAGAGTTAATGTTTCAGGTCTGTGACCTTTCATCAGAACTGTCAGAAGTATGTTCAATTCTTTCAAATCTCCCCTCAATCTCCTTTGCTCCAGGGAGAACCAACCCCAGCTTTTCCAACCTAACCTTGTAATTAAAATCCCCCATCCCTGGAACCATTCTGGTAAATCTCCTCTGCACTCTCGCAAGGACCCTCACATCCTTGCTAAAGTGTGGTGACCAAAACTGAATGCAATACTCCAGCTGGGGCCGAACCAGAGCTTTATAAAAGTTCAGCATAACTTCCCTGCTCTATTCCTCTAGTTATGAAACCCAAGATTCCATATGCTTTGCTAACCACTCTCAATATGTCCTGCCACCTTCAAAGATCAATGCACATGCACCCCCAGGCCCCTCTGTTCCTGCACACTCTTTAGAACTGTGCCATTAAGTATATATTGCCTCTTCATATCCCTTCTGTCAAAATGCATCACCTCACATTGTCTGTATGAAATTCCATTTGCCACTTGTCTGCCCATTCTGTATCCTATCTATGTCCTGTTGCAGGTTGTTCATATCATCCTCACTGTTTGCCATTCCTCCAAGTTAGGTATCATTGGCAAATTTTGAAATAATATCCTGTATTCCAAGATCCAAGTCATTTATATATGGCAAAAAAACCAGTGGTCCTAGCATTGACCCTTGGGGAACACCACGGTCTACAATCCTCCAGTCTTAAAAACAACCATTTACCACGACTTGCTGTGTTCTGTCCTTAAGCCAATTTTTTTTATCCAATTGGACACTGACTGTCCTATTCCATGAGCCTCAATTTTGTTGACTAGTCTTTTATTTAGTACTTTATCAAACGTTTTCTTAAAATCTATACATGCATTCCCATCATCAACCTTCTCTGTTACTTCATCAAAAAATGTAATTAGATTAGATTCATGATCTGCCTTTTACAAATCCATGCTGACTATCCTTAATTAACTCAAACTTCTCCAAATGCCTGTTGATTTTTTTTCCTTGTTTATTATTTCTAAAACCTTGCCCACCACTGATGTTAAATTAACTGGCCTCTTGTTGCTAGGACTTTCAAGAGTGAATTGATAATTTAGTTAGTTGAAGGATAAGTTAAGCCATTTAGTGATGTGACATTAGCATTAATCATTATGACACACTGTAACAAATCAGAAATGAGGCGTTTGGCCTCTACATGGAGAAAGAACTTGAATTTATATAGAGACCTTCACATCCTCAGGACATCCTAAAATGCTTCAGAAGATTTGAATTATCGTCACTTTTATGTGTTTTTTGCTCTGCGCAAATCAGCTGCCACATTTCCTACATTACTACAGTGACAACCTTCAAAAGTACTTTATTGGCTGGAAAGCACTTTGAGGCATCTGGTGAACATGAAAGGTGCTATATAAATGTGAGTCTTTCTTTTTTTCATGAAGTAGGAAAATACAGCAGCCAATTTGCAGACAGCAAGGTCCTATAAACTGACTTGATTGCGTTTTAGTGACATTGGTTAAGGGATAAATGTTGGCCAGACCATTTGGTGAACTCCCCAGCACATCTTCAAATATGGCTAAGGGATCTTTTACATTCACTGAGAGGGAAAATGTGGCCTTGTTTGGATGTCTCATCTGGACGCTCTGACCCTGTGGCACTCCCTCAGCATTGCACTGAATTATCAGCCTCAGTTATGTGCTCAAGTCTCTGGAGTAGGGCTTGAACCCACAACCTTCTGACTCGGAGAGTGCTCCCACTTATCCAAGGCTGACACTTGGCATCATACAGTGGAATCAGCAATTCTATTGGAAAATGACAACTTTATTACACTAGAAAGATTGTTTATTTACCAGGAGTCTCAGATTTACAGAGACATAAGTGGACCATAAGTAGAGCAGGTAATGATCAGCAGAGCCCTCATTTTAATTCCTCCAGCCAAGTTCATGCAGACTTGTCCAAGCGAGGCAATTTCTGAAACCAGAAAAATTGTAGCTGTCAGAAAATGTTTCAATGATATTCAGAAAAAACACAATGAGGAAGAGGTATTCAACTGTTTTAAGGAGGGAAACTGGAGATAATAGCATCTGCAGAGAGGTAAGTATCACAACTCCTCAGTCTTTACTTCTGAAGGGCTTATGAAAAGCTGTCTCGTTTGCTCTCACATCAGCAATAAACTGTGACTGGAATTAGATCTAGATGGAGACTGGTGAAGTAAAACATTTCAAATGTCAGGAAATGGCAGACTATCCAGCACTGATGGAACCCACTCCAAATAATTTAGTTCAAGAGCAGTGACCCATTGCTACTATGGCTTAGTTTCATGAGAAACTGAGGACTAGCATTAATATCAGTAAATGGACGTTTACAGCCAAAGTGTTTTGTCCGATGGGCAGTAAGTGGGCAATAATGACCAATCATCTACAAATATTCCTTCTTATTCATGACTATATGACTAAAATATTGTCACGGAAACTGTCCTCTTGTGCCCTATTATGCCAGGGTTTGTACTGTGGGTTACTTACTTGGAAGTGACAAGGCATCATCAGCACACCACTCAGTAAAGGAAAATGCAGGACTGAATTTTACCAGCTCGTTGCCGATCCCAGCGTCATGCTTCCAGGATGGTGGAGTGCACGCATGGGATTTGCTCCCCGTAGCCGCCGCAATATTAAACACGGCGGGTCATTTACAGGGCCGAGGTGGACTTCCCCAACCCCCCCACCCGATGACGTGGAGGGTCGGGCGATCCGTCCCTGGCAATGGCGTCTGGCGCCACTGCCATTTTTAAAGGGCTTAGAGCCCTAAATGACAATTTAAATTTTTAAAGGGACATTGAATTTAAAAGTATTAAAAGTAATTAAACATGTCTTTCCAGCCACTCTCCCCCCCCCAACCCCATGCCCCTCCCCCCACAAAATACGTACCTTGCGTACCTGACTTCCCCTCCCAAAGGTTAGCAACTTTTATCTTTACTCCTTCCCATCACCCCATAGACGAATCACGCAAGTTTGACCCCACTTTCCTCCTCCCGCACTGATATACTTACTTCCTCCCCCTTCCCTATCAGTGTTTCGCCACACTTCATGGGTCGGAGATCGGACGGCGGAAGTGTGCTGGCCACAGACCGTAATATCGGTGGGACGGCCGGTGGTAGGAGGTAAGTAATTATTCTTTAATTTATATGTTTTAATATATTTAAATGTATCTCCCATCGCCGAGAGGTGGGGGTCTGCCACAATGCCTCGCCGCAACCGGTAATATGGGGTGGGGCCTTCCCAATGTCGAGGCCCAGGACGGGTTTCTCCCAGAGGCATTTTCCAAGCCCCCGCCATGACCCCCAACATTGGGGGTTGGTAAAATTCAGCCCACAGACTATTTTCCCAGCACGTCCCTTTCTAGTTTGATTAGTTTGAATTCCATGCAGTGGTAGGGATTGATGTGCATTACCATCCAGCAAATACATTGTATCTTTAGCTACGGAAAGGCAAATAGTTCATAATGAGCTACAACCCTACCAATAAAATGAGCCAAGGCCAAACCATAAACAACGTATGTAATCCTCAGAGTGTATCTGAATCAAGTGAGCATTTTAAAATTAATACATAAAAACAACCCTGCAATTGACAGAGGATGGAATGGTAATATTAAAAGTGCATTTCCAATAATTCTGAGCGATTTATATCCTGAACCCATATGACAGAACACATCTAAAAATCTAGATTGTCAGGCTAAAGATGAACAAAAAGATTATGTAACAATTAAAAAAAACCATACAAAATAAGTATCATCTTCTTGATGACTAAATGAAAGGAGGTCTGTGAAGGACAATTTCAGTTTTTACTTCATCAAAAATATGGAAGTCGGAGATACCACTTACATGGCTTGAAATCTTGAGATCTGCCTGGCTGTATAGAATTGGATTTGAAATCTGGGCTTGCAAAGAATCATTTTCAAACATAAATATATCCAAACTAATTAGATGCCCTTCCTCATAAGTTAAGTGTATCCACATGCTCCTACTTCTATATATAGCTGACTGCATTGTTGGTGATATAGTCTTGTTTTCTGATAGTGGACTGTAAGTGTTATTGGTTAGCATAATGCATCTGTATAATAGTGTTTTCATAATGAAGCTTATTCACTAAAATAAACACTAAAATCCCAGAAAGGAAGTGGATTTGCCTCTAGAATCAATTAATCATTTTAATCCAACATAGAGTTCTGGTCAATTATCGAAATGTAGACCAAACAGCCAGAAGCAGGGAGAAAAACAAACTTGTTCATAGTTTCCCATGAATATCAAATGAATATGCTTGTTTCACTCTTTTTTGAGCTGGTTACATCTTTCTTCCTCTAACTCTATTGCTTCCCATAGTTTTGGTCAGTTGGGTAGAGAGGGACATGGCATAACTTTCCTACTGAAGAATTTCATGTCCATAAGGTCAATACTAAAGGCAAGTCATAGCATTTTGTTGTTACTCAATGGAAGTTGTCACTTAACTTAAAGCAGGTTCACCAACCGCTGAAAAGAGAAAAGGCTGCTTAAGGTTTTAGTCACAACCCTTCACCTGACTGAAGATTGAATGATTTTCTATGTCATCCAACAGTTTTCACCTCTTTCACCTGTTTGATGGTCATTTAAGAAAAAAAAATTAAATTTATATAGCACCTCATTATATTTTTTCCACATAAATGGTAGTGGGAATCTGAAACTCACTTCCCCAAAAGGCTGTGAATGCTGGGTCAATTGAAATTTTCATGACTGAGATTGATAGATTTTTGCTGGGCAATGGTATCAAGGTCAGGTAAGTAGAGCTGGAGTATGGATCAACTATGATTTAATTGAATGACAGGACAGGCTCGAGGGTCTGAATGCTATCCTTTTGTTTCCATGTTCCTATGTCTTCAGGATGTCCCAACGTGTTTGCCACGGATAGTTATACAGGCAAACAGCAAATGAATGAATAATCATCGAATCTGGTTTCGGTGGTGATGGCTGAGGGAAGTGTGTTAGCCAGTACAAGCAAGAAAATTCCCTTTCCTTCCTTAAAATAGTGTTATAAAATATTTTATATCAATATGAGCAGATAAACAGGGCCTTACTTTAAAATCTCATCCACAAGGTGTCAACCTGAACAATAAAGTAAACCTTTAATACTGCATTTAAGAATCAGTTTACATTATGTGCTTAAATGCTTAAGGGGCCTTGAACTGGTAACTTTTATGACTGAGAGGTGAGAATGTCACCAGCAGAGATAACCAAATACCCAATAAACAGCTTGTATTCTTTTTCCCTTTTCTCTTTTGTTTTATTCAATCGTATTAACCGACTCCAGTTCTGGAAAAAAACCTACACCCAAAGCATTAATCTATCTTTTCTCTCTTCAGATGATGATGAGTTGGCTTTATTTCAAAACTCCTACATTTGTAATTGCTTTCTTTTTATATGGACTGATTATTACCTAACTAATAGAGGTCCTCACTGCTATATAATGATAGGTCCTTATACACTGATGCCCTATTTGTGAGAGCTGGGCATTGCATACAATCGCAGGCAGATGCGGCCTTGCAGGCACAAAAGGCAGTGGGATTCACCTCCAAGGCTGGATTTCAACAGGTGCAGGGCATCATTTATTGCACCCATGTGACCACAAATGTGGCCATGTGCCAAAGCAGACCCAGTCTACAAGACGAGCGGGAAACTATTTAACCTACATCACCTCAGTAAAGAACTAAGGCCACTCCAAAATCTGTCATCGAGCTGCAGTACGCTGATGATGCTTGCGTATGCACACACTCAGAGGCCGAGCTTCAAACCCTCATTGATACATTCACGGAGTGGGCAACAAGTTGGCAAATGGAGTATCATGTAGAGAAGTGTGAAGTTGTTCACTTTGGTCGTACAAATAGAAAAGCAGAATATTTTTTAAAAGGTGTGAAACTGGTAAGTGTTGATGTTTGGAAAGACTTGGGGGTACTCATACAAGGAATACACAAAGTTAATGTGCAGAGGCAACAGGCTATTAGGAAGGCAAATGGCATGTTGACCTTTATTGCAAAGGGATTGGAGTACAGGAATAAAGAAGTCTTACTAAAACTGTACAGGGCTTTGGTGAGACCGCACCTGGAATATTGTGTCCAGTTTTGGTCTCCACATTTAAGGAAGGATATACTTGCACTGGAGGTAGTGCAACGAAGATTTACTAAATTGGCCCCTAGGATGAGGGGGGTGTCCTATGAGGAGACGCTGAGTGAATTAGGCCTATAGAAAGTCATCTTCGTGCCCGAGGGACTGCCTAAGAAGGAGAAGGAAGGAATGAGTGGCCAGTGAGATTCATCAACAGGAATCACCTCCACTCCCTGAACATTCTTCATCCTTCAGCAATCCAGGGCACCACAATCTTTGGATGGCTTCTAGGGGACAAGGGATATCCCTTGAAGACATGGCTGCTCACACCTTTACGTGACCCTGAGACAAAGGCACAGAGATGCTACAACTGAAGCCATCTGCTCACAAGGACCACTCTTGAGCAGATCATCGGGCTTATGAAGATGTGGTTCCGGTGCTTGGACTGGCTTGGACTCCTGCAAGAGTCTTGCACATTGTGATGGTCTGCTGAGCTCTCCATAACGTGGTCCTCCAAAGAGGCATGGACCTTGAAGATGGCAAAGTGCTAGATCAACACAGTTCATCGGAGACAGAGGAAGAAATGGAAGAGGAGGAGGAGGAAGATGAGGAGGAAGATTCAGAGCAGAACAGTGCCAATGCTGTGCAGGGAGGTGGCCAGGGCCGTTTTAGGAGTCAAAGCACTCATCAAGATGGCATGAACACCAGGGCACACCTGAACCAGGCACATTTCACCTGAGCACTACTCATCCAACAGGACTGCATGCTTTGGCACTCAGTTTGATCTGTCTGCGAGAACACCTGCATTAAACAGACAACTTTGAATCGTTCCATTCCTACCATCAATGCATGGTACGCATCTCTCCAGTTGTTTCAGTGTCCCCGTTCAAACACAATTGCTCCCCTTCACCACTCCTTCCCTCTTCTCAAGTTTTGTCATTAAAGAATGGAAACTCACACATCTGGGATCATGAACATCTCCAATGTAATTAATAAACAAAAGTATACACAATTACAAATGAAAGTCACCCAAGTGAACCACTCAGTGCAAAGGCCGATGCAGTGGCCTTTGCTTTCAGCCACGTCTTTGCAAAGCTCCTCTTTTGGCCTCAGATGAAGTGGAAGCAGCCTGTTCGCATGTGTATGCCTGCGGCTGAGATGCCCATGGCTGTTGTCCTCATTGTGGAGGTGCCGGTAGGGGCACCTCCAGAGGCTGCTTCACTGGCGTCAATGCAGCCTCTGTCACAGGACCCTGCTTCATAGATGGTCCCTCAGTCAGAAAGGCCAAGAAGGCCAATGATGAGGGCATCCTGTGAGGGGTGGCACCCTGATCCTCCTTGGTGAGTGCCTCAGCACTTTGACGGCACTCTAGATCGCTAGATGGGACCACAAGCTGAGGCCATCCGCTCCATGCCTCTTTCCACCATCAGTGCTACTGACTGGTCAATGCTACAGAGCATTGCATGCATTTTGTGCATGTTAATGTGCCGTTCCTGCATGCACTCCAAGTGCTGCCACATATGGCTGTCCATGAGGTTGGCCACTCTCTCAATGGAGGAGTTCATGTGTTCAAAGCCCTGAGCCATGGTGGTGCACATGAGCTGAATAGACTCCTCCATTCTCAGCCAATGACTCCGCACTGCCTCAGGGAATTCGGACATGTGGGCGCACATCTTACACTGCTGGTCAAAGTTTGTGACTCCAGAGGCTGTGCATCTGCGCCCAGCTGAGCATGACTCTATCTGTCCTCCATCCTCCGAGGGGGACTGCCCACAGCTGCCTCTGCCTCTCTCACCTCCTCCTGCTCACTTGTGTCATGCTCCTCACCCAGTTCCACCCTTTCTAACCATGCATGAGAACACACCAATGTGAGTGTATCTGTGCTGGTGGAGGGTTGGCTTGAATGATGTGATGGTGCTGACTCTGTGGTTTCCATGTCATCCGAGGACTCCATTGATGATGCAGCAGCACTGGCATGCTCCCCTCCACAACTGACCCTGTGGGAGACATAAGAAGGAGATCATGAGAACTCACCACTGACAATAGATGCCTCTGCAGAATTGAAGCTTCCCAATGCAGCTGAAGTTCTGACACGCTATCGGACGGGAAGGAGTGCACTCCATCCCTTCATCTACAGAATTCAATATCTTTTCACCCTCTCCGACAGGTATTCCCATCTCTCCATTGCCACATCCTCATGAGGCGTGATCCTGGCAATGTCAATATAGGTGGTCTGATTAGCAAGTTTGCAGACGACACTAAGATTGGTGGAGTAGCAGATACTGAAGGGGACTGTCAGAGAATACCGCAGAATATAGATAGACTGGAGAGTTGGGCAGAGAAATGGCAGATGGAGTTCAATCAGGGCAAATGCGAGGTGATGCATTTTGGAAGATCCAATTCAAGAGTGAACTATACAGTAAATGGAAAAGTCCTGGGGAAAATTGATGTACAGAGAGATTTGGGTGTTCAGGTCCATTGTTCCCTGAAGGTGGCAACGCAGGTCAATAGAGTGGTCAAGAAGGCATACGGCATGCTTTCCTTCATCGGCCGGGGTATTGAGTACAAGAGTTGGCAGGTCATGTTACAGTTGTATAGGACTTTGGTTCGGCCACATTTGGAATACTGCGTGCAGTTCTGGTCGCCACATTACCAAAAGGATGTGGATGCTTTGGAGAGGGTGCAGAGGAGGTTCACCAGGATGTTGCCTGGTATGGAGGGCGCTAGCTATGAAGAGAGGTTGAGTAGATTAGGATTATTTTCATTAGAAAGACGGAGGTTGAGGGGGGACCTGATTGAGGTGTACAAAATCATGAGAGGTATAGACAGGGTGGATAGCAAGAAGCTTTTTCCCAGAGTGGGGGATTCAATTACAAGGGGACACGAGTTCAAAGTGAAAGGAGAAAAGTTTAGGGGGGATATGCGTGGAAAGTTCTTTACGCAGAGGGTGGTGGGTGCATGGAACGCATTACCAGCGGAGGTGGTAGACGCGGGCACGATAGCGTCTTTTAAGATGTATCTAGACAGATACATGAATGGGCAGGAAGTAAAGAGATACAGACCCTTAGAAAATAGGCGACATGTTTAGATAGAGGATTTGGATCGGCGCAGGCTTGGAGGGCCGAAGGGCCTGTTCCTGTGCTGTAATTTTCTTTGTTCTTTGGTGAGCTGGGGCACTCCCCGTCCTGTGTGCACCGGGTCCCTCATATTTTGTGCCCTCTTCTCCGGCAAGGACAAAAGAGAGAGAGATAAAGCAATGCTGGCCTCTCTCCCCATTTCCAGCCCTCCTTCAAATAAGATGCTGCATATAAAAGTGCTGCGAGCTCCTCAATAGTGTTAGGGCTCTAAGCCTTGCCGAGGGACCAGTGGTTACCTTGGGCACACATTTCTCCCGTGTTCAGGAGCATCATGCGCCCTTGGGCTGCTCAGCTGGTGTGGCTGCAGAGCTGGAGGCCTGTCATCTGGGTATCATGCTGCACTCTTTTGCCAGAATGAAAAAGGTCATTAAACTTCTTGCAGCACTGTACCCAAGCCAGGGATAGGCACCAACATGTTGCGCCACGGAGATTTCATAAAATTATTGACTCAGCCACGGACATGGGTGTAATTAATCTGTCGATAAAGTGTATAGCCAATCTGATGCCATCAAAACACAATCTGATTTCTAACACATTTCTCACTAGTTAGTGAGATGCCTGGCATTGTTTTTGCTTGCACAATTAGTCAATGTCTACCTGCACACTTGATGTAGCAATGCAATCAGATCAATGTCCATCCCTCAGGAGTGATCTTAATCTCTTCCTCTCTCTCTCCATCCCTCTTCCTCTCCTTCTCCTCTTTGTGTCCATCCCTCTCTCCCAGCTCTCTCCCCTCTGTCTCCCCATCCATCCTTCCCCCCTCCCTCTGCCCCCTCTCCCCCTCCCTGCCCCCTCCCTCTCCCCCCTCTTTATCTCCACTCCCTCTCTCTCTCCCCTGCCCTCCTCTCCCCCCTGCACCCCACCCTCTCCCCTCTGTTCCCCCTCCCCCTTCCCCCCTCTCTCCCACTCTCTTCCCCCCTCCCCTCTTTGTCCCCCTCTCTCTCTCCCTCTCTCCCCTCTCTCTGTCTCTTCCCCTCTCTCCTCCCCCCTCTCTCTACCTCTCTCCCCCTCTGCTCCCCCTCCCACTCTCCCTCTTTCTCCCCCTCTCTCTCTTTCCCTTTCTCCTCCTCTCCCTCATCACTCTATCCCCTCCCCCCACCACGATGCACCAGGAGTGGAAACACATCGCTGCTTGGCCCTGATCCTGCACTCTGAGAGATACCAGGGCCTTTGGAGAACTGAGAAAGTAGACTGTCTGCCTAAACAAAAAAACAGCTTGCTGTGGCTCAAAGAAGTCTTGCCTTTTCAATGCTATCATTGCTTTTCTGTACACTATCCTATCTGTTCTACTCACACCAACACTTTCCAAGGCTAATTCCGCAGGTCAGACACAAGCAGAGAGCACTTGATTGACAGCATCAGTCTTTCCAGCGAGTCGCACCTCTAGTGCGCTCTGATTCCACAGGCAAACATTTGCACTTTTGATTGGTGGGCCGGACACAAAATTTTGACGGGCTGTAGCCTGATGCCCCAATCCTTTGTAATTACTTTCACTTCTGATAATTATAAATGTCTTGCTCCAAGTTTAAAGGCTGGGAGCAAGACATTTAAAATTACCTTGGATCTCAAAATCTTTACCAGGCGTCCGTGTACAGACATGTTGCCAACTCCTGTACCCAGGTCCGCCTGACAACACTCTGGCTGCTTAAATGTTCTGTCCCCTCCAGCCAGGCCTGCTTAGTTTGGCTGGGTGGCCTTCTCCGGTTATCCTTCAGCAAGAAAACCCCTTGCCTTTCACACACAGCGTCCAACATGACCTCAAAGGTAGCATTGGTAAACCTGAGGTCATCTCTGCCATGGGTACCTTGCCTCTGCTTCTTTTCCTGCTGACTTCTGACTGCCATTGAGTTGCAAGACGGCTGCCACAGTAATAGTTGCCATCATGCCTTTATATTGGGACCGCACTTTCAGACTCCTGCCTCATTCACGCACCCGCTGCCATTAATTGGCTGCCAAACCCACCCTCCAGCCAATTAGGGTTTACCTTGGGGAAAATCGGGACCTGTGACTGCTTCCCGTTCGGAGTGGTTTCAGCACCTGGAAATAATTCCGAGGGGTCTTGACAGGGTGGATGTGGAAAGGATGTTTCCCCTTGTGGGAGAATCTCAAACTAGGGGTCACTGTTTAAAAATAAGGGGTTGCCCATTTAAGACAGAGATGAGGAAAAAAAAAATTCTCTCAGAGGGTTGTGAGTGTTTGGAATTCTCTTCCTCAAAAGGAGGTGGAAGCAGAGTCTTTGAATATTTTTAAGGCAGAGCTAGATAGATTCTTGATAAGGGGGTGGAAGGTTATCGGGCTAGGTGGAAATGTGGAGTCATCGGTTCAAAGAACAAAGAACAGTACAGAACAGGAACAGGCCATTCGGCCCTCCAAGCCTGCGCCGATCTTGATGCCTGCCTAAACTAACACATTCTGCACTTCCGGGGCCCATATCCCTCTATTCCCTTCCTATTCATGTATTTGTCAAGATGTCTCTTAAATGTCGCTATCGTATCTGCTTCCACCACCTCCCCTGGCAGCAAGTTCCAGGCACTCACCACCCTCTGTGTAAAGAACTTGCCTCGCACATCCCCTCTAAACTTTGCCCCTCCAACCTTAAACCTATGTCCCCTAGTAACTGACTCTTCCACCCTGGGAAAAAGCTTCTGACTATCCACTCTGTCCATGCCGCTCATAACTTTGTAAATCTCTATCATGTCGCCCCTCCACCTCCGTCGTTCGAGTGAAAACAATCCAAGTTTTTCCAACCTCTCCTCATAGCTAATGCCCTCCAGACCAGGCAACATCCTGGTAAACTTCCTCTGTACCCTCTCCAAAGCCTCCACGTCCTTCTGGTAGTGTGGCGACCAGAATTGCACGCAATATTCTAAGTGTGACCTAACTAAGGTTCTGTACAGCTGCAACATGACTTGCCAATTTTTATACTCTATGTCCCGACCGATGAAGGCAAGCATGAACTTATTGAATGGCAGAGCAGGCTTGAGGGGTCGAATGGCCTACTCCTGCTTCTAATTCGTATTTGCTTAAAGATCTAAAATTGTTCACACATTTATACTTCTATTTATAAGAACGATGCACCCATGGACTAAAAATTGAAAAAAAGCTTAGATGTGTTTGAATAATATATTAAAATGACTTGTTCTTAGCTACTTGATTTAATCAACAAACATTTATACAGTGGAAGTGCTTCCAATATTGCTGAGATGCCTCAGTATTTCACACAGGATGTTGAAAATGCAGAAATGGTCCAACAATAGCATGCGATTGAACTACAGCAGCTGTCTCACCATGGAGCCAAGTGCTTGCAAAATGCATAATATTAAAAAAGCATTGGGGAGAATCAACAATATTCAGCATTGTAATTGCATAACTAATACAGTTGACAGTCAACATGTTTTTCACCTCACTTTGCGATTACAACCCAGTGTGTTTTACAATCATGTCACTATAAAAAAAAATACACATCTCCTCATCAGATGAACATACTAGGGTTAACTCTATTAGCACACTGAACAATGATGATTGTATAAATAAATTGGAAATGTTTGGGACTCTGATAAACAATTTTGCTGTATAATATTTTAAGATATCATGGCTTTCTCTGACAGAACATTCTATTCAAGCTGTCTGCAACCTGTGGCTTTGGAGCCACATGCGGCTCATTAAGAACTCGTGTGGCTCCTGACCTTGATCGATCAAACCCATTTCAATGGTAATTAAATGGTTTGTTTTGTTTTTTAAACTTTTATTAACATTGTACTTCTGAGAAAGTATCATTCAATTAACAACTATTTTTGTGCAAACCTTTAAAATGTTATTAAAATGTGTCTCTGTCTTGTTTTTCATTATTATTGGCATTTGTATAACAGCATTATGGCTCTGAAGACATTGGTTGGAATCTTGAGCTTGTTGGATGGGAGACATCTACCAACTGAAAAGTCGGTGGCAATTCCACCTCAACCGGGGCCTGGGAATCCAGACCGGATTTTACAGTCCCTAGGCCCTAATTGGTCTTAGGTGGGATTTCCATCTCATTGAGGCAGGAAATCCCACCAAATGGAGCTGCCGGCCAATCAGCAGCCCAGCTTCAAGATTAAGATGACGGAGCGGATGGAAAAGAGGTAAGTTTTTGTTGCCTCGCCTGGGATGATCGGTCAGTTCCTGGCAAGGCAAGGGGTGTCGATTGGGGGTGCTGGGGGAGGGGGGTGTGTGCGTTTTGGGCATTGAGGGTTGTTAGGGCATCAGGGGTACCCCTCCATTGGGCACATGGTGCCCAATCAGGAGGGCCCCCCTCAGGCTATCAGAAGGCCGCCTACTATTTACAGGCGGCTTTTCTCAGGCCTGGGTTGCTCGCCTGCCAATGGTAAAATCCCCATGGTGGTGGGTGGAGACCCTTAAGTGGCTCCTAACAGGCTGAGCTCCGTTTAAGTACACCCAGAGAGAGCTCTGTTTAAGTACACCCAGACTGCAATCAACGGAAATCAATTAAATTGACAAAAATTTCCATTATTACGCTGTTTTTATATTTTGTTAAGTCAAATTACTCCATAATGATAAAGAAATCCAATTTTTAAATTATTTTCTTTTTTAAAAGTTTATTTTTATTTTAGCTGCTAACCTAATCCAATCATCATCATTTATTTCACAATCTGAAAATTTAAACCAAAAATGAAAGATATCAAGGGCTTTGAACTAGCTGGTTTGCTGTGCATGAACACCGCAATGTGATTGGCTGCTTACTTGCTTGCTGACATCACTGCTGCTGCATGCCAAGAGATCACCTTTACTTGGTGTTAGATTTAAAATGCCATTGGGAAAGGGATAAACTGTGCACAGAGATCGCTAGATCTTTGTGGCATCTTTCTTTGGGTCCAGTGGCGAGCGCCCTTGCTTTGCTGCTGACTGCAGATACGAGCCAATATCAGTAAGTATATTCTCTGTACTTGTACTGTCATAAATTTTCTAGCACACTGGGCTAAAAATTCGATTCACCGGAAAAAACTGGCGCAGGGATCACAATATGCGATTAACCCATGTCTGTTCAAAGTAATGCAGACAGCTGGCAAATTTTGTGCTCCCTGCTAATTATAAACGACAGTGGCTTGCAGCTCAGCGCGAAACATACTGCTGAGTGGCTGCATGCCTCAGCAGGGGGCCCAAGTTGTAATGGCCACTCAGTTCAAGGGCAATTAGGGGTGGGCAATAAATGCTGGCCTAGCCAGCAACGCCCACATCCCATGAATGAATAAAAAAAAGTTGGTGCAAGGCAAGGACCAGTTAAAGCTAGCCTGTATTATGTACAGCCAGACTGCACCTCTTAAAGGTAAAGTGCATCCTGGTTGCAGCAGGTGTGGAAGTCATTGTGGAACACTTAACAAGCAAACAAAAGAGTGGAAATGGTACAACAGGCCAGAAAGTGTGACCCAAGTTTCTCCAATGCAGTACTGAAGGCCTTGGGGTAGGAGGTGGACAGGAGCAAAGACGTCCTCTTCCCTCTGTACAAACATTACGAAAGCAGTGGGAGCAGATAGCTATTATGGTCAATGTCAGCAGTCTAGCTCCAAGAATATAGATGCATGGGCCAGAAAAATTTCAATGACCTCACATGAGTGGTCAAGGTCAGTGACTGCATCTTCACACACAATATCCTTGCAAATAAACTACTAGCTTCACACACTGTTCAATTCACCAGCCCTCCCTTCACCCACCTCCCAACAGTCTCTATCAAGCACGACTCAAACCTAACATTCACAGCCTCATCTCAGTCTTACACACTTAGCACTGCTACAAGCCTCATGCTCACAACTCGCACCTTATATATACTACCAGTTATTCAACTGGGACAGGCACATCACCCAAACACATTATATCAATCTCACTGGCACAGTTCCCTCTCTCCTGCAGGAAAAGGTGGCCCATAGTCCAAGGCAACAGTACCTAATTGGTGGGGGACAGGCATACCATGGAGTACATGGTGCTGGAAATCAGCAAGCACAACCAATGCCCTGGCCAATAGCAGGGCTGAAAGTATAGAGGATGGCAATCTCTTGTGATTTATAAGCTGCAGATTGTGCAAGCATGCACCTCTTACTTTACTCCCCTCCCCTTCCCTCACCGCAACCCTACCCTTGTGCCTGTCTCCTTTCAGATATCCAAGAACTGTCACCCGGTCAACAACTGGTGAGGGAGCCTGAAGTGCAAGAAGAACCAGAGACTGAAGAAGGATAAACACTGTCACTCAATCTCACACTCGCAACCTCCAACTCAGATACTGGAAATGCCTGTACTTTACAGAGAAGCATAAAGGCGGGATTTGCATATTGTGAGTCACAGGGCAGAAGTGGCCTGCAGCCAGAGCAGGGGGAAAGGATAGCATGGGTGCCAGCTCCCTACAGGGTGAGGTTGTAGGCAAGTTCTGCTGCAAAGGACTCAGATGATGACTTCAATGGGGTGGCGTATGGGCATGCACACAAAAATGCTTGGTGCTTTGGCAAGCCTGCCAGAAAGCCTGATGTCACCGTCGAGGTGCATGGCGGACTCCAGTTCCAACAATGCACAGCACTTCAAGAGAGCTTGGAGTCCATCCTTTCCCGAATGGAAGTGGTGGCCAACTCCATGAGAACACTTGAGGACCTGACCATGGTCAGCATCTAAAGTCCGCTCTCTCAGCTTCCATTGCCGCACAAACAGAAGCCACCCAAAGTCATATTCCTGCAATGGAAGCTCCGGCTGAGGCTATAAAATCTTACCATGTTGCCATGCAGACTCTCACTGCTGCCATCGTGGCTGTGGATACCAGTGTTCAAAGGGACATGCAGGGTCTCACATCAGTCCAGCAATCTATATTCCAGTAGATTACCAGAATTGCTCAAGTGCTGCACCCGGGGAAATGGCAGAAGCTCCGTGGAGCACGAACCTTCTGTCTTCTCTCGGATTGACAGCATTTGTGCTCTCGCCACTGCCACTCTGCCAGTGCCCTTGCTGTTGCCTGTCAATCGCCCAACCCAGATTACTGCCACACATGCCAAGGTGGTGCAGTCCGAAGCCTTCCACCAGCCATGCTGCAAACACTGGGGTAGCACTGCATAGGCCAGGCAAAGGCACAAAGGCAGCTGCAATACAGACATTAAGGGAATGTACAAAGGTGATTTAGTTTCATATAGAATATTGAATGGTTGGTTGGATCAAGTTGGTGTGGAATGGTTGTTTTGCGCGGACTTTTATTTCAGCATTGTGTCCAAGAGGACGCTGTGAAGTCTGTAACAGAGGGATGGTAAGGTGTGTGATTTGGGGTTGTGTTCATGGGAACTGTATTCGAATGAGGTGATAATAGACAGCCCATCCAGAACACGAATATCCCAGCTGTCTCTCCCCATCCTCTTCCCCCTCCTGTGGTGCTTGCCATATCTCTGGTGGCAAGGTCTGTGCCCTCATGATAGTCAGGTTGTGGAGGATACAGCACCATCATGAATTGGAATACACACTCTGACAAGTACTGCAGGGCTTCTCCGGAGCGGTCCAGGGAGCAGAGTCATTGCAGCAGCACTTCAATGGTCTGCTCCTTGATGCATTTCATGGCAGCATTGTTTGCATGCTGACCATGTATGGTTGGTTTGCGGAGTGGAGCCATGAACCAGGTGTAAAGCAGATAGCCCTTGTCACCCAGCAGCCACCCTATAGTTTGACATGGTGGCTGAAAGACTGAGGAAACCGTGGACTGCCACAGAATAAAAGCATCATGACTGCCATGCTGGCAGGCATTCATCAGCACAATGTGTTGAACGTGGTTATGTACCAACTGCACATTCAGTGAATGATCACCTTCACAGTTGTCGTACATCTTAGCTTTCAGATGCAGTGCCTGCAAAGCAACATGTGTGCAATCGATGGGACCAGGCACCATGGGGAAGCTCATATCCTGGCAAAGCCACGTGCATGCTCTGCATGCTTCTCTCTGTTGAGAGAGAACACAATGAACTTCCCTCTCCTGGCACATAACATGTCTGTCACCTCTCTGATACAGCAGTGGATGGTGAACTGGGAGATGTTTCAGACATTGTCTGCTCCAACCTTGAAACATCCTGATGCTAAAAAATTCAGAACCATGGTCACCTTCACAGCTACTGGCAGTCCAGTACTTGCCCTGCTCTGAGGTTACAGGCTTGGTTGCAAGAGGTGGCAGAGTTCTGTGAACACCTCTTTTGTAAAGTGTGGACAATGCACACATTGCTCCTGCTTTAGGTGGAGGTAAGAAAAGTGCTCCTGGAAGGCCCTGGGTGAATAGGCCTCTTGCTGAGAACCCTTCTCCCCCTCCTCCTCCTCTCTCTCTGAGCAGCTTGCCCTCTTCTGTGCTGCCTCTGCTTCATCTGGACAACCCTAATAAAGATATCAAGGGATGTGGGGATAGTGCGGGAAAATGACGTTCAGGTAGAAGATCAGCCATGATCTAGTTGAATGGCAGAGCAGGCTCGAGGGGCTGAATGGTCTACTCCTGTTCCTATTTCCTATGTTCCTCTGTTCCTATCTCCTTCTCATGCTGCAGCCCTAGGGGAATTGCAACTACAGAACCTATGACTGCAAGCAAGTGGTGTGCCAGAGCCATTATAGTCACAAATAAGGCCTTCTCCATGTGCAGCACCACTTCCTGCAGACTTCTCCAATTGTATTCAACTCCTTGCAAAAACCCAGCACTTCCAAAAACTGAAACAGCCAGTAGAAATGAATCAGTACCTAACGTGCAAGTTGTTGATGATCCCTTTAAATAGCACTAGTTGGGGTGGAAGGTGGGGGTCTTCCCTGGTGCTGAGTGCATATTCAGCTGTGCATGTTTAAGAGAGGGTGCTCGATGGAGCAATAGGTTGAAAGTGGCAGCTCTGGTGTCAAATCAGCATTACACACTGACTGACATCATGACCTGCCTACTCTGCATACTACTGGTTCACACCCCTAACACTCGCCCACATCAAGATGGCATCCACTGCATATTGTGCCAGAAGTGTGCACGTGTGATGTGAGCATCATTTTGGTTCCAAAACGCACCTGTAGCACAAAAACTACAGGGGCTGCAGAGCCGAATTTTGCGGCCAAGGTTTACATACACAGAATATGAGTCTGACTTTATAGTATATACAAAAATCTCAATAAAATCAACAACTTACATTTATTTAGCATTCAAATGAGTAATTTCATGGTCGAAGATGTATTTTTTATGGAGGATGAGGAAGATGAGAAGAGAGAGATAGCAGAAGGAATCATAGAACCACAGAATGTTACAACACAGAGCGAGGCCATTGAATCCATTGTATCTCTGTTGGCTTCCTGAAGAACTCCCCACTTACTCACTTCCCCACCTTTTCCCCAAACTCTTTTATTTATATTTCAGATATTTATCCACTTACCTTCTGGAAGATGTTATGAATTCTGCTTTCTCCGTTGTTTCTGGTATGCTAGCAACCTCTACGTAAAAAAAACTCTCTCCATTTTTATGGCAATGACTTTAAATTTGTACCCTCTAGTTAACAACTCCCCGACCAGTGGAAATAGTCTTTATTACTTCACTCATCAACATCCTTCAGGACGAAGTTTAGGGAGACAGTTCCAGAGTGTAAGTCCAAGACTTACTCTTGCCACCAAATATTAAGTAGAGTGCATGCTGGAATATAGGGCTGGAAAAGATTCACTGAGGCCAGGAAAGAGATTTGAAAATGATAATGAGGATTTTAAATTCAACACACTGGGGGATAGGGATCAGTAAAATCAGGATTAATAGGAGAGTGGGACCTAGCGTAGGACAGGATGCAGGCAGTAGATTTTTAGATAAGATAAAGTTGATTTAAGGTGAGCCTCAGGTGATCAATGAGGAGAGCATTGCAAAAGCTGAGCCTGGAGCTGATGAAGGAGTGGATGAGTATTTTTGTGGTATTTGTATGGCCGGTGAAGCAGTTATAGTTCGCTGTTGAGGTTAACGATCCATTCAATGGCTTCAGCTGATGCAGTGTGAATGGTTGTGATGCCATCAGTTCAAGAGTTCAATATGTGGGTGATGGTCCGACTTGGATGTCCACAGTCATAATTTGAGCTGGTCCTCATGTTCCACTTGTGCAGCAAGTGGCCACATCTTCCCTCGTCTGTTCTCAGGCAGTTGGCGATTGTCCAGATTTTCCGTGGGAGTTTGAAACCTCGGACTTCACCACTCGGGTCAGTTACCGGGTTGAGTTTAGTGATGTTAGCAGTCAACCAGGAGGTGTGCCATCGAAAGGTGGGACGGTCTTCTGTTTGTAGGGTGTGGAGTGTGTTCCTGTAGGGGCTACAAGATTTCAGGCAAGTGCATGGATTTTTTTTTTTGAGGTTCTGTATTAATAGGAGAGCTTCTAGTGGTATTATTATTGTGGTATTTTGTGAGATAGAGATGCAGGTGGGCTATGTTTCAGAGATGGAAGTAGGTAGACATGGTGATGGATAGGTTTTTGTGCTTACAAACTGGATGAGGTTGTGCACAGTTGACTTCAGTTTGAGTGGACAACCAAAAAAAAGAATGGAGAACAGAGTTTTGGATGTGAGGCAAAGAGAATGACTTGGTTGTTGCCAATATGAAAGTTGAAGAAAGTTTTAGTTCATCCAAAACTTCAGGTTGGACAGGCACTCAGGTGGTACAGTAGCAGTCTTAGGTTAACGGGTGGTGCCAGAGGGATAGAGACGGATGGCTCAACATTTATGTGGAAACTGTTCCATGTTTACTGATGATGTCATCAAGGAAGTGTAAATAAGGCTTCAGGTTAATCTCTTTGAATTCTTAATTTCCATTTTATGCATCTCATAAAGAATTAAAGTCTTGAGAATTGCTGAAAATAGAGACATGTTGTCGAGGCTTTTTGTCTTGCACTCATCAGGACAATACGCAAGAATAATCAATGTAAGGGAAAACAACAACTTATACTGCGTGAGAAGAGAATGCTGATTGGTTGGCAAGTGAACCCTGATTGGTAGAGGTGTTGCCATGGAGAATACACCAGTTTATGGTGACTGATAGTTAACATACGAACATAAGAACTAGGAGCAGAAGTAGGCAATTCAGCCCCTCGAGCCTGCTCCGCCATTCATTACGATCATGGCCGATCTCATCTCGGCCTCAACTCCACTTTCCTGCCCGTTCTCCATAACACTTCAACGCATTACTAATTAAAAATCTGTCTATCTCCTCCTTAAATTTACTCAATGTCCTGGCATCCACCATACTCTGGGGTAGTGAATTCCACAGACTCACGACCCTTTGAGAGAAGTAATTTCTCCTCATCTCTGTTTTTAATCTGCTATCTCTTATTTTAAACTATGACCTCTTGTTCTTAACTGTCAAGCTTTGTTTGAAATTTAAAACCAGCAGCTTGACTCTAATTGGTGAAGGCAGTGAATGGCTGTCATTTATTTTGTTTAGCTGAAACAGGTGCAATGTTTGTACATGTTCTTTCTGTCTACAAAGAACAGGGCCCTGTGTAATAATATATGTAGTCTCCAGTAGGCACAAATGCACCACACTGCAAGCCCTACTGACAATCTTAAATTGGTTGTCAGCGTAATTCTTTACACATTGCAGATTAATTAGCAAATGTTGTCCAATCGCGGAATTACATCTAATGTTGGACACTGTGTTTTGAGTTTTGCAAGCATGGGCTGGTTGCGTACAGCCTCTACCTTGCCTGTTGCGAACAGCGGAAGGGACACGTTTTTTGATATGATCCGCCAGTCTTTGGGACGTACAGCCTATATACCTAGTATCACACTGGCATTGAATTTCATATATCACAGTACTCATTTGTGTGATAGGCAGGACGTCTTTTTGGCTATAGATAGTGCTATAGCACTATATCATGGCGGTCTAGACCCACCACCATTGCGTGAATCAGTATTCATTGAACTTATGAACTCGGCAACTCGCGCAGTTGAGTTCAGTTCTAATGACACCATGTATGCCCAAATAGTTGGTGTTGCTACGGGATCCCCTCTAGGCCCAGCTCTCGCAAACATCTTTGTTGGGTTCCTTGAGAAACGTGTCTTTGAGGAAATGACACCTAACCTCCTACCTCTTGCATATTTCCGTTATGTAGATGATACGTTTGCTTTATTTGAATCCGCAGCTGCATGCAATAATTTTTTTGCACGTCTTAATGGGCTCCATCCTGCGCTCAAATTCACCTTTGAAATGGAGCAGTCAAATGAGCCCCCTTTCCTTGACGTACAAATTGAGAAATCTGTTTAGGGGTTCTCTACCATGCTGCTGGGACTGAGAACTGCCGGCCTGCTGGTCGGCTGGCAGCTCTTAGAGGTGGGGCTTCCTGCTTCAGAGAGGTGGAAGACCCACCCAAGGCCAATTAAGAGCCTAGGGAGTGTAAAATCCTGGCGGGGCTCCCCAGGCCTGGTGGAGGCAGACTCATCTCCAACCTTTTGGCCAGTGGGCGGGGCCTCCTGCTCAACTTAAAATTCAGGTCTTTGTTTAAAGTGTATATAAGTTAATTGTTGAGTAACCATTGCAGCCTGTTCTACTGTTGCAAATACTAAGCATATTTCTCATGAGACTCACCAGCAAATCTGACATCTCAGCCAGCTGCAATAGCATGTCAAAGAATTATTTCAAATCTCTCATCGTGTTGATATTGCCTTTTAAATTCAAATCTTTTATCTACATTCGGAGATATTTCCAGAGCAAGACAGTCTCTTTTATTAGACAATGATGAATCTGAGCCAAATAAACATTTGTGCAGTAAAGTGAATCATTAATATGAAGTTGCAAAAGGAATGTCACACTTTTTTCACAGCAGACTGCCCTCCATTATTGTGTTACCATTGGTGCATTGCACAGCTTTCTATCATAGTGTCCTTCAATCAGACACTCTATTTATTGAAGCAGATGGCAAGTTGTCTTGAGTTAATTGAAAACGTGCTGTTCATGAAAAAATAACTAACTGAAAAATAAAATCTAATTTATCACAAAAATATGAGCTAAGAATTGGTCTTATTATAAGCAAACATGCATTTATATCTCTAATTCAGTGAATCAATTGTTTTGATGCCAAGTAATATGCAATAATATCACAGACATCACATAGTCCCATCTTCATTTATCAAACACGATGAAGCAGTGAAGACCAACTGCAACGTTAATGAGTGATAAATTTAATATAAGTGAAGATAAAAACATTTGGGAACAACTTATAGTCTCTCAGAGCTAAAGACACTTTAAACAATTTGGTAGCTCCTTTCAGTTTATGTTGAAATCACCTAAAATACTATCCCAGACTCACTCATGCACATAAAATGACTTCATCACAATTCTAGCCTTTACAGCATTACTTTGTAGAATTCCACTTTTTCTCCTTGCTAAGCCAAATTGGCATACAACACAAGAGCCTGAAGTATCACAGGAGGTGGATGTTTCCAAATCAAGACCATGATGTCCTCAATGTCCCATTTAGTGCTACTGAACGAGTTAGAGATCTTTCTGGGGGGACTGCTCTATGAATCAGACTTGGTAACTGGGGCCTTAGCATGTGTGTCCCAAGAGACAAAAGAAGGTGGTTATCTGTTCATGTGCAAGGACAAATCAGACTTGAGCAACAATATTTTTTACAGACTAAAAGAAAGAACTTTCAGAAGAACAGCAATACGTACTGAGTTCAGCTATGGGTAACAAAAGCTGCTATCAGAGTGGCTGAAAAATCAATGGAGAAGAAAGTAATAGTAATAGTAATTTTTTAAAAAACTATGATAGGAGTCAGAGGGCAATTAAATACTATATAGGACCATTAAAGAATTCCTATGGGGGAGATTGATATGTAGTTCCAGGAAATAGCTTCTTTGCATCAATCTTCAGTTCAGTCGAATATACTCAGCTGCCATTAATGCAAAGTAGGTCACTACTAAAGTTCTAAATGCCAATCCTGATGCAGATGGAATCCCAGAATGAATAAAGGGTCTCAAATCAGATAGGGTTATTGGTCTTGCTGGCATTCAGCTGAGGATGCTCAAAATGATCGGTGTTGTGCTAAATGAGGCCTTTATATATTTAAAAGGTTGCTAGAATCAAGGGTTATTCCCATGAACTCGAGGAAGCCAATATACCAATCTTCAAAAAGGGTGAAAAGTCAGAACTGCTAAATGTTTGATCAAATATTTTCACTTTGATAATAGGCATATTGCCAGAAGGGATGATTAACAATACTCTGGATGGACACCTGGTCAGGAAAAGGGGTATTAGGAACTCTCAAAATAGCTTCTGGAAATGAATACCATAGCCACAAAATTCAGCTCTGCAATGCTGATAGTTTTAACACTGTGGGAGCTGGTTGAGGTAAAAAG
Source organism: Heterodontus francisci (assembly GCF_036365525.1). NCBI lineage: Eukaryota > Metazoa > Chordata > Chondrichthyes > Heterodontiformes > Heterodontidae > Heterodontus > Heterodontus francisci. The sequence continues at coordinate 24,751,213 of NC_090387.1, read as the reverse complement.
TGGTTCGGGGGGGCTACTGTTCACTTTGACATGGCTTGTGATGATCACCATATTGTTGATGGTTGTAGTGCGGACATTATAAGCGGAAGTAGGCAGACTAGGGAGATTGTGCCGTCAGTCAGTGTTGAATGCTGAATTGGCACTAATCTGCCATTTCAAACCTAGCCACTATCTTAACATGCATCTGAACATGCATCCAGCTGCATGAAGGACCCTGCTCCAGCACTATATAAAGGAATTCATCCAACTTTCAGGTTAGTTGCTTATTACTATCTACTGGCTCTTGCGGAGTCTGCAGGAGTATTGGGTTGTTGGAAGACCTTTGAAAAGTTGGTAAAATCTGTAAGGTGGATTTTGGGGAGCACTTGGTTGTTACTAGAAGACCTCTGAGTACATGACTTGCTCCCAGACATTGGGCTATAGTTTCAGCCCACCTTGGGCTGCAGCATCAGACGGAGATGGAGTGGCCAGGACAAAATGGTCGTTAACGTAGTGCATTGCAAACAGAGTGAAAAAGTTGGGAATTTTGTGGAAGTGAAAATTTGGTGAAGGGGGGAAGGAGGTGCTGTGTTTTACCTCCAATCCTTGTAGTTGTTCATGTTAACAGTAAGTATTTAATTTTTAATCTACCTATAACTTCAACTAGATCAAGTAATTAGTTCAAAGATTGAAAACTATAAGCTAAGCATAAATACAGTGGGAGAGAAGGCTCAGAACAGACCATAGATCTGAGCGGAGGCAGCAGTATATATTCAGCGGATGCAAAACAAACAAAAAATATCAAGAGTGATGCCATACAGCAGCAGGTAGGTGATTGGTTGATGAATATTACTGGTGTCTTTTTTTAAGTTAGGGCAGTGGATTAACTGAAGAAATTTAGTTAGTAGTCTAATAAATAGAGGCATAGCCGGGCACTCAGTCCCACTAAATGCACATCCTGTGCCATGTGGGAACTCCTGGACAACTACATACGCAGGAAGCGTCAACAGTTGGAGGCACTCGTGCTCTGAGTTTCACAATAGTGCATCTGTTAGTCTGAGACCTATGTGGATAGCATGTTCCAGGAGGTGGTCAACCTGCAGCTTAGCAGTGTGCAGGAATACAGGGAATGGATGACCGCCAGACAAACAAGGAGGGCTAAGCAGTTGGTGCAGGAATCTCCTGAGTGCATCTCGCACTCTAACTTGTATTCAGTTCTGAATACTAATGAGTGCAGTGGTTCCTTGGGGAGTACAGCTAGATCAAAGGTCGCAGCATCATGGGTGGCTCAGCTGTTAGGGGGGAAGCTCAGGAAAGCAATAGTGAAAGGGATTCAATAGTTAGGGGTCAGATGTGACTCCAGTTTGATTTGTTGCTCCCTGGTGCCAAGGTAAAAGATACCACTGCTTGGCTTCAGACTTTTCTGAGGGTGAACAGTCAGAGGTCATGTTCACATTGGTACCATTATTCACCATTATTCACGACTGGATCTGGCATGACTATAGAGCTTTGACCTTATCTGTTGGTTGTGGGTACAGTCGCGTCGTAGTTATGTTACTGAATTAGTAATCCAAAGGCATGGACTATAAATCATGCGAACATATGAATTAGGAGCAGGAGTATTCCACTCGACCCGTCGAGTTTGCTCCGCCGTTCAATAAGTTCCGAAACGTTAACTCTGCTTCTCTTTCCACAGATGCTGCCAGACCTGCTGAGTGGTTCCAGCATTTCTTGTTTTTATTATTGAAGTTTCTTTTCTGTCTGTTTCCTGACATGAAATGATGTTCATTGCCATTAATGTGCGACTGGGGCCTATTAGGGTCCACATGCAGCTTGCATGTAACACCTTTCAGTTTGCCAATACCAGTGAAGTGATCAGCATATAGTTCGAGAATGTTTTTGTTATGCGTAGGAATTGCATATGTGACTGAAATCGCATGCTGATCTGTTGTTGTGTGGAAACATATAAACATGTCACATTCTTCTCCAGATATGACATAGAATAGAGTATTTGTTCTAGTGCCTTTGAATGAGACTGTTTCATATGTTCTGAGGATTTTCAGAGGTTTGTTACTGTTGTAAGAAAAAACATTTGTATTCCTTGGTTAGTAAAGGGGAAATCCTGAAGTTTGTCGAATGTTTTGTCTCCCATGACATTGACAGATGCTCCTGTGTCTATGAGAACATCTACGTCTGAGCAGCCAATGGTCACTATCACACATGGCTGTTTGCTGTATCTGAGAGAGCTCAAAAGTATGTTCAAGGTAATCCACATCTGTATCAGTTACATTCTCTCGCCCTTTTGCTGTTGTATGCATGTGTGGTATCCTTCTGTTGGTATTGGTCTTAGTATTTAATTTTGCCGATGAACGACAAACACTAGCAAAGTGGTTGGGTTTTCCATAAACTTTGCACTGTTTACCAGTAGCAGGTCGCTCTGTCCAATGTGGATAAGCACCACCACAGTGGCAACATTCTTTGGACAAGCCGTAAGTTTGTTTGTGAGATGGCTGTTGTTGCTTTGCAGGTGGATTCCTGGCACGTGAGTAATGAATAGTGTTCACAGGAATTGAAATTGGACTGTGGTAGTTACTGTTAGCAGCCTCAACTTCAGTAGCTCTGGACTCTGAAAGTGACAGTGATCTTGATAACTCCAACAGCTCTGACAGCTTTCTGTCTCTCTTGAGTGCTTTTCAGTGTAAGTTGACTAGAGAAGACAGCCTTTGATTATTTGTGTTTTGATTTCCCGTTCGACATGTTCGGTATCACTGAAGTCATATTTGGTTGCTAGCTGCTTCAATCGTGTACAATATTGATCAGTTGCTTCATTTGCTTCTTGCTTAGAGCATCAGAAGATAATAGTTTCATATACTGTATCTTTCTTGGGTATAAGGGAAGTTGTCAGCACATGTTTTGCTGAGTTGTCATTTTGCTCAGGTATAAATGTCTCAAAGATATCTTCCAATTCTTCACCTCCATTGTGGAGAAGTAAGGCCTTTTCCCTTTTATCGTCTGTGATTGCAAAACCTGCCATTGCACATTTAAACTGTCGCAGCAACTTTTGCCAATGTGGGAATACTGACGATGGCTCTGAATGTCCATCAAAAAATGGTAGATTGGGCATAGACAACGCCATATAGATCAGCAACGTAGTGATAGTGCATGATCAAGGACCTGGGATTGCGTTCCTTTCAGAAAGCTTCTCTGCAATGATCCAAGATTAATTTTATTTGATTGGATGGTTATTTTGGAGAGATCAGTATGTGTGTATACACAGAGGAAGCTTCCTGTGTGTTTCTAACACAGTCTCCAACTTAAAATACTGTTGTAAAAGTAACAAAAACCTTCCAAAAATTTCACATCTGAAAGCAATATTTCCTGTTTTTCATCATTCGATTTCTATTTACCTCATTGTCATTGTGGAGTTCTTGGGACTGGAGTAAAGTTTAGTTGAGTTTAAGAGATATGAGACACAGACTGAGACAGCATGCCTTTGAAGATAATGGATTCTTCTTTATTCTCCTTTTTACTTTTACATTCACTTTCCAGCCCTTTGCTGGCATGTGTGTATGGTAGCCTCAAGTGAATAAAATGTACAATGCAAATCTCAAAACACTACAACGTCTGTCTTTGCACAAATATATCTCTATTTTTCAAGCATAGACATCAAAGTATTTTTCTGTTTTTCTGCCTCTATTGTTCTATATTCATTGTTCTTCATTAAAATTCTGCACCCCTGCACAGTTGAGAAAATATTGAGTCACTTCTTTTAACAAAACTAAAATGAGCAGCATAATGTAGGAACATAGGAGCGGGAGTAGGCCATTCAGCCCATCTAACCTGCTCCGCTACTCAATACGATCATGGCTGATCATCCACTTCAATGCCTTTTTCTCGCACTATCCTCATGTCCCTTTACGTCATTGGTATTTAGAAATCTGTCAATCTCTGCTTTAAACATACTCAATGACTGAGCTTCCACAGCCCTCTGGGATAGAGAATTCCAAAGATTCACAACCCTCTGAGTAAAGAAATTTCTCCTCATTTCGGTCCTAAGTGGCTTATTTTGAAATTGTGTCCCCTGGTTCTAGAATCCCCGACCATACCATACATGTAACACATACTGTAAAACAAACAAAATCGTCAGTGGATGAATCACTAAACTGCAGGGGTCTCTTGTTGTCTTAAGGCTTGAAAATGAATGAACACCACAGCCATAATGACGTACCATTAAATTGGAACTACACATAATCTTCATTGTGTATCCCTGGAAATTGATTGTGATATTTAGTTGACTGTGAGAATGTAAAATAAATCATCTTGAATTCTGATTTTTTTATGCCTGCATGTAAAACAACATCAGCAACTTGATAAACATCTCACTAGATTCATTACATACTGTTGATATCAGCCTGGTTATAGAGTCATAGAGTTATACAGCACAGAAACAGGCCCTTTGGCCAATCGTGTCTGTGCCGGCCATCACGCACCTAACTATTCTAATCCCATTTTCCAGCACTTGGCCCGCAGCCTTGTAGGCCATGACGTTTCAAGTGCTCATCTAAATACATCTTAAATGTTGTGAGGGTTCCTGCCTCCACCACCCCTTCAGGCAGTGCGTTTCAGAGTCCAACCACCCTCTGGGTAAATTTTTTTTTCTTCAAATCCCCTCTAAACCTCCTGTCCCTTACCTTAAATCTATGCTCCCTGGTTATTGACACCTCCACTAAGGGGAAATGTCTCTTCCTATCTAACCTATCAATGCCCCTCATAATTTTGTATACCTCTATCATGTCCCCCCTCAGCCTTTTCTGCTCTAAGGAAAACAAGCCTAGCCTTTTCAGTCTCTTTTCATAGCTGAAATGCTCCAGCCCAGACAACATCCAGATGAATCTCCTCTGCACCCTCTCAGGTGCAATCACATCCTTCCTATAATGAGGTGACCAGAACTGTACACAGTACTCCAGCTGTGGCCTTACTAGCATTTTATACAGCTCCATCATAACCTCCCTGCTCTTATATTTTATGCCTCGGCTAATAAAGGCAAGTATCCCGTATGCCTTCCTAGCCACCTTATCTACCTGTGCTGCTGCCTTCAGTGATCTATGGACAAGTACACCAAGCTCCCTCTGACCTTCTGTACTTCCTCGGGTCCTATCATCCATTGTATATTCCCTTGCCTTGATAGTCCTCCCAAAATGCATCATCTCACACTTCTCAGGATTAAATTCCATTTGCCACAGCTCCGCCCATCTTACCAGCCCATCTATATCGTCCTGTACTCTAAGGCTTTCCTCCTCACTATTTACGACACAACCAATTTTCATGTGATCTGCAAACTTACTGATCATACCTCCTATACTCACATCTAAATCATTAATGTACACTACAAACAGCAAGGATCCCAGCACCGATCCCTGCGGTACACTACTGCAAGCTTCCACTCGCAAAAACAACCCTCGACAATTACCCTCTGTTTCTTGTCACTAAACCAATTTTGGATCCAATTTGCCAAATTGCCCTGGATCCTTCTTACCCAATCTCCCATGCGGGACCTTATCAAAAGCCTTACTGAAGTCCATGTAGACTACATCAACTGCTTTACCCTCATCTACACATCTAGTCACCTCCTCGAAAAATTCAATCAATTCGATCTCCCCCTGACAAAGCCATGCTGACTGTCCTTTGATTAATCCCTGCCTCTCCAACTGGATATTAATCCTGTCCCTCAGAATTTTTTTCCAATAGTTTCCCAACCACTGATGTTACTCACCGGCCTGTAATTACCTGGTTTATCCCTGCTACCCTTCTTGAATAATGGTACCACATTCACTGTCCTCCAGTCCTCTCCTGTGGCCAGAGAGGATCTGAAAATTTGTGTCAGAACCCCTGCTATATCCTTTCTTTCCTTTGATAACAGCCTGGGATGTATCTCATCTGGGCCTGGGGCTTTATCCATTCTTAAGCCTGCTAAAACATCTAATACTTCCTCCCTTTCAATGCTAATATGTTCAAGTCTTTTGCAATCCCCTCCCCTGATTGCTACACCTACATCGTCCTTCTCCATAATGAACACAGATGAAAAGTAATCATTTAAAACCTCACCTATGTCCTCCGGCTCCACACACAGATTACCACTTTGGTCCCTAATGTTTCCCTGGTTATCCTCTTTTTTTTGATTCATTCATGGGATGTGGGCGTGACTGGCCAGGCCAGCATTTATTGCCCATCCCTAATTGCCCTTGAGAAGGTGGTGATGAACTGAATGGCTTGCTAGGCCATTTCAGAGGGCATGTAAGAGTCAACCACATTGCTGTGTGTCTGGAGTCACATGTAGGCCAGACCAGGTAAGGACAGCAGATTTCCTTCCCTAAAGGACATTAGTAAACCAGATGGGTTTTTACAACAATCGACAATGGTTTACTGCCATCATTAGACTAGCGTTTTAATTCCAGCTGTATTAATTGAATTCAAATTCCACCTTCTGCTGTGGTGGGATTCGAACCCATGTCCACAGAGCAATACCCTGGGTCTGTGGGTTACTGGTCCAGTGACACTACCACTACGCCACCGCCTCCCCCTTGCCCTTAATATACTTATAAAACGCCTTAGGATTTTCCTTTATCTTGCCTGCCAATGTTTTTTCATGTCCCCTCTTCGCTCCTAATTACTTTTTTAAGTATCCCCCTAACTTTCTATACTCCTCTAGTGCCCCTGCTGTTTTCAGCGCTGTGAATCTGCCATATGCCTCCTTTTTTTTCCTGATCCAATATTCTATATCCCTTGACATCCAGGGTTCCCTGGACTTGTTGGTCCGACCCTTCACCTTAACGGGTACATGTTGGCTCTGAACGCTCACTATTTCCTCTTTGAATGACTCCCACTGGTCTGATGTAGACTTTCCTACAAGTAGCTGCTCCCAGTCCACTTTGGCCAGATCCTGTTTTATCATATTGAAATCGGCCTTCCCTCAATTCAGTCCCTTTAATTCCAGCCCGTCTTTGTCCTTTTCCATAACTACCTCAAATCTTAGAGTTATGGGCCAGAATTTTACAGTGGGCGGACGGGAGCCAGACTCCGACGTAAATGTTGGTGATGAACCAGCTCCCGCCCAGCCTGAGGATCCGTCCTGCATTTTACAGATCCTCGGGCTTTAATTGTCCTGAGGTGGGAATTCCACCCACTTGAGGGAGGAGGGAGGAGTTCCCCCCTCAGTGAGCTGCCGGCCAATCAGCGAGCCGGCAGCTCTTAGTCTCAGCAGTACCACTGGGAGCGGTGGCCACTGCTGGGACTGCAGCCCGGCCGACACCATGGACCCGAGAGAGTGGGAAAGTTTGGGTTGCCTCACCAGGGGGATCGGTCGTGCCCCGGTGAGGTTAGGGTGGTCATTTGGTGGGGGGGGGGGGCATCTTGGATCCCGGGGGTGGGTTGGGAGGCGGGGGCGGCCCTCAATTGGGCACCCTGTGCCCGACTGCCATGCCCGCCCTCCCCCCGAGGCACAGAAAGGCCGGCAGCTGTCGCTGGGTGGCCTTTCATGTCCCCAATACCCATGGAGGTGGGCAAGGATCCTTAAGTGGCCTTTAAATGGCAACTAAAGGGTCTTGATTGACCTCGGGCGGACGGGCTGTTTTCCCCCCCACCCCCCCGCCTGACCTCCATAAACTTGTCTGGAGGCGGAATTGGGGTGGGTAGGCCTCCCGGAGCCTGCCACTCAATTTTACGCTGCCCCCCACGCCACCATCCGACCCGCTGAGGCGGCATAAAATTCCGGCCATGGTTTCTATCCCACTGACACTTCTACCACTTGTCCAGCTTCATTCCTAGATTTAGGTCTAGTACTGCCCCTTCTCTTGTCGGACTTTCTACATACTGGCTCAAAAAGCTCTCCTGTATGCATTTTAAGAATTCCACCCACTTTAAGCCTTTTGCACTAAGACTATCCCAGTTGATATTAGGGAAGTTGAAATCCCCTACTATTATTACCCTATTATTTTTATACCTCTCTGAGATTTGCCTACATATCTGCTCCTCTATCTCTCCCTGACTGTTTGGAGGCCTGGAGTACACGCCCAGCCAAGTGATTGCCCCCTTTTTGTTTTTAAGTTCTACCCATATGGCCTCATTTGAGGAACCTTCTAAGATATCATCCCTCCTTACTGCAGTAATTGACTCCTTGATCAACAGTGCAATGCCACCTCTTCGTTTATCCCCACCCCTGTCGCGCCTGAAGATTCTGTACCCTGGAATATTGAGTTTCCAGTCCTGCCCCTCCCTCAGCCATGTCTCTGTGATAGCAATAATACCATAATCCCATGTGCTAATCAATTCCCTTAATTCATCTGCCTTATTAGTAAGACTCCTTGCATTAAAATAAATGCAATCCAGCCTTGCATTTTTCACTTGCCCCTTAACAGGTCTATATTTGCTCTGCCTTTCAGACTGACTAAGTTTCTCTTCTATATTTGACTGTGCATCACCCCCTAGTTTAACTCCACTCTGTATCCCATTCCCCTGCCAAAGTAGTTGAACCCACCACCCCCCCCAACAGCACTTGCAAACCTCCCAGCAAGGATGTTGGTCCCATTCCGGTTCAGGTGCAACCCGTCCAACTTGTACAGGTCCCACCTTTGCCAGAAATAGACCCAGTAGTCCAGGAAACTAAAGCCCTCCCTCCTGCACCATCTCCTCAGCCATGCATTCATCTTCTCTATCCTCTTATTCCTATACTCACTAGCAAGTGGCACTGGGAGTAATCCAGAGATTACAACCTTTGAGGTGCTGCTTTTTAATCTGCTACCTAGCTCCCTAAATTCTTGTTGCAGAACCTCATCCCTCTTTTTACCTATGTCATTGGTACCAATGTGTACCACAACCTCTGACTGCTCCCCCTCCCCCTTCAGAATGTCCTGCTGCCACTCCGTGACCCATCCAAGTTTGGATAAATACTCTTCCAATCTTGGTCTGTATGCTTTTAATTCAGGCTCATTGCACTTATTGTACATCACAGTAGGACAGGAATGAGCTGAAACAAGATGGATTGGATAATTAAATGTAAAATTCCTCTGAAGAATTGAAATTCTTTGAAAAGGTAGTCCCCCATGGTGCTAAAAGGGGTTTGTACAGAATGTGACTCTTGTAAAATTCCCTATTAAATTTCATTTGTCCAACATTCATGACAAAGAATGTGCATTCATCTTTGGTCAACTAATAGCTTCAAAAAACCCACTGATCTTGAAACAGCCAGAGGTGAACCTCAGATCTGAATGTACATTGAGGTTGTTATGTTCACACTTAAAAGTGCGGCCTGCAATGCTCATTACTCAACTGTGGTAATAATTTTCTGAGAGGGCAATTTTAACATAGTTCTTAATTGAACATGGATCAGCAATGGTCAAGCAGAAGGACTCAACAGAAATTAAACATGGCACTTTGTTTTATTGCACGACTAACTAGTTATAGTTTAAGGCAATTATTGGAAACAGTGTGCCCATTTAAAATGCTAGTTCTAAATGCAGCATTTACCTCACACTTCACACATATTTAAGGGAAACAGCGCTGTTTTATTGGATAAATCTTGATTGTTATTTTGTAAATGTTGCTAATCCGGAAGGTATTTGGCAACGAGAATAGAAATATAGCAACAAAAAAACAACTTGTTATTGGATTAGGGGAAATTGTTGTCTCCATTTTTTCAAAATATTCATTTCATGTTAGTTGCTACTTATAGTTAGCATGATTTTACTACTGGTATTGTAATCTCTTGCTTAATATAATCAAACTCACACTTTTGAAACACAAACATATGTAAATAAATTAGCAGCTTGCCCATGGCATTGATCACATAGAAACATAGGAACAGGAATAGGCCTTACAGCCCCTTGAATGTGTTTGGCCAATCAGTTAGATCATACCTCAACTCCATTTATCTGCCTTTGTTCGCTATCCCTTGCAATTCAACACCAATATATTTTTGAAGGCAATTAAACATGTGTTACTGACTCTGCTGAAAGAAAAAGAATCTTAAAATGTATGAAATGTGGAACTCTGGTGCTCTTTCTACAAGAGAACTGTTGTGTTGGCATACAGCGTTTTCATGTTGTATGAACACTAAGAATTTGAAGTGCAAAGCCAGAGTCCTGGGAATCTCACTCAGGAGTCAGGTTGGGATTTCCACCACATTTAGCATTAGTGTGAAGCAAAATCAGTTTGCACTAACACTATAGCAGTAATGTAAAATACATCATTCCATTTCCATGTACAATAAGCTAGATAGCAAGGTAACATAATTTTCTTAAAATCACGTGGTAGTGGAAAGCTGCCAAAAATCTAGCCAAAGCAGTTAAGAACTGATGTCAGATAAGTGGAAAACATTCTCTTTAAAAATTGCTTTTACTGTGTCGATTAAATTATTTTTTTAAAATTGCAAGCAAATCTCAATATTAAAGAGTTATTTTGTCTTCAACACAAGGGCCTGGATTTTACATTAAAAATAACAATGAAACCAACAGTGTTCACCGTTATTATGCAGTAAATTGGGCAGCACCTTCTAGTGTCTGCACAAGTATCTGTCAAATCTAGAAGTTGCTGTCTGATTTGCCCTGCTCCTTCACAAGCTGCACTCCACTGGTACCTCACCTATAGACTCAGTTGGCATTCAAATCCATGTCAGGGTGTGCAGTTTCCCATTAGTTACCCAATAAACATGGCAGAAAAAGTGAGGGCTGGTGTGTTCAGGTGTAAGTGAATATTTGTGGTGTGATGAGTCTTAATTACCTCTCTGCCACTGAAAATTTAACATGCGTGATCATAGGAAATCACAGATTCACAGAATAATACAGTGCAGAAGAGTCCCTTCGGCCCATCGAGTCTGCACCGATGCATTAAAGACACCTGACCTGTCTACCTAATCCCATTTGCCAGCACTTGGCCCATAGCCTTGAATGTTACGACATGCCAAGTGCTCATCCAAGTACTTTATAAAGGATGTGAAGCAACCTGCCTCTACCACCCTCCCAGGCAGTGCATTCCAGACCATCACCACCCTCTGGGTAAAAAAGTTCTTCCTCAAATCCCCCTTAACCTCCTGCCCCTCACCTTAAACTTGTGTCCCGTCGTAACTGACCCTTCAACTAAGGGGAACAGCTGCTCCCTATCCACCCTGTCCATGCCCCTCATAATCTTGTACACCTCGATCAGGTCACCCCTCAGTCTTCACTGCTCCAGCGAAAACAACCCAGGCCTATCCAACCTCTCTTCATAGCTTAAATGTTCCATCCCAGGCACCATCCTGATGAATCACCTCTGCACCCCCACCAGTGCAATCACATCCTTCCTATAATGTGGTGACCAGAGTTGCACACAGTAGTCCAGCTGTGGCCTTAACAAAGTTCTATACAACTCCAACATGACCTCCCTGCTTTTGTAATCTATGCCTCGATTGATAAAGGCAAGTGTCCCATATGCCTTTTTCACCACCCTATTAACCTGCCCTTCTGCCTTCAGAGATCTATGGACAAACATGCCAAGGTCCCTTTGTTCCTCGGAACTTCCCAGTGTCAGGCCATTCATTGAATACTTCCGTGTCACATTACTTCTTCCAAAGTGTATCACCTCACACTTTTCAGCGTTAAATTCCATCTGCCACTTTTCTGCCCATTTGACCATCCTGTCTATATCTTCCTCTAACCCAAGACACTCAACCTCACTGTTAACCACTCGGACAATCTTTGTGTCATCTGCGAACTTACTGATCCTACCCCCCACATAGTCATCTATGTCATTTATATAAATGACAAACAATAAGGGACCCAGCACAGATCCCTGTGGTATGCCACTGGACACTGGCTTTCAGTCACTAAAACAGCCGTCAGTCATCACTCTCAATTTGCTCAAGAACCTCAGTCTCTCTCTCTCTCTGAGTTCCATATCTACATCCTCATTCTCTTGGGTGAAGACAGATGTGAAGTATTCGTTCAACACCCTACCAATGTCCTCTGGCTCCACCCACAGATTTCCCCCTTGGTCCCTAATGGGTCCTACTCTTTCCCTTGTTATCCTCTTCCCATTGATATACTTATAGAATATCTTGGGATTTTCCCTACTTTTACCAGCCAGAGCTTTCTCATATACCCTCTTTGCTCTCCTAATTGCTTTCTTAAGCTTCATCCTACACTTTCTGTACTCCACTAATGCTTCTGTTGATTTGCTCTCCTTGTATTTGCTAAATGCCTCTCCTTTCCTTCTCATCGTACCCTGAATGTTTCTGGCATCCATGGTTCTCTGGGCTTGTTGCTCCTACCTGTTACCCTAGAGGGAACATGTTGGACCTGTAACCTCCCCATTTCCTTTTTGAATGCCCCCCACTGCTTTTCTGTAGATTTCCCGACAAGTAACTCTTTCCAGTCTACCTTGGCCAGATCCTGCCTTATTTTACTAAAATTCGCTCTCCCCAAATCCAAAACCTTTTTTTGCAACTTGTCTATTTCTTTCTCCATAACAAGCTTAAATTGTACCATGTTGTGGTCGCTATCACCAAAATGCTTCCCCACCAACACATCAACCACCTATCCGGCTTCATTCTCCAGAATTAGGTCCAGCACTGCACCCCTCCCTTGTTGGATCCTGTACATATTGAGCTAAAATGTTCTCCTGTATACATTTTAAGAACTCCACTCCATCTAAGCCCTTAACACAATGACTATCCCAATTAATGTTGAGAAAGTTGAAATCACCGAATATAATTACCGTTATTATTTTTACATACCTCTGCGAATTGCGTACATATTTGCTCAATTTCCCGCTGACTATCTGGGGGTCTATAATAAACACCTAGCAATGTGGCTTTCCCTTTTTTATTCCTAAACTCTACCCATAAAGCTTCATTTTATGCCCCCTCCAAGATATCATCTCTTCTTACTGCAGCAATTAACTCCTTAACTAACATTGCAATGCCCCCTCCTCTGTCTTGCCTGAAGATTCGATATCCCAGGATATTGAGCTGCCAATCCTGCCCCTCCCTCAACCATGTCTCCGTGATGGCTACTATATCACAGTTCCACGTGTCAATCCTTGCCCTTAACTCATCTGTTTTACCTGTAATACTCCTGGCATTAAAGTAGAGGCCATCCATCCTACTCCCTTGAAATGTACTTCCGCTATATTCCCTCTGACTTGTTTGCTGACTTGCTTTCCTGTGCTTAGCTGTGTCCCTATTCTGCTAGGAGTCTGCATCCACTCCCCCTGCCAAATTAGTTTAAACTCCTCCCAACAGCACTAGCAAACCCGCCAGCTAGGATGTTAGTCCCCCTCTGGTTCAGATGTAGACCGTCCCGCTTGTACAGGTCCCACCTTCCCCAGAAATGGTCCCAGTGGTCCAGGAATCTAAAACCCTCCCTCCTGCACCAACTCTTAAGCCACGCATTCATCTGTGCTATTCTCCTATTTCTATACTCGTTAGCACGTGGCACTGGGAGTAATCCAGAGATTACAACCCGAGAGGTCCTGCTTTTTAGTCTACAGCCTAACCCCCTGAATTCTTGATGCAAGACCTCATCCCTCTTTCTACCTATGTTATTGGTACCAACATGTACAATGACCATCGCCTCATCACCCTCCCCCTTCAGGATGCCCCACAGCCGTTCAGTGACATCCTGGACCCTGGCACCAGGGAGGCAACACACCATCCTGGAGTTACGTTGACGGCCACAGTAGCGCCTTGTTCCCCTGACTATAGAATCCCCTATTATTATTGCTCTTCCTCTCTTTCCCCCTTCCTGTGCAGACAGGCTGCTTGTGGTGCCAGAAGCTTGGCTCTGTCCGCACTCCCTGGAGGAATCAGCCTCATCAGCCTCCAAAATGGAATACCGATTTGCAAGCGGGACCCCAGGGGACTCCTGAACTACCTGCCTGTTTCTGTTGGACTGCCTGGTGGTCACCCATTCCCTTCCTTCCTCAAGTCCCTTCAGCTGCGGTGTGACCACCTCTCTATACGTGCTATCCACAATGCTCTCAGACTCGCGGATGCTCCACAGTGTTTCCAGCCGCCATTCCAGCTCTGAAACCCGTGCTTCCAGGAGCTGCAGCTGGACACACTTCCTGCACCGATGCTGGTCCTGGGGACTGGAAATGTTCCCGGATTCCCACATGCAGCAAGAGGAGCAAACCACAGCTTTAAGCTCTCCTGCCATGACTAAACCCTTTAAATTTAAAACTTCAGAAGACTATTATAACAGAAAAAAATCAACTAAATCTTGCTAAAACAATGACTTACAATTCAATCCAGTTTGATAAATACCCATCAGGACTTACTCACAGTCAGCTGTGCTGTTTGGAAACTCTCAGCTCCCCTCACGTTTTTTGAGGACAGGTAGGAAATGAAAGGAGCTCCTCGCTCCCTCCTCATTGAACTCCCTCAGTCACAAAACAAATAGGAGCAGGAGTAGGCCATTTGGCCCGTCGAGCGAGCTCCGCCATTCAAACAGATCATGGCTGATCATCTACCTCTGCTCCATTTTCCCCCATTATCCCCATATCCCTTGATGTCATTAGTATTCGGAAATCTATCAATTTCTGTCTTGAACATGCTCAATCTGATTGGTTGACAGGCACAATGTTGCTTGCCCTGCTCGCCCAGGTCCAAGATCCCTTCTAGAGGGCTGGAATTAATCTCTTGAAGCCATAAATTGCTGCTCAGAAGCCCACAATAAGGCTATGGGCAGCTCTAAGCACGATGAATGGTAAGTGTCACTCCTTTGCCCCTGACCACAAACTCCAGGCCAAGCTGTTTCAAAGCTGACTTCTTGTTTCTATACTCCTCCCACAACCCCCCCCCACCAACCTCATTGCCTAGCAGCACTGAACAAATCATTAGTTCACATATCTACAAGTCATTTGATTGCTATCCAAGTAACATTGGGATGTTTAAAGGAACCAAACTGTGTTACAGAACTGCTGTCTTGGGCCCCCACCAGTTCAGAATCCAGATTCCACGTGGTGAAGGAAATCATATCTCATGCTGCAGAGGGTCGTATCCCAACAAATCAGCTTTGCATTAGTACCATGTTTTACTGCTCTGGATCAATAAACGATGTAATGCAATATTAATAAAAGAATACGGGAGTTTTTGACAGATGGAAAAGATCAGCCAACTAAGGAAACAGCAAAGACTATCTCTGTAAATTTTGAATACAAGAATCACAGACGACCATACGAATAAGGAGCAGGAGTAGGCCACTCGGCCCCTTGAGCCTGCTCCACCATTCAGTAAGATCATGGCTGATCTGATTGTAACCTCAACTCCACACCATGTCACAGCTCCCTAGAGCAATGGTTCTGATGTCTTCAAACTGTTCATCTTCTCATTCAGGCTCCACGGATTGGTGGGCAACAGTCAAATCTCTATGCAACATCAGGACTATCTATTTTTAAGAAGAAAAGAGTTTTGGTGTCACACTCCAGTGGATAAATCTGAGCAGAAAGCATCAACTGTTCAATAAAAGGGAGCAAATATTGTTTGCAGACTGCTAACTTGATTTATGTATGTGGAAAAATGCATGTAAACCCACAGTGACAAAGAAACTATTGTGCTGTAACTTGCTATCTTGTGCCAATTTGGTTTTATATCAAATCAATCAACTTATGAAACTCAATCCGATGATATAGAAATTTAGCAATTTTCTTGATATTCAGCGAGAACTGAGAATAGTAGCTTCAGCATTTCTAGAGCAGTCAATAGGAAATGGCATCTTGTACTTTCATTATATCTAGTGGCATACTGATGAGTTGCCAGATTTCAATTTTGACTTCTTTGGACAATGTAAATTTCAATTTAAGCCACTATTTGTGTTTTTATCACAGCACCTACAAAGGTGTTTTAGGGAAGCATGTTAGTACCATTCTCTTTCTTATCTTCATTAATGACCCAATAAATATTGTCAAAAATGATATGTTCTTTTGAATAAAAGCACCATTGTCCATAGTGTCATTAAATAGTTGTTATAAGTTAAGGAAAGCATCAAACTTAAGGAAAAAGCACATAATTGTGCAAAGATGAGTGGCAGGTCAGATGATTGGTCAGAATATCAAGAATAGCAGAGAATGACTAAAAGGTTAAGCAGGAGAAAGAAATTAGAGTATGAGAGGAAGCGAGCTGGGAATGTAAAAATGGATAACAAGAGTTTCTACAAGTATTTAAAAAGGAAAAAGAGTAAGTAAAGTGAGTGTTGGTCCTCCAGAGAGTGAGAATGGGGAGTTACCAGTAGATAATAAGGAAATTACAGATGAATTGAACAAATATTTTGCTTCTGTCTTCACTGTAGAGGATACTAAAAACATTCCAGTAACAGCTGTAAATCAGGAGGTGGAAGGAAGAGAGGAACTTGGTGAGATTACACTCACCAGGGAAACGGCACTGAGCAAACTAATGGAGCTGCAGGCTGACAAGTCCCCGGGTCCTGATGGGCTTCATCCTAGGGTCTTAAATGAGGTGGCTAATGAGGTAGGTGCGATGAGATGCGTTGGTGTTAATTTTTCAAAATTCGCTAGATTCCAGAAAGGTTCCATCAGACTGGAAAGTAGCAAATATAACCCCTCTATTCAAGAAGGGGGGAGGCAGAAAACAGGTAACTATAGGCCAGTTAGCTTGATGTCTGTTGTGGGGAAGGTGTTTGAATCGATCATTAAAGAGGCTATAGCTGGGCTCTTAGAAAAACTTAAGGGAATCGTCAGCATGGTTTTGGAAAGGGAAATCATGTTTAACTTATTTGTTGGAGTTCTTTGAAGGAGCAACATGCGCTGTGGATAAAGGGGAGCCTATTGATGTACTGTACTTGGATTTCCAGAAGGCATTTGACGAGGTGCCACATAAAAGTTTATTGCGCAAAGTAGGAACTCATGGTGTATTGGGTAACATATTAGCATGGATAGAAGATTGGCTGGCTGACAGAAAACAGAGAGTATGCATAAATGGGCCCTTTTCTGATTGGCAGGATGTGACGAGTGGAGTCCCGCAGGTGTCTGTGCTGGGGCCTTAACTTTTTACAATTTATATCAATGACTTAGATGAGGGGAGCAATGGCATGGTAGCTAAATTTGCAGATGACACAAAGATAGATAGAAAAGTATGTTGTGAAGAGAACATAAGGAGTTTGCAGACCAATACAGATAGGTTGAGTCAGTGGGTAAAAATCTGGCAGATGGAGTGTAATGTAGGAAAATGTGAAGTTGTTCACTTTGGCAGGCAGAACAAAAAGAGTATTTCTTAAATAGGGAACAACTGCAGAATTCCAAGGTGCAGAGGGATCTAGGCGTTCTAGTGCATGAGTCACAAAAAGTTAGTATGCAGGTACAGCAAGTAATAAAGACTAATGGAATGCTATCCTTTATTATGAGAGGAATTGAAAATAAAAGTAAGGATGTTATGCTTCAGTTATACAGAGCATTGGTGAGACCACATCTCGAATACTGTGTGCAGTTTTGGTCTCCTTATTTAAGGAAGGATGTGAATGCATTGGAAGCATTTCAGAGGAGGTTTACGAGATTGATACCTGGAATGAGTGGGTTGTCTTTAGAGGAAAGGTTGGACAGACTGGGCTTGTTTTCACTGGAGTTTAGAAGAGTGAGGGGAGACTTGATTGAAGTATATAAGATCCTGAATGGTCTTGACAAGGTGGATGTGGAAAGGATGTTCCTTCTTGTGGGTGAATCCAGAACAAGGGGCACTGTTTTAAAATTAGGGGTTGCCCTTTTAGGACAGAGACGAGGAGAATTTTTTTCTCTGAGGGTTGTGCGACTTTAAATTCTCTGCCTCAGAAGTTGGTGGAAACGGGGACATTGAATATTTTTAAGGCAGATGGAGATTGATTCCCTTGCCTATCAAGAATCTATGATTATTGGGGGTAGATCGGAGTGTGGAATTCGAGTCAGAAACAGATCAGCTATGATCTTATTGAATGGCGGAGCAGGCTCGACGGGCCGAATAGCCTACATCTGCTCCTAATGCATATGGTCATATGGTCGTAAATACTGTGGGCATCTTCTCCATTTGTTAATCTTAGAGTAAAAGTAGAAGCAATCATAAAGCAGTGTTCCCAAGCTTATTCACAAAAATTAAGGAATGGAGGAAAATACAGGACCACATCTTTAAAAAAAAAAGTTATGAATGAAACACTGCAAATATATGTACAAAATAAACATTGGGATATCAAACGGTGTGTTATCCAATATTGGGAAGTTAGGAAATGTTGTCTGTGATGATTCTCACCCCTCATTCTTCTGTTAGTATTCCGGCAGGACAGACCCACAAGAGGTGGTGGCACAGTGGTATACAGTCGGGAGGGAGTTGCCCTGGGAGTCCTCAATGTTGACTCTGGACCCCATGAAGTCTCATGGCATCAGATCAAACATGGAAAAGGAAACCTCCTGCTGATTACCACATACCTCCCTCCCTCAGCTGATGAGTCAGTACTCCTCCATGTTGAACAGCACTTGGAGGAAGCACTGAGGGTGGCGAGGGCACAGAATGTACTCTGGGTGGGGGATTTCAATGTCAATCACCAAGAGTGGCTCAGTAGCACCACTACTGACCGAGCTGGCCGAGTCCTAAAGGACTGCTAGACTGGGTATGTGGCAGGTGGTGAGGGAAATAACAAGAGGGGAAAACATACTTGACCTCATCCTCACCAATCTTTTTATTTTATTTTTTTTTCATTCAGAAATACAGCACTGAAACAGGCCCTTCGTCCCACTGAGTCTGTGCCAACCATCAACCACCGATTTATACAAATCCTACATTAATCCCATTACCCTCTTACATCCCCACAATTCCCCTACCACGGGCAATTTATAATAGCCAATTTACCTATCAACCTGCAAGTCTTTGGCTCTGGGAGGAAACCGGAGCACCCAGCGAAAACCCACACAGTCACAGGGAGAACTTTCAAACTCCACACAGGTAGGACCCAGAATTGAACCCGGGTCGCTGGAGCTGTGAGGCTGCGCTGCTAACCACTGCACCTGCTGCAGATGCATCTATCCATGACAGTAATGGTAGGAGTGACCACCGCACAGTCGCTGTGGAGACGAAGTGCCGCCTTCACATTGAGGATACCATCCATCGTGTTGTGTGGTACTACCACCGTGCTAAATGGGATAGATTTCGAACAGATCTAGCAATGCAAAACTGGGCATCCATGAGGCGCTGTGGGCCAGCAGCAGCAGCAGAATTGTACTCAACCACAATCTGTAACCTCATGGCCCGGCATATCCTCCACTCTACCATTACCATCAAGCCAAGAGACTAACCCTGGTTCAATGAAGAGTGCAGGAGGGCATGCCAGGAGCAGCACCAGGCATACCTCAAATGAGGTGTCAACCTGGTGAAGTTACAACACAGGACTATCTGCATGCCAAACTGCGTAAGCAGCATTCGATAGACAGAGCTAAGCGATCCCATAACCAAAGGATCAGATCTAAACTCTGCAGTCCTGTCACATCCAGCTGTGAATGGTGGTGGACAATTAAACAACTAACTGGAGGAGGTGGCTCCACAAATATCCCCATCCTCAATGATGGGGGAGCCCAGCACATCAGTGCGAAAGATAAGGCTGCAACATTTGCAACAATTTTCAGCCAGAAGTGCCGAGTTGATGATCCAACTCGGCCTCCTCCTGAAGTCCCCAGCATCACAGATGCCAGACTTCAGCCAATTCGATTCACTCCGCGTGATATCAAGAAACGACTGAAGGCACTGGATACTGCAAAGGCTATGGGCCCTGATAATATTCTGGCAATAGTACTGAAGACCTGTTCTCCAGAACTTGCCCCTGGCCAAGCTGTTCCAGTACAGCTACAACAGTGGCATCTATCCTGCAATGTGGAAAATTGCCCAAGTATGTCCTGTACACAAAAAGCAGGACAAGTCCAACCTGGCCAATTACCGCCCCATCAGCTTACTCTCAATCATCAGAAAGGTGATGGAAGGTGTCATCAATAGTGCCATCAAGCGGCACTTGCTTAGCAATAACCTGCACAGTGACGCTCAGTTTGGGTTCCACCAAGGCCACTCAGCTCCTGACCTCATTACAGCCTTGGTTCAAACATGAACAAAAGAGCTGAACTCAAGAGGTGAGGTGAGAGTGACTGCCCTTGACATTAAGGCAGCATTTGACTGAGTATGGCATCAAGGAGCCCTAGCAAAACTGAGGTCAATGGGAATCAGGGGGAAAACCCTCCGCTGGCTGGAGTCATACCTAGCGCAAAGGAAGAAGGTTGTGGTTGTTGGAGGTCAATCATCTGAGCTCCAGGACATCACTGCAGGAGTTCCTCAGGGTAGTGTCCTAGGCCCAACCATCTTCAGCTGCTTCATCAATGACCTTCCTTCCATCATAAGGTCAGAAGTGGGGATGTTCGCTGATGATTGCACAATGTTCAGCACCATTCGTGACTCCTCAGATACTGAAGCAGTCCATGTAGAAATGCAGCAAGACTTGGACAATATCCAGGCTTGGGCTGATAAGTGGCAAGTAACATTCGTGCCACACAAATGCCAAGCAATGACCATCTCCAACAAGAGAGAATCTAACCATCTCCCCTTGACATTCAATGGCATTACCATCGCTGAATCCCCCACTATCAACATCCTAGGGGCTACAATTGACTAGGAACTGAACTGGAGTAGCCATATAAATACCATGGCTACAAGAGTAGGTCAGAGGCTAGGAATCCTGAGGCGAGTAACTCACCTCACGACTCCCCAAAGCCTGTCCGCCATCTACAAGGCACAAGTCAGGAGTGTGATGAAATACTCTCCACTTGCCTGGATGGGTGCAGCTCCAACAACACTGGAGAAGCTCGACACCTTCCAGGACAAAGCAGCCCGCTTGATTGGCATCCCATCTACAGATATTCACTCCCTCCACCACCGACGCACAGTAGCAGCAGTGTGTACCATCTACAAGATGCACTGCAGCAATGCACCAAGGCTCCTTCGACAGCACCTACCAAACCCACGAGCTCTACCAACTATAAGGACAAGGGCAGCAAATGCATGGGAACACCACCACCTGCAAGTTCCCCTCCAAGTCACACACCATCCTGACTTGGAACTATATCGCCGTTCCTTCACTGTCGCTGGGTAAAAATCCTGGAACTCCCTTCCTAACAGCACTGTGGGTGTGCCTACCCCAAATGGACTGCAGCGGTTCAATAAGGCAGCTAACCACCACCTTCTCAAGGGCAATTCGGGATGGGCAATAAATGCTGGCCTCGGCAGCGATGCCTAAATCCCATGAATGAATAAAAAATTTTTATCTTCAGTTGCAAACATCTATCTCTAGCTTGGTAATCAGGTCTGAGCTATAGTGGGTAAATGTCGACAAGCTGACTTGAAAGGCTTTGATAAACCTCTGATTCTCTGGTGAAAGAATATTGTAGCCTTAGTCAAAAATCAGCAGAAGAACTTATTGCTTGGCCCTGGCTTTGCTGCAGTTGAAACTTGCCTTTCATTGCAGCAGCTTTTTCGGGAGCAGAGAGTGCGAGTGAGTGTGCAGCTGGGAAGGTCAGTTTCAAAGTAAACTTAATTTCCTTTTGTTTTCGGCGGAGACCAGGTGGCTGCTGGGTAAGTAAAACCCTATACATTTGGGCTGTTTAAAATAACTTGCCTTTCATTGCAGCAGCTTATTCGGGAGCAGAGAGTGCGATGGAGTGAGCAGCTGGGAAGGTCAGTTTCAATGTAAACTTAATTTCCTTTTGTTTTCGGCAGAGACCAGGGGGCTGCTGGGTAAGTAAAACCCTATATATTTGGGCTGTTTCTGAACCCGAGACACGACTCTTGTAGTGTCTCCCACCCGCCCTCCTCCTCTAACCAAAAAAAAAGGACTCGGTGGTGTGTAGATAAGGTAAGGCTTTTTCTATTTCTCTTTTTGTTTTCTCATGTGATTGGTAAAAACTTTTCGTTCCTTTTTCACTTAA
The DNA here is from genome assembly GCF_036365525.1 of Heterodontus francisci. Classification (NCBI taxonomy): domain Eukaryota; kingdom Metazoa; phylum Chordata; class Chondrichthyes; order Heterodontiformes; family Heterodontidae; genus Heterodontus; species Heterodontus francisci. Next base: position 24,729,268 of record NC_090387.1, on the reverse strand, counting down.
CTAAGTTAAGCTTAAGATTAAAAATGGCAGGAGATCTCGGACCTGTGTCATGTTCCTCTTGCTCAATGTGGGAGCTCAGGGACACGGCTGATGTCCCTGACTCCTTCACGTGCAGGAAGTGTGTCCAGCTGCAGCTCTTGTTAGACCGCATGATGGCTCTCGAGCTGTGTATGGACTCACTTTTTAGCATCCGCGATGCTGAGGAGGTCGTGGATAGCACGTTTCGTGAATTGGTCACACCGCAGATTAGGATTGCTGAGGGAGAAAGGGAATGGGTGACCAAAAGGCAGAGAAAGAGCAGGAAGGCAGCGCAGGAGTCCCCTGCGGTCATCTCCCTCCAAAACAAGTATACCGTTTTAGATACTGTTGAGGGAGATGGCTCACCAGGGGAAGGCAGCAGTAGCCAGGTTCATGGCACCGTGGCTGGCTCTGCTGTTCGGAAGGGCGGGAAAAAGAGTGGAAGGGCTATAGTCATAGGGGATTCGATTGTAAGGGGAGTAGATAGGCGGTTCTGTGGTCGAAAACGAGACTCACGAATGGTATGTTGCCTCCCAGGTGCACGGGTCAGGGATGTCTCAGATCGGCTGCAGAACATTCTGAAGGGGGAGGGTGAACAGCCAGTTGTCGTTGTGCACATAGGCACCAATGATATCGGTAAAAAACGGGATGAGGTCCTACAAGCAGAGTTTAGGGAGTTAGGAGCCAAGTTTAAAAAGTAGGACCTCAGAGGTAGTAATCTCAGGATTGCTACCAGTGCCACGTGATAGTCAGAGTAGAAATGAAAGAATAGTCAGGATGAATGCGTGGCTTGAGAGATGGTGCAGGAAGGAGGGGTTCAGATTTTTGGGACATTGGGACTGGTTCTGGGGGAGGTGAGACTATTACAAATTGGACGGTCTACACCTGGGCCGGACTGGAACCAATGTCCTTGGGGGTGCTTTTGCTAATGCTGTTGGGGAGGGTTTAAACTAATGTGGCAGGGGGATGGGAACCAAATGAGGAGGTCAATTGACAGTAAGGAGGTAGTAACTAAAGCCTGTAAGGAACTAGATAGTGAAGTCAGTGTGACTAAGGGGAAGAGTAGGCAGGGAGCAGATGATGAACGCAAAGGGACTGGTGGTCTGAGGTGCATTTGTTTTAATGCAAGAAGTGTAGTAGGTAAGGCAGATGAACTTCGGGCTTGGATTAGTACCTAGGAGTATGATGTTATTGCTATTACTGAGACTTGGTTGAGGGAAGGGCATGATTGGCAACTAAATATCCCAGGATATCGATGCTTCAGGCGGGATAGAGAGGGAGGTAAAAGGGGTGGAGGAGTTGCATTACTGGTCAAAGAGGATATCACAGCTGTGCTGAAGGAGGGCACTATGCAGGAAGCGAGAGAGGAAATAGCTGGGGCCTTAACAGATATCTTTGCAGCATCCTTAAACACGGGTGAGGTCCCGGAGGACTGGAGAATTGCTAATGTTGTCGCCTTGTTTAAGAAGGGTAGCAGGGATAATCCAGGTAATTATAGACCCGTGAGCCTGACGTCAGTGGTCGGGAAGCTGCTGGAGAAGATACTGAGGGATAGGATCTATTCCCATTTGGAACAAAATGGGCTTATCAGTGATAGGCAACATGGTTTTGTGCAGGGAAGGTCATGTCTTACCAACTTAATAGAATTCTTTGAGGAAGTGACAAAGTTGATTGATGAGGGAAGGGCTGTAGATGTCATATACATGGACTTCAGTGAGGCGTTTGATAAGGTTCCCCATGGTAGGCTGATGGAGAAAGTGAAGGCCAATGGGGTCCAAGGTGTACTCGCTAGATGGATAAAGAACTGACTGGGCAACAGGAGACAGAGAGTAGCAGTAGAAGGGAGTTTCTCAAAATGGAGACGTGTGACCAGTGGTGTTCCACAGTGATCTGTGCTGGGACCACTGTTGTTTGTGATATACATAAATGATTTGGAGGAAAGTATAGGTGGTCTGATTAGCAAGTTTGCAGATGACACTAAGATTGGTGGAGTAGCAGATAGTGAAGGGGACTGTCAGAGAATACAGCAGAATATAGATAGATTAGAGAGTTGGGCAGAGAAATGGCAGATGGAGTTCAATCAGGGCAAGTGCGAGGTGATGCATTTTGGAAGATCCAATTCAAGAATGAACTATACAGTAAATGGAAAAGTCCTGGGGAAAATTGATGTCCAGAGAGATTTGGGTGTTCAGGTCCATTGTTCCCTGAAGGTGGCAACGCAGGTCAATAGAGTGGTCAAGAAGGCATACGGCATGCTTTCCTTCATCAGACGGGGTATTGAGTACAAGAGTTGGCAGGTCATGTTACAGTTGTATAAGGCTTTGGTTCGGCCACATTTGGAATACTGCGTGCAGTTCTGGTCGCCACATTACCAAAAGGATGTGGATGCTTTGGAGAGGGTGCAGAGGAGGTTCACCAGGATGTTGCCTGGTATGGAGGGCGCTAGCTATGAAGAGAGGTTGAGTAGATTAGGATTATTTTCATTAGAAAGACGGAGGTTGAGGGGGGACCTGATTGAGGTGTACAAAATCATGAGAGGTATAGACAGGTTGGATAGCAAGAAGCTTTTTCCCAGAGTGGGGGATTCAATTACTAGGGGACACGAGTTCAAAGTGAAAGGGGAAAAGTTTAGGGGGATATGCGTGGAAAGTTCTTTACGCAGAGGGTGGTGGGTGCCTGGAACGTGTTGCCAGCGGAGGTGGTAGATGTGGGCACGATAGCGTCTTTTAAGATGTATCTAGACAGATACATGAATGGGCAGGAAGTAAAGAGATACAGACCCTTAGAAAATAGGCGACATGTTTAGATGGAGGATCTGGATCGGCGCAGGCTTGGAGGGCCGAAGGGCCTGTTCCTGTGCTGTAATTTTCTTTGTTCTTCTTTGTTCTTTGAAAGCAATTAAAAACATTTCTGGGATGAAACTAGCCTTCTCAGTGCCAGAGAGCATCTATGGCATAATGGCAGAGATATGGTCATGCTGCCAGTAAAAAATCATGAGTAGAACAGGTTATTTGCATCAATGCCTGGAACACATAGGTCACTGTAGCCACAGCTAAAGACTTTAGGTGTCATGTTACGAGTCCATGTTACCAGTCATTCACCCACCAGCAGCCAAAACAGAGATTTTACTGTACCTTTCTCCTATTCGAGTGCTTCTTCTAGGTGCAACCTGAGGACCAGTATTATAAGAGATGAGTGGCTGCTTTTGTGGGCAAAAAGCTTCCGGGGCTGAAGTGATCCTCTTCTAATGATCGCTTAGTCCTGAACTGGACCTGAGACAGGTTGTATCTCTCATGCTTTTCCCTGGGTAGTCTGAGCTTGTCTCCTAATTACCAATTGTGAGGTGTTCTGAGGGGATAGGTTAGGTGCCTGGCATATGCTTCTGTCTAGAGAAATGGAAGCTTCATGCAAGTTGACTCCAGCTGGCACCATTTTACTGGGCCCTGGATCAGCTCATCCGCCAGTCAGTGGGATAGATGATTTCTTGGTTGCTATAAGATCCTAAAAGCCCTGATAAACAGCTTCCTTTATCCTAAAAGTGGTATACAATGTTCTGTGTTTTCTGTCCTCTAGCTTCTCCAGGGCTGCAGTCTGTGCTTCCATGAGAAAGGAGACACCTACTGATCCTCCACCACTTATGAGATCAGGAATATCACAGATTCCTGTGAAGCTTCCATATGCTCTGTTGATGCCTGCAAGGTGATAAGGCCTTCCATGATACTATAAATGAGGAATGAACATACTTATGCCGCTCCTGTCAGTTGATGCATGTCCTCGATATCCATCTTAATGCTCTCACATAGGTGTGATATTACTCAAACATCTTTTTCTTACCTATGAGATCTTAGACTCTTGATTCCCAAGTGAAAGGCAATTATATTTACAATCTTCACTGGAAAGTGGGGGCGGCACAGTGGCGCAGTGGTTAGCACTGCAGCCTCACAGCTGCAGGGACCCGGGTTCGATTCTGGGTACTGCCTGTGTGGAGTTTGCAAGTTCTCCCTGTGTCTGCGTGGGTTTTCTCCGGGTGCTCCGGTTTCCTCCCACAAGCCAAAAGACTTGCAGGTTGATAGGTAAATTGGCCATTATAAATTGTCACTAGTATAGGTAGGTGGTAGGGAAATATAGGGACAGGTGGGGATGTTTGGTAGGAATATGGGATTAGTGTAGGATTAGTATAAATGGGTGGTTGATGGTCGGCACAGACTCGGTGGGCCGAAGGGCCTGTTTCAGTGCTGTATCTCTAATCTAATCTAATCTAAAAAACTTTATTCCATCCCCACGTCTCCAGATCTCTTCTGCTCTTTGAATCATTGTGCCATATCTTTGCATAGAGTATCTAGTTCCTTCCTGGTGAAAGTATTTGATTTGATGCATTGAAATAGGGAAGGAGGTAATAAGAGGGGTGTGGGGAGATTGGTGATATCAGGGTTTTGATGCAGAGAAACATAAGGTAGGATCTAATTCCACGAGCTCTTTTGTGGCCCACAGCTTGTTAGTCTCATTCTCATCATCCTCATTGCTATCGTCATCATCACTTCCTCTCTCCTCCTTCTCTTCATCATCTTTCTCCTTTTCATCTTCCTCAGGCCCCTGTTGCTTTGATGGCTCTATAGAAAACTAAGCAGTTAAGGGTAAGGAAAACTTCTCTCTGTCTGCTACTTTGCAGGGATGGCATGGTGATTCTCTAGGTCTACATCCACTAACCTGTTGTCTGCACTATCTTGTCCATCTCATCATCTCCCAAAGCCAAAGTAAAGTGTTTCCCCAGCAACTCTATTGCCTAAAAGAGGATCAGCTCTCTAATGTTGGATATGCACCCTATGATCACCTGCCCTTCACAGGCATTGTACATCAAATTTCTCCTTGTAACAAGATTGAGTGCATTAGATGAAGGCTAGCATTTGAGGGATGTCTCGCAGTCAGCATCAGACAGCAGATGTAACAAAGCTGGTGATAGTACCCGATCAAAGTGGAGGATAGGTTTTTAAGGGCTATTTATGCAAGTCATTCTTGTAAGGATAGCTGCCAGCAAATGGTGTAAAATACAATCAGTCAACACCTGAACTCAGAGTGTATTGAGAAGGAAATCGCATTAGAGGATTAACAGTCCCCATGGTACCCAAGAAAGAGATGGGACAGTGGTTACCGAGCCTGCCCTTGTCAAGTCATTGAACTTTTTTTGAATTGATCCATATTCTAAGGATACGAGAGGTAGAATTCAATGCCAGTGCCAGCTCCTTTCATTTAATTATCAACTCAAGTTCCGAAGTTTAGACCCGTGGAAATTAAGCAGTCTTTCTCTCTTCAACTACATTTTTTTTCATTCGTTCATGGGATGTGGGCATCGCTGGCTAGGTCAGCATTTATTACCCATCCCTAATTGCCATTGAGAAGGTGGTAGTGAGCTGCCTTATTGAATCGCTGCAGTCCTTGGGGAGTAGCTACACCAACAGTGCTGTTAGGGAGGGAGTTCCAGGTTTTTGACCCAGTGACAGTGAAGGAACAGCGATATAGTTCCAAGTCAGGATGTTGTGTGGCTTGGAAGGTGACTTGCAGGTGGTGGTGTTCCCAGGCATCTACTGCCCTTGTTCTTCTAGGTGGTAGAGGTCATGGGTTTGGAAGGTGCTGTCTAAGGAGCTTTGGTGCATTGCTGCAGTGCATCTTGTAGGAGTGAATGTTGAGATTGCCATCAAGTGGGCTGTTTTGTCCTTGATAGTGTCAAGCTTCTCCAGTGTTGTTGGAGCTGCACGCATCCAGGCAAGTGGAGAGAATTCCATCACACTCCTGACTTGTGCCTTATAGATGGTGTGGACAGGCTTTGGGGAGACAGGAGGTGAGTTACTTGCCACAGAATTCCTAGCCTCTGACCTATTCTTGTAGCCACAGTATTTATGTGGCTGCTCCAGTTCAGTTTCTGGTCAGTGGTAACCCCCAGGATGTTGATAGTGGGGGATTCAGCAATTGTAATGCCATTGAACATTAAGGAGTTACATTCTCTCTAGTTTGAGATGGTCATTGGCTGGCAATTGTGTGGTGAAAATAATACTTGCCACTTATCAGCCCAAGCCTGGATATTGTCTAGGTCTTGCTGCATCTGGATACGGACTACTTCACTATCTGAGGAGTCACCGAATGGTGCTGAACATTGTGCAATCATCAGCGAACATCCCCACTTCTGACCTTATGATGGAGGGAAGGTCATTGATGAAGCAGCTGAAGATGGTTGGGCCTAGGACACTACCCTGAGGAACTGCTGCAGTGATGTCCTGGGACTGAGATGATTGACCTCCAACAACCACAACCATCTTCGTGTTAGGTATGACTCCAACCAGCAGAGAGTTTTTCCCTGATTCTTATTGCCCCCAGTTTTGCTTGGGCTTCTTGATGCCACACCCGGTCAAATGCTGCCTCCATGTCAAGGGCAGTCACTCTCACCTCACCTCTTGAGTCCAGCTCTTTTGTTTATGTTTGGACCAAGGCTGTAATAAGGTCAGGAGCTGAGTGGCCCTGCGGAAAAATTTCATTAAGGTAGATCAGTTTTCGGCTCGTGTTATCTGTCCCCTTCAAATTGCTTGCACTCTTTTTTGTGTATCGCTACCTGCTCCTCCTGTGAAAGATATTGTTTTAAATCTGTCATGAAATCTCTGATAAGGCATTTAAAGCCACAAATTTAGTCTTGCTGTTTCCCCAACCTTTTGTTGAAAGCTTAAAGTGAGTGATGACTTTTAAAGGCTGCACTTGATAACTTCCTTCCCTCCCTCCTCTACGCACTTCTCACATTACATGGAGATAAGCTGTAGCAATGTCAGTGAGTGTGCAAATGAGTTAACCCCGTGAATTATGGGTTGGTGAGCATATTCAATCAACAGCATTTCTTGGAGTCAACTAGCCATGTACAACTTTGGGGCCATAGTGTCCTCCTATAGTTCAAAACCTTAAAATTTCCTTCCTCCTTCAGTTTCGTCTTCTTCCGAGAAAACCCATTGACACACACCTTGCCTTTGCCATTACTACTTCCTGATTTACATCATGCTCTTTGACGCTTTCCAACACTGGTTCTATCCTACACTATTGGCCTTGGCCCTTTATGATTTCTCAAATTTAAAAAAAAATGCAGTATTAACTAGAACCTTCTACTCAGAAGTTGAGTCATCAACCATCACCACTCTGAAATTCTGTTGGACCAGACTTCAAACCATGTCAGTCTCTGGGCACCTTCCTCTTTGGTGTTGCAATGCAAACTCCTCAGGCTTTTTGAACTCCTTATAACCATCAGTTCAGTTTTATGAGCCAGTTGTTTCCTCATTGCAGCTGTCTTCGGCGAACATATCACTTAATATCTTTTCTTCCCCTGCCGCCTCATACCACCCACGCATCCTACTTCCCCACTGACATAACAAGATTTTATTTTTCAAGCATAACACAGGCACAGAAGTTGAATTTCATAATTGAAGTAAAGATTTTGATATGGAAAAGGAAGTAATGAACCAAGCAGCTGGTTATTAAAGTTTAGTGTCCCAAATCATATTTTGTTAGAGTTTAGGTATTTCTGGATTGCCTAAATTGAGCTTTCACTTCCAAATAGTTTTAAAAATAATAAAAAAAAGCCCCACAGATTGTTCGCAACACATGAAATTTAATAGCATAGTGATATAGAACTCAAATTCTAAAAGAAAAGCTTAAGACTCAGTAATAAACAGAAATATTTTCTGTATTTCAGTAAATGTAAAAGAAGTACCAGCCGACTGGAAAATTTAAAATATTGCCCCAGTTTTTTTTTAAGGGTAGAAATATGACTCCATGAGCTTTAAACCCACTGAAATATAATTTATTGTAAATGAATCAAATTAACAACACTAATAAGTTAAAGGGAATCAGCTGGTTTGGCAATCAACAGGACCCAGGGCTACATCTTGTCAATGGCAGCCAACTAATTAATCCCTATTCAGGACGGTCGCTCGCTCCCAAGAGCTGCCGTCCAATCAGAGGGCTGGCAACTCAGCAGTACCACTGAGAGCAGTGGCTACTGCTGAGGATGCACCTGGAGGAGGAGGCTGCATTGACGGATGTGGACCCTCACAACCAGATAAGTGGGGTCTGGGGGCATTGGTTCCTGTCAGGTAGGCCATGGTGATGAGGGGGAGTTTGGTGAAGGCAGGCAGCAAGAGCGCCCAAAATAAAGGACGTTCCCCGCACTCCCCACTTCCCCCGCCACCCCACCCGACCGACCCTCCATTGTCCAGAGCCCGCCAGGAGGCTGTCGAGGATTACCTGGTGGTTTCCCCACATGGCGGAGCCACCCACCCTCACCCCGCCGTTGGAAAAATGCCAGCAGAGTTGGGAAATGGTCCTTAATTGACTACTTAAGTGGCTCAATTGGGCTCTGGGTTTGAGGGCTGAACACCACCTTTCCTGCTGCTGGCATGGTGGTGGGAAGACGATGGGCATGCCACCTGCTGCCTTCCTGTGCCATCTTGCCAGGCTTCCTGCCTCCCAGCCCATCCCAATGGGCTGGTAAAATCCAGCCCAATATCTCATCGTTTTTTGAAAGCCAGGTCCAGATCGCAAATATATTGGATGTAACAATAAAAAAAAAGAGTGCTGTGTGGCTATAACATTTTGACCTTCAGAAGATATTTCACTAATTAGTTGTGTCTGAAGTGAAAAAAATGTGCAATAAAGGGAAATTTTGTAAATTGGATCACAAACTAATTAAATAGTAAAAGAAGAAAAAAAGACTTGCATTTATATAATGCCTTTCATGACCTCAGGATGTCCCAAAGCTCTTTACAGCCAATAAAATACTTTTGAAACGAAGTCGCTATCATAATGTAGGAAACACAGCAGCTAATTTGTACACAGGTAGCGCGTCCAAACAGCAATGTGATAATGACCAGATAATCTGCCTTTTCGTTCAGTGACATGAAGTGAGGGATAAATATTGGGACTGCTGATGGGTGAATGATGGAAGTGTGGTGCATTGAGCAGCATGAGAGGTTGGCAGTGTGATGGGTAGGAGATGTTCTGTAAAGATGCATTCGCCGTTCTTGACCACTCGTGTGGGGTCATTAAACATCTTGCAGTACTGCTGCCAGATCTTTGGAGCCAGGTTCCAGGTGTTGACCTCCCTGGCCCCCTTCTCCCACTCCTTTTGGAGGGTGATCCTTCAGGGCTTCCTGGGGAAACATGAAACCTCTCCTCCTGTCCACCTTCATGACTAAAGCTTCCAGCACTGCACCCATTTCCTTTGTTTCCAATTAAAGGCAATTGCAGCACTGGCAAACAGTAGTGTAGCTCCCCTTTAAAAGGGACAGACTTCATTTGAGCACGCTGCTAGGCCCCCTATTGAGTGTTCAACTACTTGCAGTGCGGGTTCCGCTTTGCTGAACACTCCAATCGTGGAAACGAGGAGGAAGTACGAAATTTGCACGTCTCATTGGCAGATCGCAAATTGCGATGCCCACGCCTGAAAACAGGAGCAAACAAATTTTAAGCCCTGCATCTAGCTTGCATTCTTGAAGCTTCAATTTTCACACATACAAACTGTACATCACAAATCACAGTGCCAAATATGCAAAATATATATCACCTTGTCTGTCACACTTGCTCAATTGAGTACTAACTGGACAATTGATTGCCCAAAAATATTACTGAACAGATAGGAAAGCTGGATAGTAAGAAAACCACCAATGAAAATCCATCAACGAGCTACCAATGAGAAACTAGCAAAAAAGGCGAATCAATAAAATCAAAATATTTTTTGGAAACATTTTCAGCCACAATCAGTATCAAAGTTGTAGATTTTCAGCTCCTGAAGACAAATTTGCAATTAAGAAGTGCATAGTGAGAGTTGTAGTTTCTAGCCTGCTTCAGCTGAAATACCCAGAATGCTACACAACAGCCCGTGTTGAGTGTCAACCAAGGAGAAAAGAATCTTTCAACTGGGCCAGGTGTTTACAACATTTTTTGACTATTTCTGTGTGTGAGGGGGATGCACGATGGAAGTTATAGTCTTCAGCTGACTCCTGTAAAAGCAGACTGCACCATAATGAATGGCTTGACAATGAAGTACCAGTAATGCATGGATAGAGTCAGAAATATATTTTCAATGTTTTATATAATTTAACTAATCAACAATATCCTTATTACCATAATAAAGGTGTTCAGAGGGCGAGAGAGAGACAGAGGGAAATGTCCCGACTCCAGAAAATTATGCAAAATCTACTCCGGTTGCAGTCAATGGGGGTCGAGGTCAAAGAGGACCTCCAAGAGGTGAAGAGCCAGCAGGCCTCGCTCATTGCCAAGGATGCCTCCAAGATCATCTTCCGGTCCAGAGTCCGCTCCATCGAGCAGGATGAGACGTGCTCGCGTTACTTCTTCCAAAAGGTACACAGAGAGAGCTCTGTTATCAGCAGCCTGAAGGAAGAAGATGGCTCGGTAACGTCTTCGCAGTCCGACATACTAAGGATCAGCAAATCCTTTTATGCTGGGCTGTATGACGCGAAGCCCACAGACAGCAGAGCCTCCCAGTCCTTCCTGTCATCTATCACAGAGGTCTTAGATGACAGCAGGAGGGAGAGATTGGACAAGCCGCTAACTCTGGACGAGCTGACAAAGGCCGTCGAGTCCTTCGAGACGAGTAAAACTCCCGGGAGCAATGGCTTACCGGTCGAATTCTACTTGGCCCTGTGGGACTGGGTCGGCCCGGACCTGCTGGAAGTATATGAGAGTATGCTCCTGGCCGGCAGCATGTTAGAATCCATGAGGAAAGGCATCATCACCCTCATTTACAAGCAGAAGGGGGAGGGGGCAGAAATCAGAAATTGGCGGCCCATCTCACTGCTTAATGTTGACTACAAGATTCTGTCCAAAGTCATAGCCAGTTGAGTCAAATCTGCTCTGGAGTTGGTGATTCATCCCGATCAGACCTGTACTGTACCCGGCAGGAAGATCTCTGATAGTCTCGCGCTACTCAGGGATACGATCGCCTACGTACGGGACAGGAGGGTGGACACCTGCCTCATCAGCCTGGACCAGGAGAAGGCTTTTGACAGGATATCGCACACCTACATGATGGACGTGCTTTCCAAAATGGGGTTTGGGGAGGGAATCTGCAATTGGATCCAATTGCTCCACACAAACATCAGTAGCGCAGTCTCAATCAACGGGTGGGAATCGGAAAGTTTCCCAATCAATTCTGGAGTCAGACAGGGCTGTCCTCTCTCCCCAGTCTTGTTTGTTTGCTGTATTGAACCCTTTGCTGAGTCTATTAGGAGGGATGCGAGCATAAGAGGGGTGACAATCCCAGGCAGCGGAGGCACTCAGGTTAAAACCTCCCTGTACATGGATGACGTCGCCGTCTTCTGCTCGGATCCGCTGTCCGTGGGCAGACTGATGAGCATCTGCGACCAGTTCGAACTGGCCTCGGGAGCCAAAGTTAACCACGGCAAGAGTGAGGCCATGTTCTTTGGGAACTGGGCTGACCGATCCTTTGTCCCCTTCACCGTCAGGTCAGATTACTTGAAGGTGCTGGGGATATGGTTCGGAAGGGCCGGGGCATGCACCAAAACATGGGAGGAGCGAGTAGCCAAGGTACATCAAAAGTTGGGCATGTGGGGGCAGCGATCTCTCTCCATTGTGGGTAAGAACCTGGTCATCAGGTGCGAGGCGCTCACATTGTTGCTGTACGTGGCGCAGGTCTGGCCCATACCCCACTCCTGCACTGTGGCGGTCACCCGAGCCATTTTCCGCTTCATCTGGGGATTTAAAATGGACCGGGTCCGGAGGGACACGATGTTCAAATCTCTGGACAAGGGTGGGAAAAATGTACCCAACGTGGCCCTCATCCTGATGACCACCTTCGTGTGCGGCTGCATCAAGCTGTGTGTAGAGCTCCAGTACGCAAACTCCAAGTGTCACTACGTGCTGAGGTTCTATCTGTCCCCGGTGTTGCGAAGGATGGGCCTGGGCACATTGCCGCGGAACGCTCCATGCAGTTGGGCCGTGCCGTACCACCTATCCTTCGTGGAGCAGTTTCTGCGGGAAAACACCTTTGACCACCGGTCCATCAGGCAGTGGTCTGCACGGAATGTCCTCAAGGCCCTACGGGAAAAGGAGATGATGGATCCTGTCGGATGGTTCCCCGAGCAGACCTTCAAAGTCATTTGGCGGAATGCCTCATCACCAGAACTTTTAAACAAGCACCAAGACGTAGCTTGGCTGTTGGTGAGAAGGGCCCTCCCCGTCAGATCCTTCATGCACACCCGAAGTCTCGCCCCCTCCGCACAATGCCCCCGCGATGGCTGTGGTGGGGAAGAGACGGTCGCCCACCTCCTCCTGGAATGTGTCTTTGCAAAGCAGGTGTGGAAAGAGATGCAGTGGTTTTTGTCAAGGTTCATCCCAAGCAGCTCTGTAACACAGGAGTCTGTGCTCTACGGGCTGTTTCCAGGGACGCACACCGAGACAAACATCAACTGCTGCTGGAGGACTATCAATTCGGTGAAAGCCGCCCTTTGGTCTGCCCGAAACTTGCTGGTCTTCCAGCGCAAAGAGTTGTCCACGACCGAATGTTGCAGACTGGCACATTCCAAGGCCCAGGACTACGTGCTGAGGGACACACTAAAGATTGGGGCAGCCACAGCAAAGGCTCAATGGGGAAAGACCACAGTGTAAGGTCCCCCAACCAAGCTGAACTGAGGGGCTGGATTCATGGGAAACCCCTCGAACTGTATCGGGAAAATTTTGTGTGCTGTAAATGTAAAAATGTATATGGCATGACAATGAAATGGAAGGGTTGTGAGGCAACTCATGATTGTATTGAAGGAAACTGATCATCTTTGCACTGTTTGTATTTTTTGACTTGATGCTGTTTTAAACTGTTTGGGAATGTAATTTTTACAGATTTTTATGAATAAAGTATATTTTGGAAATTTAAAAAAACAATATTCGGAACTTCCGAAGAAGGGTCACTGACCCGAAACGTTAACTCTGCTTCTCTCTCCACAGATGCTGCCAGACCTGCTGAGTATATCCAGCATTTCTTGTTTTTATTTCAGATTTCCAGCATCTGCAGTATTTTGCTTTTATATTAAGGTAGTAGGAGAGTTGGCCAAAAGCTTAGTCAGACTGATGGGTTTTAAGGAGGTTTCAGGAGGGAATGCCTCTGTATGTGTCCTTGATGGCTGAAGGCACGGCTGCCAATGGTGGTGAAAGGGATGATGCATTAAAAGCCAGAGTGAGAATAACAGATTTTCTTGACCATACATTAAAATCCTTACCACTGTTTGGTTCAAGTTATAAAGGTAAACATAGCACTTCTGTGTGTAAGTCCTGTGGAAGATCATTCTGAACACGTTAGTGACCCAGACTGCTCACAATCATTAAAAATATTCGCATTAGGGAGGAAAACGGCTTAAGATGGCTTTGATCCAAGTTTTCAAAATAAAGACAAGAATCGCCATGATGAGTACAATTGGGCCTTTTTGAGTAAAAGCCAGAGGATGGAAGAGTTGAAAGGCATAATTATAAACTGAAGAAGCCATAGGCTAAATTGAGCTTGGGAGATATTGCTTCATTCTTGGATTCATTCACAAATTAGATTGCCATATGGTGTTGAACTAGCTAAAGCACTTAGAAGAGAACTACATGAATTCAGCAAAGATTAGAGCAACTAGTGCTTTAGGGTAGGACAAAAGAAGATAAATAGTCAAATGGGGATCTGGATGGAGTAAAATAGATTATTTGACGAGGCAAGACCCATAGTGTATGACCAATGTTCCCTCTAAGCTGCGCTGCCAGAAGATTTTTTTTATTCTTTCATGGGATGTGGGCGTCGCTGGCAAGGCCAGCGTCTGTTGCCCATCTCTAATTACCCTTGACAATTGAGTGACTTGCTAGGCCATTTCAGAGGGCAGTTAAGAGTCAACCACATTGCTGTGGGTCTGGAGTCGCATGTAGGCCACACCAGGTAAGGGCGGCAGATTTCCTTCCCTGAAGGACATTAGTGAGTCAGATGGGTTCCCGTGCATTCTGAGCACAAGTCAACTCCTTTAAGTTATCATGCATATATGACCACGCAAAAATATTTAAAGGCCCCGCGCACTTGAATGAATAGGCTGCGCACAACAAAAAAAAATTAGAGGACTGCTGTGTATGTCACTATCAAATTTGGAAAGAGAACTAGAAATTTGGAAAGAGAAGGAAAATCAGGAGGCAGTATCCAAGACACACCTTACAACATCAGAAAAGAGCACGTACGTGACACCAAGATTCGGCTTAAAATCTTATCAATTGTATTCATGCTTACAAAGACCATGAATACTGTATTGTTCAAATTAATTTTTGTCAGTCAGTTGTCAAATACATGTAGAAAGCCATCGTCATATTGAAGTGCCATGCCATGGTGGTATTCTTCCCAAGGGCAGGTAGGTCCTCTGCTCTTTTTCTCCATGCAGGAGAGATGAGTATGACTGGGGAAGAGGGTATATGACGTGGTTTCCCATTGCCTTCCTCAGACCAGACCGGGAAATTAACCCATACTGATGATGTTGTTCTGAACCACACACTAGCCAACTGAGATACCCAGTCCCCAACCCATATGGAAGTATTAAACCCAAATTACTGAAAAATACACAGTTAGAATTTCTGTTGGTCTGATAATGGAATGACTCGTCTTTCCTTATTTTTTGGATCTTTGATATCACAGGAGCATTAATGTCAGTTGAGTCAGTAGAATATACTGGCTGTTCATGACCAACAATATTCCCATCACTCCAGTTGCAAATTACAATATTCTAAACCATTCAAGGAAAATATGGCTTTTTACATATTTATATTTATAGCACCTTTAAAATGATAAAACATCCCAAGGCGTTTCACAAGAGCATTATAAAGCAAAGTATGACACCGAGCCACCTAAGGCGATATTAGGTCACATGACCAAAAGCTTGGCCAAAGAGATAGGTTTTAATAAGTGTCTTAAAGGAGGAAAGTGAGTAGAGAGGCGGAGAGGTATTGGGCGGGTATTCCAGAGCTTAGAGCCTAGGTGACTGAAGGCACAACCACCAACGGTGGAGCGATTAAAATTGGAGATGCTCAAGGGGGCAGAATTAGATGAGTGCAGATGTTTTGGAGGATTGTGGAGCTGAAGGAGATTTCAGAGATAGTGAGGGTGGACTATGGAGGGATTTGAAAACAAGGATGAGAATTTTAAAATCAAGTTGTTGCTTGACCGGGAGTCAATGTAGCTCAGCAATAGGTCAGCAAGCACAGGGATGATAGGTGAACAGGACTTGGTTCATGTAAGGACACGGGCAACAGAGTTTTAGATGACCTCAAGTTTACGGATTGTAGAATGTGGGAGACCAGAAGTCCACTTGAGTATTCAGGTCCATAGGTAGCAAAGGCATGAATGAGGGTTTCAGCAGAAGATGAGCTGAGGCAGGGTGAAGTCAGGCGATGCTACATAAGTGGAAATAGCCAGTCTTAGTGTTGGCACAGATATGTGGTTGGAAGCTCATTTCAGGGTCAAATGTGACACCAAGGTTGCGAACATTCTGGTTTAGTTTCGGACAGTTGCCAGGGAGAGGGATGGAGTCGGTCTCTAAGGAATTGAGTTTGTAGCGGGGACTGAAGACAATAGCTTTTGTCTTCCCAACATTTAATTGGAGGAAATTTCTGTTCATCCAGTATTGGATGTTAGATAAGCAGTCAAATAACTCAGCAACAGTGGATGAGTCGAGAGAGGTGGTGGTGAGGTAGGGCTGAATGTCACTATCATACATGTGAAAACTTATACAGTGCTTTGGGAGGATGTTACCAAGAGGTAGCATATAGATGTGAAATTGGAAGGAGCCAAGGATAGATCCTTGGGGGATACCAGAAATAATGGTCCAGGAGCAGGAAGAGAAGTCACTGCAAGTGATGCTCTTGGCTACTATTAGGTAGATAAAAATAGAAATAGGCGAGAACATTCCCACCCAGTTGGAAGGCGGAGGATGGTGTGATCAACCATGTCAAAGGCTGCAAACAGATTGAGAAGGATGAGGAGGAATAGTTTATCTATGTCATACTATTTGTCAGATTTTGATGTGAAATCTTTATAAATTGTACCTAATAATTTTATGATGATTTTATTTCCCAAAAATAGCTGCACTAAAGTAATAGGAAGCTCTTCAACATTTCTAAGAGGCTTTAAGTAAAATTAAATAATTCAGAAATCCACAAATACAAGCACATTGCTCTTCAGCTGAGGAAAATACCTTTCATGTAGTAGAAGAAAGTGGCGCTGTAAAGTCGCTCAAAATATTCAATTCTGAAGAAATTCTGAGTGTATCAGTCAAATTAATTAAACAAAAATGATGTCAAGCACTGGGAAATGTATCACCTGTATGAAGGGCTCAGCATTGCTTCTTTTCCTTGCATTTATCACTACATTGAATTCTGATGCTTGCAGCTTCATCTGTGGTCTGCACAGAACAAATGGGATAGAATGAATTCAGCTACAGTGGAAGCAAGGGAATATGTACAACACCAATCACAGGTGATCACCCAGCCATATCCATCCAGTTACTGATTTCATCCAAAATGATTAATTCCATTGCTGGCAAATAGATAAAAGATTGATATGGCTGTCCCTCATTGAGAGAGGCTTAAACTGTAGCTGAGCTAATTACCATAAAGATTGGTATTTCATTCTGAGGTACATTTTTTTTCTGACACAATCCAATTATTTGACATTTCAGGTAAGTGACAGTACAATATTAAGCCAATTTTACCTAAAAAATTTCATGTCTTTCACTTGACCCCTGCATTTTGATAGCTGATCCTTTGAGTCCTAGAAATGATTTATGCTTCAGAAATTTCAGCAGGCAAGGCTTTCTGTTTTTGTTTTTGTGCGTATTTAGAGTAATTCCCATAGCTCTGCTATTCTTTATTAGAAATCTCTGATGTGCATCAGCATTACATCTCAAAAAATAATAATAAAGTGCCTTTAAATAAGAATAACAGCTGAAATATCTATCTGATCTAGCCTGAGGTTGCTGTGTCAGTAAAACGCTTAAGATGAAGTTCACAATACTATTGAATTGATGATCTCTCGGAAATGAAGCTCAGAACAAATGTCACAAAGAACATGTTGTTTAGTAGTCATAAAATCAAAAGCAAATCAAAGATATAAAATGTTTGGCAGAGTTTGTACACTTAATGGAAACGTCATCTATGTTACAATGTAATTATGTTGTATTTATTAAAGTCTAACAGCCTGAAGTAAGTGTCTGTTTTCTGTTTAAATGGTCTGAATTTTGTCAAAGTCTTCAGAATATTCAACCAAGTTTATTTTAACTTGATATGGTTATAAGTTGAATGGATTGTCTTCAGGGATATCACAGAAACAAGGTTGCTCTGACATTAGATCAATCAAAAAGAGATTAGTTTAAGGCCACAGATCATTCCAAACACTATATGCTGCATTGAATGTTACGTATGCAGCTACGATGCATTTCTTTGTTAATAACCTTTGACCAGTGAGGAGTAATGTCTTGTTAAAAGTCTTTTGTGATGCAAGGTCAGTGTATATCAGTTTTCAAACAGGCAAGTGCGCCCCAGGTGACAAAGAGAGAATGTTGCTCACCTACCTGATCAATCAATGCCTGTTTTATCAGCAGCACACCTAAAGGCATAACTGTGCACAGAATAGGATGAGGCAAATGAGCAGTAGAGTACAAAAAATAACGAAAATATGGATCAGCTCTAAAAGTTTCACAAACCGTCCACCATTTAGGCCTCCTTCTTGAATAAAAACAGAAAATGCTGAAGATAATCAGCAGCCTAGCAGCGCTAGTAAAAAGAAAAGATAGGTTATTATTTTAGGTCTGGGACATTTGCCTTCACTTTCTTTCTTTATTTCTGGATGTAGAATGTAGGTTTACCTCTGAATAAAAATATGAAAAAGATGAAGTACTATCCATAAGAGCATAAGAAATAAGAGCAGGAGCAGGACTTTTGTCCCTTTGAACCTGCTCCACTATTCAATAAGATCATGGCTGATTGTCTATCTGAGCTCCACCTTCCAGCACTATCCCTATATCCCTGAATTCCCCTAGTATCCAAAACTATATTGATCTCTGTCTTGAATATACTCAATGACTAAACATCCACAGTCCTCTGAGTTAGAGTTCTGAAGATTCACAACCCTCTAAGTGAAAACATTTCTCCTCATCTCAGTCCTAAATGTTCAACCCTTATTCTGAGACTGTCACCCCAATTTTAGACTGCCCAACCAAGGAAACATCCTCTCAGCATCTATCTTGTCAAGCCCCTTAAGAATTTTATGTTTCAATGAGATCACCTCTCTTTCTTCTAAACTCTAGGGAATATAGGTTGCACATCTCTCCTCATAGGACTAGTGCACTCCCTCGAAGGTAAATATATCCTTTTTTAGGTAAGGAGACCAAGAGAGTACACAATATTCCAGGTGTAATCTCACCAAGATAATTGCAGTAAGACTTCTTTACTCTTCGACTTCAATCCCTTTGTAATAAAGGCTAATGTACAATTTGCTTCCCTAATTGCTTGCTGTACCTGCATGTTACTTTCATGTACCAAGGACATCCATGTCCATCTGAATACCAAAGTTCACAATTTTAAAAATACTCTGCTTTTATATTTCACCTATTAAAATGGATAACTTCACATTTTTCCATATTATATTCCATCTGCCACATTCTTACCCACTCACTTAACCTGTCAATACCCCTTTGCTGCCTCTTTGCATCCACCGCACAGCCTACTTTCCCACTTACCTTTTCATTGTCATCAAACTTGGATACATTACACTCAGTCCCCTCATCTAAGTCATCAATATAGATTGTACATAGCTGAGGCCATAGCACTGATCCTTGCGGTAATCCACAGTTACAGCCTGCTAACCTGAAAATCACCCACCTATTCCTACTTTCTATTTTCTGTCCATTAACCAATCCTCAATCTGTGCTAATATATTATCCCCAATTCCAGGAGCCTTAATACTATGTAATAACATCTTGTCTGGCACCTTTATAATGCTTTTTGAAAATCCAAATACACTACACCCAGTGGTTCCCCTCATCTACCCTGTGAGTTATAACCTCAAAAAACTCTAGCAGATGTGTCAAACATGATTTCCCTTTCATAAATCTATATTGCCCCTCCCCAATAATTATGATTTTCTATGTACCCTGATACCAAATTCCTAATAATAGATTCTAGCTTTTTCTCTGTTACTGATGTTAAGTTAACTGGTCTATAGTTTCCTGTTTTCTCTTTCCTTCCTTCCTTAAATAGTGGGGTTACATTTTCTACCTTCCAATTTGCAGGGCCATTCTAAAATTCAGGGAAAATCTGGAAGATCAAAACCAATGCATCTACTATCTCTGTAGTCACCTCTTTTAGAACCCTAAGATGTAGGTCTTCAGTTTGACGAGACTTGTTGGGCTGGATATTAAAGCCCCTTCACCATTGGGAATGGGGGCGGGGTGGGCAATGAAGATCGGTGCGGTGGAGGCCCGTCACCGACCCCGATGGCGACAGGCCCCATACCAATCTCAGCAGCGGTGACGAGGCCGCATGGTGGCTGCCCCACCGCTCGGCGACGGGACCCATATTTCAATATGTAAATTAATTTACATACCTGATTTAACGAGGGTCCCGTCGCTTCCTTAATCGCTGCACCGAGCATCATTTGGGCGGTCGACAATGCTGCACCTTCAAATCTCCATTCGGGGAAATGTGGCGCAACACCTGCGGGGAGGGGGGAGTAGGGGTTTTTCTCTGTGCAGGAGGTGGGGATCGGGTTGACAGCGATGCGCATTGGTCGGGGGGGTGATGGGAGGAGGTAAAGGACAAAGTTGCTGAACAGAGCATGAATGTTTGGAAATGTCATGGGAGTGGGTGGAGGGATGCATGGAAAGGCCATTTAATTGTGTTTTGGAAAAATTTAACTTACCTGGCCCTTTTAAATGTATATTGAAGGCTGTAAGCCCTTTAAAAATGGCACTGGTGCATTGGCGCTGGACACCGTTGCCGGCGACGGCTCGTCTGCCCCCTCCACGTCAAAGTGGGGGAGCGGGCGCCATGGCCATGCAAATGAGCCGCTGTGTTTGAAATCGTGGCTCCATGATGTAGCGCCCGTGTGGGTGGGCCGGATTTTTTTACTTTCGCCACCTACTTCGGCGGCAGACTCTTAAAGAACTGCCCATTGGCTTATAGTCCTATTAATTTCCCCAGTACTATTTCTTTACTAACACTAATTTCTTTAAGTTCCTCATTCTTACTAGACCCTTGGTTCCCGACTATTTCTGGAATATTTTTTGTGGTTTCTACCATGAAGACAGATACAAAATATTTGTTTAGAGTCTCTGTCATTTCCTTGTTTCACGTGATAATTTGTAAAGGCTAACATTCTATTCACCTCTTTGATTAGTTTTTGTGCCTGACTTTTACATTTTCGTATATAAATAGGAATTGATAGGTTAACTAAGTAGGCAAAACTGTTGCAGATTTCAATGAAGCAGATGAAAAGGCAGCTGTTTCATCTCCTGGGCTTGCATGGGAAAATGCCTTGGAAAGGGGAGAAGGTGCTGGACGTGATGGAAGAGTTCGTCCAATTTCCCATATTTGTGATCTTACCCCTTTCCCTCACTCCCAGAATCATGATAGGGTTCCCCTTCACCTTCTACCCATCAGCTTCCATATTCAGTAGATTAGAGTCATAGAGTTATACAGCACAGAAACAGGCCCTTCAGCCAGTGTGTCTGTGCCAGCCATCAAGCACCTATCTATTCTAATCCCCTTTTTCCAGCACTGGGCCCGTAGCCTTGTATGCTATGGCGTTTCAAGTGCTCATCTAAATACTTCTTAAACATTGTGAAGGTTCCTGCCCCTACCATCCCTTCAGGCAGTGTGTTCCAGATTCCAACCACCCTCTGGGTGAAAATATTTTTCCTCAAATCCCCTCTAAACCACCTGCCCCTTACCCTGAATCTATGCCCCCTGGTTATTGACACCTCCACTAAGGGAAAAAGTGTCTTCCTATCTATCCTATCCTCATAATTTTGCATACCTCAATCATGTCCCCCCTCAGCCTTCTCTGCTCTAAGGAAAACAACCCTAGCCCATCCAATCTCTCTTCATAGCTGAAATGCTCCAACCCAGGCACCATCCTGGTGAATCTCCTCTGCACCCTCTCCAGTGCAATCACATCCTTCCTATAGTGTGGTGACTAGAACTGTACACAGTACTCCAGCTGTGGCCTAACTAGCATTTTATACAGCTCCATCATAACCTCCCTGCTCTTATATTCTATGCCTCGGCTAATAAAGACAAATATCCCATATGCCTTCCTAACCACCTTATCTACCTGTGCTGCTGCTTTCAGTGATCTATGGACAAGTACACCAAGGTCCCTCTGACCTTCTGTACTTCCTCGGATCCTACCATCCATTGTATATATCCCTTGCCTTTTGAGTCCTCCCGAAATGCATCACCTCACACTTCTCAGGATTAAATTTCATTTGCCACAGTTCCGCCCATCTTAACAGCCCGTCTATATTGTCCTGTAATCTAAGGCTTTCCTCCTCACTATTTACGATACCACCAATTTTCGAGTCATCTGCGAACTTACTGATCATACCTCCTATATTCACATATAAATCATTAATGTACACTACAAACAGCAAAGGTCCCAGCACCGATCCCTGCGGTACACCGCTGGTCACAGGCTTCCACTCGCTAAAACAACCCTTGACTATCATCCTCTGTCTCCTGCCACTAAGCCAATGTTGGATCCAATGGGCTCTTATCTTCTTAACCAATTTCCCATGCGGGACCTTATCCACCACCTCCAGGGGTAAGCCACCATCAAAAACATCTTCCACTTCCCTCCCCTTTCTGCCTTCCGAAGAGAACGTGTCTCCACAATACCCTGATCCACTCTTACATCACCTTCAACACCTGCTCACCTTCCCCGTAGAGAAGGCACAACTCCTGTCCATTCACCTCCTCCCTTCCCACCATCCAGGGTTCCAAACTCTCCTTTCAGGTGAAGCAGCAATTTTCTTGTATATGTTTCAATTTAGTATTTGCTACTCATGACCCAGTCTCCTCTGCATCGGAGAGACCAAATGCAAATTGGGTGATCACTTTGCCAAACTCTTACGATCATTTCGCAAAAGTGGCCCTGCGCTTCAGGTTGCTGCCTCTCTCTCTGACCTCTCTCTCCTCGGTCTCCCAGACTGTCCCAATGAAGCATAGTGGAAGCTCGAGGGACAGAACCGCATCTTTCGCTTATGCATTCTACAGCCTTTTGGGCCCAGCATTAATTCACCGATTTCATTGAATTTTACATTCAGATTGAAGGAGAGAAGAATGGATCAAAGACTAGTATCTTAAATTTAAGCAAGGGCAGTTATGAGGGCATGAAAGCAGAGCTAGCGAAAATGAACTGGAAAATTAGGTTAAGGGATAGGTCAAAGCGATGCAGCGGCAGACTTTTAAGGGGATATTTCAGACTGCACAGAATAGATACATTACAACGAAAAAAAAAAATTCCAAGGAGAGGACTCACCATCTGTGATAACTAAAAAAGTTAAAGATCGTATCAAACTTCAAGAAAAAGTGTATAATTGTGCAGAGATGGGTGGCAGTTCAGAAAATTGGACAGAATATAAGAAACAGCAAAGAATGACAAAAAGCTTGACAAGGAGGGAAAAATTAGAGTACGAGAGAAAACTAGCTAGAAATATAAAAACAGATCGTAAGAGTTTCTATAGATATTTAAAAAAGAAAAGAGGGTTAACAAAGTGAGCGTTGGTCCTATAGAAAGTGAGTTTGGGGAATTATTAATGGAAAATAAGGAGGTGGCAATTGAATAGGTATTTTGCATTGGTCTTCCCTATAGAGGATACAAGTAACATCCCAGAAATGGCTGTAAATCAGGAAATGGAAGGGAGGAAGGAACTCAAGAAAATTACAACCACCAGGGAAGTGGTCCTGAGAAAATTGTTGAAGCTGCAGGCTGACAAGTCCCCGATTCTGATGGACTTCATCCTAGGGTCCTAAAAGAAGTGGCTAGTGAGATAGTTGATGCGTTGGTTTTAATTTTCCAAAATTCCCTAGATTCAGGGAGGGTTCCATTAGATTGGAGAATAGCAAATGTAACTCCTTTGTTCAAAAAGGGAGGGAGACAGAAAACAGGAAACTACAGGACAGTTAGCTTAACATCTATCTTAGGAAAAATGTTAGAAGCTATTATAAAGACGTTATAGCAGGGCACTTTGAAAAATTCAAGGTAATCAGGCAGAGTCAACATGGTTTTGTGAAAGGGAAATCATGTTTAACCAATTTATTGGAGTTCTTTGAAGAAGTTCTTTGTGCCATGGATAAAGGGAAACCGGTAGATGTACTGTACTTAGATTTCCAGAAGGCATTTGGTATGTGACCATATCAAAGGTTATTGTGGAAAATAAAAGCTCATGGATAGAAAATTGGCTAGCTAACAGGAAACAGAGAGTAGGCATAAATGGGTCATTTTCTGCTGGCAAGATGTAATGAATGGTGTGTCACAGGGATGAGTGCAGGGGCCTCAACTTTTTACAATTTATATAAATAACCTGGATGAAGGAACTGAAGGTATGGTTGCTAAATTTGCTGATGACACAAAGATAGATAGGAAAGTAAGTTGTGAAGAGGAAATAAGGAGGCTACAAAGGGATATAGATAGGTTAAGTGAGTGGTAAAAGATATGGCAAATGGAGTATAATGTGGGAAAATGTGAAATGGTCCACTTTGGCAAGAAGGATAAAAAAGAAGCATATTATCTAAATGGTGAGAGATTGCAGAGCTGTGAGATGCAGAGGGATCTGGGAATCCTGATGCATGAATCGCAAAAAGTTAGTATTCAGGTTCAGCAAGTAATTAGGAAAGTAATAGAATATTGTGAGGGGAATTGAATACAAAAGTAGGAAGTTATGCTTCAGTTATACAGGGCATTGGTGAGGCCACATCTAGAGTACTGTATACAGTATTGGTCTCCTTATTTAAGGACAGATGTAAATGCATTGGAAACAGTTCAGAGAAGGTTTACTAGATTAATACCTGCAATGGGCAGGTTATGAGGAAAGGTTGGATAGGCTAGGCTTGTATCTGCTGGAGTTTAAGGTGAGTAAGAGGCGACTTGATTGAAACATTTAAGAATCCAAGGAGTTTT
This sequence comes from Heterodontus francisci, assembly GCF_036365525.1. Taxonomy (NCBI): domain Eukaryota; kingdom Metazoa; phylum Chordata; class Chondrichthyes; order Heterodontiformes; family Heterodontidae; genus Heterodontus; species Heterodontus francisci. Next base: position 24,705,006 of record NC_090387.1, on the reverse strand, counting down.
TACAGGGTGGATGTGGAAAGGATGTTTCCCCTTGTGGGAGAATCTAGAATTAGGGGTCACTATTTAAAAATAAGGCGTTTCCCATTTAAGACCGAGATGAAGATAATTTTTTTCTCTGAGGGTTGTGAGTCTTTGGAACTCTCTTCCTCAAAAGGCAGTGGAAGCAGAGTCTTTAAATATTTTTAAGGCAGAGGTAGATAGATTCTTGATAAGCAAGGGGGTGAAAGGTTATTGGGGGTAGGCAAGCATGTGGAGTTGAGGTTACAATCAGATCAGCCATGATCTTGTTGAAAGGCGGAGCAGGCTCGAGGGGCCGAGTGGTCTGCTCCTACTCCTAATTTGAACGTTTGTATGTTCAGATCAGAACCTCTGATCCCAATTTTCAGACAGCAGGTGCTGGGACAAATTCTATTGCCATTAACACCTTTTCTAGACCCATTACCACATTTTGGATCATCATCCCTTTTGTCATTTAATCACTCTTAACCAGTCAGACCTTCCCATTTGTTTTTTCCTCCCCCTCTGTGCTTTCTTAAAACATGTTACAGCTCTAACTTTTTCTAGTTCTGACACAAGATCATTAACCTGAAATGCTGGGCAGGATTTTCCTTCTGGGGGTGGGCAACAGACGTTGGGACTGTTTCCAGGTCCCAAACCCGGGGAAACGATCACCGGCCCGATTTTCACAGGGACGACCCCTTAATTGGCATGGAAAGAAGATTGACAGGCCAATTAGCCACCGGGGGACAGGAACGGAGGCTGGACTGTGCAAGTGTGGGCAAGATTTAAGCAGACAACGGTAGCTTCCATTTCATTGCTTTACCTTCTATTTGAAAAATGTCTCAGGAGAGGCAGTGGCCTTGAACCTGGAGCTGGGCAGCCCCTCGATTCATGGATGTGGACCTGGAGGCCCTCCTTGAGACCATGAGGGAGAGGAGGGGGGTCCCGTTCCCAGAGGGTGGCAGGAGGAGACCATCCGCTCAGACCAAGCGGGCCTGGACGGAGATAGCTGATGCAGTCAGCAGATGAATGTGGTGCGAATAAACTGGGTTCAGTGCAGGAAGAGGTTCAATGTCCTGATTTGCTCTGGCAAAGGTCAGTACAATGCTAAACCCTCAGGACAGGCCTCTGGGTATTGACTCTCCAGCAGACACTGCAGTTGAGGAGCCTCAGGGCACATGCATGGGAGGAGTGTGTGCCCAGGGCACTTAATGACCATTCAGCAAGGCTCAGAGCCACAGTGCTGCTGAGGACCTGCCAGCACTGAAACATGCAGCTTCGAATGAATAAGAGCAGCTGGCATTGGCCAGAGGACAGCAATGTCTTATCTCTCTCTCTTTTGTCATTGCAGGAGAAACAAGCTCATAATGCCTTTGAGAGAGTCTATAGGGGAGGAGTGATTTCCTACATCCACATTATCATCACAATGGAGGAGGGAGCTATGGACATTACCAGGGTTGCAGACAATGAGGAAGTCGGGCAAGGCGAAATGGGCATCCATAGTGCAGATGGTGATTAGAGAGTGCAATGTGTTCATTAAAAGGATGCATTGCACTCCACCCCAACCGGCAACACACCGAACACTGAGTTGCATTGGGAAGCCTCAGCACTGCAGAGATCTCATGATCTTTTCTTGTGTCTTCCACATTTGCAGATGTTGAGGCAATTAGACCAACTTCCTCACCACTACTGGGCCAAGCGCAGCACCAGCAGAGTTCAGAAGAAGCACCTTCACTCCTTACAAATGCACCCTCCACCAGCACAGATACAGTCAGCTCAGTGGCTCTGGGTGATGAGCAAGGCACTAGTGTGCAGGAGGAGGTGCCAGAGCCAGAGGCAGCTGTGGGCAGTCCTCCTCAGAGGATGGAGGACAGATACAGCCCTGCTCAGCTGGTCACAGATGCAGAGCCTCAGGAGTCACAGGAAAGAAGGCTCTACCTAGACCAACAGCTAAAGATGTATTCCCACATGTCAGAGGTCCCTGAGGCAGTGCGCAATCATGAGCTGAGAATCCAGCTCATGTGCGCCACCATGGCTGAGGGCTTTGAGCACATGAGCACCTCCATTGAGAGAGTGGCCAGCCTCATGGAGAGACATATGTAGCAGTACTTGGAGTACATGCAGGAGCTGAGCACTGACGTACACAGGATGCATTCTACATTATGTAACCTTGACCATAAATAGCACTGATGGTGCAGGGATGACTGAAGGGAATGCCAGCTGAGCCTCAGCCAGTGCTCCCCTGCAGCCTTCTGAGTGCCAGCCAAGGGCTGAGTCTGTCACCAAAGAGGATGAGGATGCCACCCCTCATAGACCGCCATCATTATCATTGATCTCCTTGGCCCCTCTGATGGAGGGAGCATCTGTGCAGCAAGGCCCAGTGATGGAGACTGCCCCTCCAATGATTCAGGTGCAACAGCCTCTGGAGGTGACCCCACTAGCACCTCCACTATGAAGACAACTGCCAGGGGCATCTCAGCCACAGACAGAATCAAGTGAGGAGGCTGCCTCCATTTCCTCCGAGGCCATAAGGGGAGCACCGTATAGAAATGGCGGAGAGCAGAGGCCACCGCGTCGGGCAGAGCACTGAATGAGTCACTGGGGTGCCTTCTACCTGTAACTGTTCATTGTTTGTCTTTATGAGCACCATGTAAATATTGACACATGAAGCCAGATGTCTGAGCATCATTTTACTAATGGCGGAACAAGGAAAGAGGTATGAAGTGGTGAAGGAGAACAAAGGGTTTGTCAACGGTGATGGTGAAACCTCTGGGCAGGGCATCCCTCATTAGCAGTAAGAGTTTACATGCTCCAGGCTGTGTCTTCAATGGAAGTGTTAGCACAGGCAGCTCAGAGTGAGTTCCAGGCCATGCTGCTCCTCCTGCATCAGAGGGGCTCAGTCGAAAAGAACCTGAATCAGATGTTCGCTGATGTTAATGGCAACCTGACCCTCAAACCCCATGCTGGACCTGCCCTCCTTCCTGTGCAGCCACAGCACCTTGTTGTTCTGCATCTTCCTCCTCCTCTTTCACGTCCTGCTCCTCCTTTTCTTCTGATGAGCTGTGTTTTTCCAGGATCTCACCCTCTTCAAGGTCCACATCTTTCTGGAGAGTGCAACAGACCACCACAATGACCGAGACCCTTGTAGGAGTGTATTGCAAGGCACCACCCAACCAGTCCAGGCACTGGAACTGAATCTTCAGAAGCCAATGGTTGTCCTTGTGAGCTGATGGCTTTGGTTATAGCACTTCTGTGCCTCTGTCCCGAGTTCTCATAAAGGGGTAATTATTCATCTCTTCAAGAGATATTCCTTGTCCCCTAGAATCCATCCATGGTTTTTGGAGGATGGAGTGAGGAGCTGCGGCAGCCTGGCCTGGCGGAGGATGAAGGAGTCATGGCAGCTGCCAGGAAAGCGAGCACACACATGGAGGAAGCTCCTCTCATGGTCACAAACCAACTGAGCATTCCCGTTGATGAATCTCACTGGCCGGTCACTGGGTGCCTTAATGTCCACGTGGGTGCAATCAATGACTTTGATGGCTACTGGCAGGGCATGGTGAGCAATGCTGCAAGATGTGAGGTCTTCAGTGACGAGACCACTGATCTCTCTGACCATCTGCCTGGAGAGTCGCAGTCTCTTGCAGCATTGGTTCTCAGTAATCTCAAGATAGCTCCTTTTTCGCCAGTAGATCTTATGCTGAGAGTATTGCCTCCATGTCATTCTTGCCCCTCATCCCTCCCCTCTGCTCTCCTGATGCCTGGGGCTCTGCCCTTCCTGCGGAGGGTGTTGCTTCTCGTCACCATTGGACCCAAAAACTGAGAGTCGTGTCCCCATTACCCACTTCTGCCTTCCTTGTTTTCAGGTGGCCTCCAATTCTTTAGTAGCCTTGCGCCCTCCTGCCGAGAGGGTGACGATCCCATGAACTGCTTGGCGCTTGATGACCACTCTCCCCAAAGCACACACTAAGCCGCTGATGCCGGTGTGTCAATGATCAAGTCCCCCTCTGCACGTTCACCCTTTCATGGGACTCACCTAATTCCCTGGGTCAGCCTTAACTGGCTCCCCACTGTGTGCTCACTTCCATTTACCTGGTCTACCTCATTGTGCAGCCCGTTCGCCTCCATCAAAATCAGAACTTGTCCCTTAATGAGCTGTCAATGAACTCTTTAACAATCTTAATTGCCATGTTTAATGGATCAGGCAGGATCTCAGGGTTGCCGTATCCCCGCCCTGGTGACAATCGTCAGCAGCGGGAACAGAGTCGGGGAACCAGCACACTGGCCGGCACAAGTATTTTTGTCCCTGCGCTCCTCCATTCTTGCCCTTGGCAGGACCTAAAAATTCAGCCTGTTAACTCAGTCAGTCTGGAAGGCAGAGCAAATTGTTAAGGCAGAAGCGAATAATACAAGGCTGGATTGCATCTATTTTAATACAAGGAGTCTTACAAGTAAGGCACATAAATTGAGGGCAATGATTAACGCAGGGGAATATGATATCATTGCCATCACAGAGACATGGTTGAGGGAAGGGCAGGACTGGCAGCTCAATATTCCAGGGTATAGAATCTTCAGGCGGGGGCGGGGCGGGGGGGTGTACTGTTGCACTATTGATTAAGGAGTCAATTACTGCAGGAAGGAGGGATGGCATCTTAGAAGGTTCCTCAAATGAGGCCATATGGGTAGAGCTTAAAAACAAAAAGGGGGCAATCACTTGGCTGGGAGTGTACTATAATCCTCGAAACAGTCCGGGGAGATAGAGGAGCAGATATGTAGGCAAATCTCAGAGGGGTGTAAAAATAATAGGGTAATAATAGTAGGGGATTTCAACTTCCCTAATATCAACTGGGATAGTCTTCATGTAACAGGCTGAAAGGGGGCAGAATTCTTAAAAGTTCATCCAGGAGAGCTTTATGAGCCAGCACGTAGAAAGTCCTACAAGAAAAGGGACAGTACTAGACCTAATCTTAGGGAATGAAGACAGACAAGTGGTATAAGTGTCAGTGGTGGAGCATTTCGGGGATTTGGAGGAAGGCCAATTTCAATATGATAAAACAGGATCTGGCCAAAGTGGACTGGGAGCAGCTACTTGTAGGAAAGTCTACATCAGACCAGTAGGAGTCATTCAAAAAGGAAATACTGAAAGTTCAGGGCCAACATAATCCCATAAAGGTGAAGGGTAAGACCAACAAGTCTAGGGAACCCTGGATGTCAAAGGATATAGAGGATTGGATAAGGGAAAAAAAGGAGGCTCGTGGCAGATTCAGAGTGCTGAAAACAGCAGAGGCCCTAGAGGAGTATAGAAAGTGTAGGGGGTGGGGTACTTAAAAAAAAATAGAAAACATAGAAAAAAACATAGAAAATAGGAGTAGCAGTAGGCCATTCGGCCCTTCTGGCCTGCTCCGCCATTCAAAAAAGATCATGGCTGATAGTCTAATTCAGAAATATATCTATCTCCTTCTTAAATATATTTAATGACTTGGCCTCCACTGACTTCTGTGGTGGAAAATTCCACAGGTTCACCACTCTGAGTGAAGAAATTTCTCCTCATCTCAGTTCTAAATGATGTAGTCTACATGGACGTCAGTAAGGCTTTTGATAAAGTCCCGCATGGGAGATTGGTCAAGAAGGTAAGAGCCGATGGGATCCAGGGCAATTTGGCAAATTGGATCCAAAATTGGTTTAGTGGCAGGAGGCAGAGGGTAATGGTCGAGGGTTGTTTTTGCGATTGGAAGCCTGTGACCAGTGGTGTACCGCAGGGACCCTTGCTGTTTGTAGTGAATATTAATGATTTAGATGTGAATATAGGAGGTATGATCAGTAAGTTTGCAGATGACACAAAAATTGGTGGTGTTGTAAATAGTGAGGAGGAAAGCCTTAGATTACAGCATGATATAGATGGGCTGGTAAGATGGGCGGAGCAGTGGCAAATGGAATTTAATCCTGAGAAGTGTGAGATGATGCATTTTGGGAGGACTCAAAAGGCAAGGGAATATACAATGGATGGTAGGACCCTAGGAAGTACAGAGGGTCAGAGGGACCTTGGTGTACTTGTCCATAGATCACTGAAGGCAGCAGCACAGGTAGATAAGGTGGTTAGGAAGGCATATGGGATACTTGCCTTTATTAGTAGAGGCATTGAATATAACAGCAGGGAGGTTATGATGGAGCTGTATAAAACACTAGTTAGGCCACATGAATACTGTGTACAGTTCTGGTTGCCACACTATAGGAAGGATGTGATTGCACTAGAGAGGGTGCAGAGGAGATTCACCAGCATGTTGCCTGGGCTGGAGCATTTCAGCTATGAAGAGAGACTGGATAGGCTGGGGTTGTTTCCTTAGAGTAGAGAAGGCTGAGGGGTGGGCGCTCTAATTGAGGTATACAAAATTATGAGGAGCATAGATAGGGAGAAACTTTTTCCCCTTAGTGGAGGTGTCAATAACCAGGGGGCATAGATTTAAGGTAAGGGGCAGGAGGTCTAGAGGGAATTGAGGAAAAAGTTTTTCAGCCAGAGGGTGGTTGGAATCTGGAACACACTGCCTGAAGGGATGGTAGAGACAGGAACCTCCACAACATTTGAGAAGTATTTAGATGAGCACTTGAAACGCCATAGCATACAAGGCTATTGGCCACGTGCTGGAAAATGGGATTCGAATAGATAGGTGCTTGATGGCCAGCACGGACACGATGGGCCGAAGGGCCTGTTTCTGTGCTGTATAACTCTATGATTCTATGACTCTATTTCTCTCTCCACAGATGCTGCCAGACTTGCTGTGTACTTTCAGCATTTCCTGTTTTTTTTAGAACAATAGAACATTACAGCGCAGTACAGGCCCTTCAGCCCTCGATGTTGCGCCGACCTGTGAAACCATCTGACCTACACTATTCCATTTTCATCCATATGTCTATCCAATGACCACTTAAATGCCCTTAAAGTTGGCGAGTCTACTACTGTTGCAGGCAGGGCGTTCCACGCCCCTACTACTCTCTGAGTAAAGAAACTACCTCTGACATCTGTCCTATATCTATCACCCCTCAACGTAAAGCTATGTCCCCTCGTGTTTGCCATCACCATCCGAGGAAAAAGACTCTCACTATCCACCCTATCCAACCCTCTGATTATCTTATATCTCTCTATTAAGTCACCTCTCCTCCTCCTTCTCTCCAACGAAAACAACCTCAAGTCCTTCAGCCTTTCCTCGTAAGACCTTCCCTCCATACCAGGCAACATCCTAGTAAATCTCCTCTGCACCCTTTCCATAGCTTCCACATCCTTCCTATAATGCGGTGACCAGAACTGCACGCAATACTCCAGGTGCGGCCTCACCAGAGTTTTGTACAGCTGCAGCATGACCTTGTGGCTCCGAAACTCGATCCCCCTACTAATAAAAGCTAACACACCATATGCCTTCTTAACAGCCCTATTAACCTGGGTAGCAACCTTCAGGGATTTATGCACCTGGACACCAAGATCTTTCTGTTCATCTACACTACCAAGAATCTTCATTTTCATTTCCGATTTCCAGCATTTTGCCTTTGTATTATATTTTAGTGATCTATATACTTAGATCATTAAATCTCTTTGGACTGTCACTGCTCTTAGCTTTTCAGCATTTAAAAGAGATTCAGATTTATCCTTACTTTGGTGCAAAATGGATAGCCTCACATTTGTCTGCACTGAAATCCATCTGCCTCAGTTTTACCTTCACACTATTAATGCCTCTTTATAATTTTGTGCTCCCGTCTAAATGTCTTACTTTACCAGCAATCTTTGTGTCATCAGAAAACCTGGATATATGGCTCCCTATTGCATAATATAAGTCATTAATAAGTTTAATGAATAGTTGAGGTCCCACAGATCGTTTGGTGACATCACCAGTTACTTCCTTTCAATCCGAGCGCATACCAATTATCCCTACTTGCTGCCTTCTCCCACCTAACCAGTCTCCTAACCAGGTCAACAATTTACCTTCAATTCCATGTGCTTTAGTTTTAGCTAGCAGTCTCTTATATGGAACCTTATTGAATGCCTTCTGGAAGTCCATATAAACTGCATCCATAGACATACCCCTATCTACTATTTTTGTTACTTCCTCAAAAAATTCAATTAGGTTTGTTAGACATGACTAATCTTCACAAATCCATGTTGGCTCTCTCCAATTAGCTCAAATTTCTCTTCGTCCTCAATTACTCTGTCCTTAATTATAGATTCCAATTACTTTACCACAACAGATGTTAGACTAATAGACCTATAATTTGTTGGTTTCTCTCTCACAGCTTTCTTAAATAATGAACTTACATTGACAGTTTTCCAACCTAAAGGGACAATTTTTGAATGAAGAGAATTTTGGAAGATTATGGTTAAAGTACCTACTATTTCCTCACCTAATTCCTTTAAAATCCTGGGATGGAAACCATCGGGCCCTGGGAATTTGTCAGTCTTTAGTATCAATATTTTTCTAATACTGTTTTCTTGCATACATTAACATTAGTAGCGAATGTCAGTCATTGATTCATTATTAATTTCTTTGGAATGTCAGGTATATAATTCTCTTCCTCTTCTGTGAAGACTGAAGCAAAATAATTATTCAACAAGTCTGCCATTTCCTTATTTTCATTTACAATATTACCTACAACTGTTTTAATGGGCCTACATTTCTCTCGATTAACGATTTTCTTCTAATATAATTGTAAAAACTGTGTGTTAATCTTGTTATCCCTCGCAAGTTTCTTTTCATATTGCCTTTCTGCAGATCTGACTATCTTTTTGTCTTTCTTTGCTGTAATTTACATCTACCTTAGATCCCTGAATATAGTCTATTCTTTGCACTTTTATATGGTCTTTCCTTTAGTTTTATGTTACCTCTTTTGTCGGCCATGGTTGATTTATTTGGTAAATAGAGCTCTTTCCCCTTAAGGGTATATAGTGGTCCCACATGAAGCTAATTTTTTTTTGAACATATCTAAAAGTTCATCTGTTTACCCGATAAAAGTTTTGACCAGTTTGCTGTCGTCCGTCTCTGTCTCATCCTGTTAAAGTTGGCCTTAACAGAATCTAGAATCTTATTAACTGTGTTAATTTTCTCCTTTTCACACCTAACATTGAATTTGATTGCATTGTCCTTGCTGTTCCATAAAAGTTCCCTTATTGTTAGATTATTAACAAAGTCTGACTTATTACAAACTCTAGTGTGGCCTGCCCTCTTATTGGTTGTAGAACCTATTTCTCTAGAATACCATTTTGAATGTACTCAAATAATTGAACTTTCTGACTTGAGCTGCTCTGCTCTTCCCAATACATATGAAAAACAAAGTCTCCCTTAAAGCAACTTTTTCTTTGGCTACCAAACCTCTCTAATCTTTGAATTAATAGATACTGCCACTTCTGACAGAATCTTTTGCTGATAGTATATTTTCAGGACTCGGCACCGTTTCCGGGTCTTGACACTGTACGGGTCTGCAGTGTGCCCTCCGATTTGATCTTCCGGTGGGGTGCCATCCTAACTGACCACCTCCGTATCTGCCGTCCAATTAAGGATGGTGGGCAGGTTCCTGAGGCTGCAGGCCCAATCAGAGGGCCTGCATCTGCGGATGCCTGGCAGTCCCAACACTGCTGAGGCAGGGAAGCAAGTGTGAGGGCGCCTCAACATGCAGGTGCCCTTAGAAGTATGATAAAAATTCTGAAGTTGAAGTGGTCCGAGGTGGGGGGACCCCCTCCAGTGGATTCATTTTGGTCACATGTGTAGCCTTTCATCCCCATCACCCGTCATTGAGACTCGAAGCCTCCAGTTCTGTGATCACCCCACTCTCCCCGGCCTGCCACCAGGCGGCTGCGTCCACAGAGCTGCCGGGCTCGGCACTCAGCACTCATCTGCCTGCCTCAGCAGCGTGCATCTCTCCTGGTGGGGCTTTCAGCCTAACATTGCTGCAGGCCCTCTGATTGCAGCCTCAGGTTCTTGCCCACCATCATTCATTGGACTGCAGACACAAAGGTGGCCAATTAGGAGTCCTCGCCATTCCCCCCCTCCCCCATTAGCTACTTAATTGACCTAAGTGGCTACTTGCCACTGCCAGGATGGTATCACCTTCCTCTGACAACATTACCTGGAGGAGGGAACTCATTGGGGCACTGGACTGATAGCCTACTTTCCGATTTTGCTCCTGGTTTCACCTTCAAAGCTGCCTCCGCGGGACTGGGAAGATTCCTCCCATCTTTGCTGCTATCAGGGGGCTTGTAGACAACTCCCATTAAAGTTTTAAGTCCTCTATTATTCCTCAATTCCAATCATAGCGTCTCCGCTGATTTCTTTCCCTTATCTATAGCTTCTCTTACTAGTGTTAGAATAGTATCTTTAATCTCCTTATCCTCTCCCAATTTCCCTATCGTTTCTAAAGACCTTATAACTTGGAATATTTATTCTTATAATATTTATTTATTTATTTATAATAATATAATATTTATTCTTATAACTTGGAATATTTAACTCCTCGTTATGATAATCTTGCAATCATTTTATACCCTTTAAGCCAGGGGTTTTCACCCTTTTTGCTTCTGAGGCCCCACTCCGTGTTGAGCGGATGCCCTGTAACGTAACACAGGTATTTTTTCTGTATAAAAATTAATTATACAATTAAACATATATATTTATTATGTTTGTTTTATTTACTTAGTGTGAAACTTAGATGGTTAAATTAAGGTGGGCCGAATGAACCTACCTCATCTGTAAATTATCATGATCTCATGGAAAGACCCTGGGGTGACATTTTGTTAGCACTAAATCAGTTTTGTCAGATGTGTAGGTGCTAGTCCCATGATATTTAATGGACGGGCGGCAGAGTAATTCTCGTGCACTATGATTGGGAAATTTCTGAGTTTGAAGTGTGGTGAGAAAATATCCCAAGGAGTTTGTTCCAGCTTTGATCATAAAATTAAGAATAACATATCCCACAAAGCGCTGCAGAACTTGACTTTAGCAGAGAGAAAAAAGAGACATAGCAGCACGAAGGAGGCCATTCAGCCCATCGAGTCCACAATGTCGATAAAAATATTGATAAATATGCAACATAATTTTTAGAAATTAGGAAAAAGTATCAAAAGTCCCAAAAAGGTTTATTAAATTTTAATTGCTGGAAGGTTTGTGACTAACTATCGAATGGGATCACGCAGGAAGACTGGACACGGTATAAGAAGATGGCAGCCAATTTTGCAGAAGTAAAATACGTAGCTTTTACAGCAGTCACTTGAAGAAATATTGGGCTGGATTTTGTTCTCCCCCAGGTGTTGGGTTCCGTGATGGGGGTGAGGCCTGAGGATTGCTCCAGTGGAGGCCCGCCATGGACCTCAACGCTGGGAGGCCCTGGCTCGTCTTCCCAGCGACGCTGAGGCTCCATGGTGAGCCCCCTGCCGCTGGGCAACGGGACCACAATTTAAATAAGCAAATGAATAAAATTAATTAATTTACATACACTTACCTCCAACCTTGAGGGCCTATCGCCGGCACTCCTGCGCCTTCAGATCCCCGTCCAGGGAAATGCAGCGCCACACGGGTGGGGAGGAGGGAGGAGGTAACTTTGTCGGTGTAGGAGGAAGGGGACGGAGTCAAATAAACGTAATGGGTGCAGGGGATGGTGGGAAGGGTTGAACCTTAAACTTTGTGCAGTTTGGGGTGGAAGGTCAGATGTTAACGGTAAGTGTTTTGGGGGGGGAAGGGCTAATAGTTATTGTATTTGTTATGGGGGGGAAGGTGTGTTAGAAATTTATTTAATTTTGTGGGTTAGGACTTTAAAAATTTAAATTGAGTGGCAGGGCTGACGGCCCTTTAAAAATGGCACCAGCGCCTGTGCACATCCCACAAATAATACTGAGATTAATGATAGTTAAGCTGTTTCCCATGGTATTCATTAACTGAGGAAAGTTAGTCAGGACACTGCAAGAACTCCTATGTCATTTTAATTTGATTGTTGATTGATCACTATGAACAGCTAAAGGACACCTCAATTTAAAATTACCAGCTGAAGGACAGATGCTGTGACAGCAAGTCTCTTATTACCGCATTGAAGTAACAGTCTATGCACTTGAGTCCTGGAATGGGGCTTGGACCAACAAGTTTCCAACAGATATCAGAATGCTGCCAACTGAACCAAGATGATACAAGAACAAGGTACTGCCAGGTAATATCTTCCTGTTTTTTTCAGGTTTTTGTTCAGGTTGTTTTTCTTCAGGTTTGCACTTGCTGCTGTTCAATATTCAGTATATTCACACCTAATCTGTACTAATGCTTTGTCTTTCAACACACCATTAACATATTGTTTGCCTTTGCTCCGTGACCTTTTGGTCAGCTATGTGGCCTGGTCCAATCTGCACCTTCTCCTTTGTTATCTCTTGCCCAACCCCCACCTCACTTGTTTATAATCTGTGACTTTTCTAATATTTGTCAGTTCCGAAGAAGGGTCGCTGACCCGAAACGTTAACTCTGCTTCTCTTTCCACAGATGCTGCCAGACCTGCTGAGTGATTCCAGCATTTCTTGTTTTTGTTTAATATCTTCCTGTGTTGCACTACTAAGTGCGAGAGGCGCTTCAGTGCTAACATCACCTTGTCAACATAGAAGAAACCGTAACAAATTTGCAAGTTGCTATCCTGATGAATGAAATAGCAGCAGATACACTACCACTGGACCCTAGCTCAGCATCGCAGGAATTCTTCATCAGCTTCATTCCATTCTGCTATTTTTTAGTCTGGTTTTCCTATGTATCCACAAATGATTGCTTCCATGTTCACCTGCTGATCAATCTCCAACAGTCCTATGTAGAAACTGAAACAAAGCAGCAGCATAAACAGTGGAGTATGACACTCAATTTGTTTTTCACAGGTCAAAGCACAAAAATGTAATGTAAAACTGCCTAAAGGCACCAACATTTCCTACTAAATTGGTATCTTTCTCATACCTTTTCCCACACAGTTCGGAAAAGTCAAGTTTTGCAGTGATATTAGGAAGTTCTTACCCATATAAAGTGCTGGGTTTTGTTCCCAGCCCGATGTCAAGATCCATGGCAGGGTGGGGGGGCCAGAGAATTGGAGTGGCAGCGGCTGCCACGAAATCCGACTCCAGGATTGCCAGACCCGATCTACCCGAGATAGGCTGACATTGGCCTTCCTGCCCAGAGGCCAATTCAGGCCCTTATGTGGCCTATTGACAGCCAATTAAGGGTCTCTTCTGGCCACCACTGGGATCTCACCAGGAGAACACCTTGGAAAACTGCACCCTCTGGGGGCACCAAACCCCCACCCCCACCCCTCCTCACCAGGGACTTCCGAACTAGCCCTGGTGATTCCGCCTCACCTACCTTGGGTCCGGGGTTCCAAAGCTGGGCCTGGGTCTGAGGCGTCTGCAGTACTGGCAGTGGTCACTGCTCCCTGGTGGCACTGCTGATACTGTTGATCTGCTGGATCTGTGATTGGTCGGCGGCTCTGGGGGCGGGATCCCTGTCCCTATTAAGTGTTTAAAGGGACAGGGATCACGCCTCCTTAAACTTTGATGGCCAAAGGCTGGATGATCACTACGGGGGCCTGATGAAGTGCCGAGGCGGGGCTACCTCCAACTTTTCGACCCGGCGATGCAATCCCTGCCTTCTGCACAAAATCCAGCCAAAAGAGTGATCAATGCATGGAAGAGACTTCCATTTGGCAGAGTGGAATCATTTAAGATAAACATTGGTGCTGTAATCGGGGGAGTAGAAGTGGGTCTAAGATGAACTAAGATGAACTAAGTTGGGCTTTTCTCATTCATATTTGTCTTATCATTTGGTAAACATAATCTGAATCTGTGGCACCACACTTAATGGCTCTGCTTTTGTCTTAATGGACGTTGCAACAATATGTTTATTGCCTACTTAATTGCCTAGAAACAATTAAGTCGAAACATTGGCCATTGTTAAAACACTTTTGTTCCTTGCTGCCTTTTCATATTATGTGTTTATTTTGGTGCTCATCAATATGTTTTTGTACTGAGGCTATCATACAAGTAACACTGACTGTAAGTTAAGCAGACCTGCCTCACAAATGTGAAAAATACAGTAGGCATCCAATGCTTATATTTATCGCAATCATGAGACATGGCCTCTTTGAGTTTTATCATTGTAATTATTTTTGGTTAGAAACATGGAAGCTTAATGTATGTTCATGTTCTGTTCAATGAAGGTTTCAAACTGCCCTCATCACCCCCTTCCTCAAAAACCAACCCTTGACTCCACCGTCCTTGCAAACTATTGTTCCATCTCCAACCTTCCTTTCCTCTCCAAAGTTCTTGAACATGTTGTCACCTCCCAAATCTGTTGCCATCTTTCCTGGAACTCCATGTTTGAATCCCTCCAATCAAGTTTCCACCCCGCCACAGTACCGAAACAGCTCTAATCAAAGTCATAAACTATGTGATTGTGACAAAGGTAAACTTTCCCTCCTTAACCTTCTCAGCCTGTCTGCAGCCTTTGACATGGTTGACCACACCATTCTCCTGCAATATCATCCAGCTTGGTGGGAATGCTCTTAACTCGTTCCATTTTAATCTACCTAGTCGTAGCCAGAGAATCACTTGGCTTCTCTTCCTCTTCCCGCACCATGATTTCTGGTGTCCCCCAAGGATCTATCCTTGGCCCCCCTCCTGTTTCTCATTTACATGTTGCTCCTAAGCAACATATGACAGTGGTGTCTCAATCAGTGGTGGCTCTTGCCTCTGAGTCAGAAGGTTGCAGGTTCAATTTCCACTTTAGGACTCAAGCACAAAAAGCTAGGCTGGCACTCCAGTGCAGTACTGAGGGAGTGCTGCACTATCAATGGTACTGTTTCAACTTACTGGAGAGGTGATGGACCTGTGTGGAAGCATACTAAAGTGGGAGGATATAAATTGGGGCTGAGGCTTGAGGCCTATGCTTACCTGGGAGTTGGAGAGGTGGCAGACCTGTGTAGAAGCAGACTGGAATGGGAGGATATAGTTCAGGACTGAGGCTTGAGGCCTATGCTTGCCTGGGAGTTGGTGAGGTACACATCAAGATCTCCTTGGAATGAGTGTGCACTGAGTTTGAAAAAAACCTCAGAAAAATCATAAGCTGATAGGTTGATGAGTACCTAATGTAAGTATCTGTAAAGAGCTTGACATATTCAATATGTTTAGGAAAGGTGAGTTAATAATTGGATTATAGAGAAAGGTAAATGGTTTTTTTTCTTGAACTCTTAAGTACTGACTTTATACACACAGAAGGAGCTGATTAGTGAGTAATTTTACTTTCTACTTTCTAGTCTCCAATTTAAAGTAAATAATCTACAAGCAAGCTTAAGGTATGGCAGGACAGCTCAGTTGTGTGGAATGTCCATCCTGTGACATGTGGGGAGTCATTGACGCTTCAAGTGGCCTAAACAATCACGTGTAGGAAAATGCTGCAAAAACTTGAGTTCCGCGTTTTGGAACTCAAGCGGAGGTTGGAGTCACTGTGGTGCATCCATGAAGCTGAAAACTACGTTTTACAAAGTGGTCACACCGCAGATTAAGATGGTGCAGGCAGAGAGGGAATGGGTGATCACTAGGTTGTCTAGAAAGATAAGACAGGTAGTGCAGGAGTACTCTGAGTCTATCACACTCACTAACCAGTTTTCTGTTCGGATACTGATGAGGACGATGGTCCGTCTGAGGAATGAAGCAAGAACTAAGTTTGTGACACTATACGTGGCTCAGCTGCACAGGTCGGGGGCGAAGAAGAGTAGAAGGGCAAAAGTGGTAAGCGATTCGTTAGTTAGAGGAACAGACCGGCGTTTCTGTGGCCGTAGACGTAGTCCAGGATGACATGTTGCCTTCCTGGTGCCAGGGTCAAGGATGTCATGGAACAGCTGCAGGACATTCTTTTGGGGGAGGGTGAACAGCCAGAAGCAGTGGTCCACATGAACACCAATGACATAGGTAGAAAGAGGGATGAGGTTCTGAAAGCAGAATTTAGGGAGCTAGGAAGGAGATTGAAAAGCAGGACATCTAAGGTAGTAATCTCAGGATTACTCCCCGTACCATGTGCTCGTGAGTATAGAAATAGGAAGATTGAGCAAACAAACATGGGGCTGGAAAAATGGTGCAGGAGGAAGGGTTTTAGATTCCTGGGGCATTGGGATTGGTTCTGGGGCAGGTGGGACCTGTACAAGATGGACAGATTACACCTTAACAGGACCAGGATTAATATCCTCATAGGGAGATTTGCTAGTGCTGTTGGGGAGGGTTTAAACTAGCTTGTCAGGAGGTTGGGAACCTGCGAGGGAATTCAGATAGGAGAAAAACAAAGCTGGTCATGGGAAGTAAAAAAGCTGTGAATGAAAGTGGAAAGCAGCAGAAACAAATGCTAGAAACAATCAGGGTCAAAATACAGAATAGTGTTAAAAAGACAGAATTAAAGGCACTCTATCTAAATGCACGCAGCATTCGCAACAAGGTAGGTGAGTTGATAGCGCAAGTCGAAGTAAACGGGTTTGATTTAATTGCCATTACGAAGTCGTGGCTGCAGGGTGACCAAGACTGGGAACTGAATATTAAAAGGATATTCGACACTTAGGAAGGACAGGCAAAAAGGAAAAGTAGGTGGGGTCGTACTGATAATAAGGGATGGATCAGTGCATTAGTGAGAGAAGATCTTCGATCAGAAGAACAGGATGTAGAATCTGTTTGGGTGGAGCTAAGAAACAGCAAGGGGCAACAATTATTGGTAAGAGTGGTTTACAGACCATAAAACAGGAGTGGTAATGTAGGGCATGGTATAAATCAGGAAATTACAAGTGCATGTAGCAAGGGCAATGCAGTAATCATTGGTGAGTTCAATCTACATATAGACTGGGTAAATCTATTGAGCACCAATGCTGTGGAAGAAGAATTCCTGGAATGTGTCCGAGATGGTTTTCTGGAGCAATATGTTGAGGAACCAACTAGGGAACAGGCTATTTTGGATCTAGTATTATGCATTGAGAAAGGACTAATTAATAATCTGGTGGTAAAATAACTTTTAGGGAAATGTGACTACAGTAAGATAAAATTTTCCATTAAGTTTGAAAATGATGTAGTTCAATCCGAAACTAGGCCAATTATGAAAGTATGAGGAGCAAGTTGGCCATGGTGGATTGGAAAAATACATTAAAAGGTTTGAAGGTAGATAGGCAATGGCTAGTATTTAAAGAATTAATGCATGGTTTTCAAAAACCATACATTCCTTTCAGGAAAAAGAACCCAATCGGGAAAGCAAGTCAGCCATGGCTAACAAAGGAGGTTACAAATAGTATTATATCAAAGGGGGAGGCTTATAAAGTTGTCAAAACAAAGTCATAAGCTGGAGGATTGGGAGAATTTTAGAATATTGCAAAGGAGGACCAAGAAATTGATAAAGAAAGAGAGAATAGAATATGAATGTAAACTAACAAGAAATATTAATACGGATTGTGAAAGCTTCTACAGGTATGTAAAAATGAAAAAATTGGCAAAGGCGAATGTGGGTCCATTACAGGCAGAGACAAGAGAATTTATAATGGAAAATAGAGAAATGGCAGAGAAGCTAAATAATTACTTTGTGTCTGTCTTCACGGAGGACGATACAAGTAGTCTCCTTGAAATACTTGAGATCCAAAGGTCCAGTGAGAATGAGGAACTGAAAAAAAATTAGTATTAGTAAAAAAGTAGTATTGGAGAAATTAATGGGAATGAAAGTTGACAAATCCCCGGGACCCGATGATCTTCACCCTAGAGTGTTGAAAAAGATGGCTACAGAAATACGAGATGCATTGGTGATCATCTTTCAAAGTTCTACAAATTCTGCAATGGTGCCTGCAGATTGGAAGGTTGCAAATGTAACCCCACGTTTAAGAAAGCAGGAAGAGAGAGAGAAAACGGGGAACTACAGATCTGTTAGCCTGATGTCGGTAGTAGGGAAAATGCTAGAATCTATTAGAAAGGATGTGATTATTGGTCACTTAGAAAATAATGGTCTGATTGTGCAGAGTCAACATGGATTGATAAAGGGGAAATCATGTTTGACAAACTTATTAGAGTTTTTTGAGGATGTTACTAGCAGAATGGATGGGGGAGCTAGTGGATGTGGTGTATTTGGACTTTCAGAAGGCTTTTGATAAGGTCCCACATAGGAGGTTAATAAGCAAAATTAAAGTGCATCAGATCGGGGGTAATATACTAGCATGGATTGAGGATTGGATAACAGGCAGAAAACAGAGAATAGGAGTAAATGGGTCATTCTCAGGTTGGCAGGCTGTGACCAGTGGGGTACTGCAAGGATCAGTGCTTGGGTCCCAACTGATCACAATCTATACCAATGATTTGAATGTGGGGACCAATTATAATATTTCCAAATTTGCAGATGACACTTGGTGGGAATGTGAGTTGTGAGGAGGATGCAAAGAGGTTACAAGGCTGAGTAAGTGGGCAAGAATGGCAGATGGAATATAATGGGGATAAGTGTGAGGTTATCCACTTTGATAGGAGGAATGGAGTTGCAGAGTATTTCTTAAGTATTTCTTAAGGAGTTAGGAGGGCTAAAAGGGGTCATGAAAAGTCATTGGCAAACAGGATTAAGGAAAATCCCAAGGCTTTTTATACATATATAAAGAGCAAGAGGGTAACCAGGGAAAGGGTTGGCCCACTCAAAGACAGAGATTGGAATCTATGTGTGGAGCCAGAGGAAATGGGCGAGGTGCTAAATGAGTACTTTGCATCAGTATTCACCAAAGAGAAAGACTTGGTGGATGATGAGCCTAGGGAAGGGAGTGCAGATAGTCTCAGTCATCTCTATCAAAAAGGAGGTGGTGTTGGGTGTCTTGCAAAGCATTAAGGTAGATAAGTCCCCAGGGCCTGATGGGATCTACCCTAGAATACTGAGGGAGGCAAGGGAAGAAATTGCTGGGGCCTTAACAGAAATCTTTGCATCCTCATTGGCTACAGGTGAGGTCCCAGAGGACTGGAGAATAGCCAATGCTGTTCCTTTGTTTAAGAAGGGTGGTAAGGATAATCCAGGAAATTATAGGCCGGTGAGCCTTACGTCAGTGGTAAGGAAACTATTAGAGAGGATTCTTCGGGACAGGATTTACTCCCATTTGGAAACAAACGAACTTATTAGCGAGAGACAGCATGGTTTTGTGAAGGGGAGGTTGTGACTTACTAAAATATACAAACTGGGTGGTTTTATTTTAATTTAAAAAAGTCAACAGATGACACTCTTGGCCGAACAAAGGTGGTGGAGGGGTGCCACCACCACCCGGTAAACGGGACCTGGAACAAGCAGAGATCAGCAGCCGCCAGCCTCTCAATCCGGTGCTGGGGAAGTGACGAAGATGATTGATGAAGGAAGGACAGTGGATGTTATCTATATGGACTTTAGTAAAGCCTTTGACAAGGTCCCGCATGGCAGACTGGTACAAAAGGTGAAGTCACACGGGATCAGAGGTGAGCTGGCAAGATGGATACAGAACTGGCCTGGTCATAGAAGACAGAGGGTATCAGAGGATGGGTGTTTTTCTGAATGGAGGAATGTGACTAGTGGTGTTCCGCAGGGATCAGTGCTGGGACCTTTGCTGTTTGTAGTATATATAAATGATTTGGAGGAAAATGTAGCTGGTCTGATTAATAAGTTTGTGGACAACACAAAGGTTGGTGGAGTTGCGGATAATGATGAGGATTGTCAGAGGATACAGCAGGATATAGATCGGTTGGAGACTTGGGCGGAGAAATGGCGGATGGAGTTTAATCCGGACAAATGTGAGGTAATGCATTTTGGAAGGTCTAATGCAGGTGGGAGGTATACAGTAAATGGCAGAACCCTTAGGAGTATTGACAGGCAGAGAGATCTGGGCGTACAGGTCCACAGGTCACTGAAAGTGGCAACGCAGGTGGATAAGGTAGTCAAGAAGGCATACGGCATGCTTGCCTTCATCGGTCAGGGCATAGAGTATAAAAATTGGCAAATCATGCTGCAGCTGTACAGAACTTTAGTTAGGCCACACTTAGAATATTGCGTGCAATTCTGGTGGCCACACTACCAGAAGGACGTGGAGGCTTTGGAGAGGGTACAGAGGTGGTTTACCAGGATGTTGCCTGGTCTGAAGGGCATTCGCTATGAGGAGAGGTTGGAAAAACTCGGATTGTTTACACTGGAACGACGGAGGTGGAGGGGCGACATGATAGAGGTTTACAAAGTTATGTGCGGCATGGACAGAGTGGATAGTCAGAAGCTTTTTCCCAGGGTGGAAGAGTCAGTTACTAGGGGACATAGGTTTAAGGTGCGAGGGGCAAAGTTTA
Organism: Heterodontus francisci; assembly: GCF_036365525.1. NCBI lineage: Eukaryota > Metazoa > Chordata > Chondrichthyes > Heterodontiformes > Heterodontidae > Heterodontus > Heterodontus francisci. The sequence goes on along the minus strand of NC_090387.1, from coordinate 24,684,683 downwards.
GAGGGGATGTGCGAGGCAAGTTTTTTACACAGAGGGTGGTGAGTGCCTGGAACTTGCTGCCAGGGGAGGTGGTGGAAGCAGATACGATAGCGACGTTTAAGAGACATCTTGACAAATACATGAAAAGGAAGGGAATAGAGGGATATGGGCCCCAGAAGTGCAGAAGGTGTTAGTTTAGGCAGGCATCAAGATCGGCGCAGGCTTGGAGGGCCGAATGGCCTGTTCCTGTGCTGTACTGTTCTTTGTTCTTTTGTTCATTGTTCTAAATGGTGAGAGATTGGAAAGTGCTGATGAACAAAAGGACCTAGGTGTCCTTGTTCATAAGTGACTGAAAGTTAGCATGTAGATGCAGCATGTAGATCCAGAAGCTGGCCGAGCGTGTCTATCCTGAGGCACAGTGTGGCTTTCAAGCAGAGAGATCGACCATTGACATGCTGTTCTCCCTTCGTCAGCTACAGAAGAAATGCCGCAAACAACAGATGCCCCTCTACGTTGCTTTCATTGATCTCACCAAAGCTTTTGACCTCGTCAGCAGACGTGGTCTCTTCAAACTACTAGAAAAGATTGGATGCCCACCAAAGCTACTAAGTATCATCACCTCATTCCATGACAATATGAAAGGCACAATTCAGCATAGCGGCGCCTCATCAGACCTCTTTCCTATCCTGAGTGGCGTGAAACAGGGCTGTGTTCTCGCACCTACACTGTTTGGGATTTTCTTCTCCCTGCTGCTCTCACATGCGTTCAAGTCTTCAGAAGAAGGAATTTTCCTCCACGCAAGATCAGGTGGCAGGTTGTTCAACCTTGCCCGTCTAAGAGCGAAGACCAAGTACGGAAAGTCCTCATCAGGGAACTCCTCTTTGCTGACGATGCTGCATTAACATCTCACATTGAAGAGTGTCTGCAGAATCTCATTGACAGGTTTGCGGCGGCCTGCAACGAATTTGGCCTAACCATCAGCCTCAAGAAAACGAACATCATGGGACAGGACTTCAGAAATGCTCCATCCATCAATATTGGCGACCACGCTCTGGAAGTGGTTCAAGACTTCACCTACCTAGGCTCAACTATCACCAGTAACCTGTCTCTAGATGCAGAAATCAACAAGCGCATGGGAAAGGCTTCCACTGCTATGTCCAGACTGGTCAAGAGAGTGTGGAAAATGGCGCACTGACACGGAACACAAAAGTCCGAGTGTATCAAGCCTGTTTCCTCAGTACCTTGCTCTACGGCAGCGAGGCCTGGACAATGTACGTCAGCCAAGAGCGACGTCTCAATTCATTCCATCTTCGCTGCCTCCAGAGAATCCTTGGCATCAGGTGGCAGGACCGTATCTCCAACACAGAAGTCTTCGAGGCTGGCCAACATCCCCAGCTTATACACCCTACTGAGTCAGCGGCGCTTGAGATGGCTTGGCCATGTGAGCCACATGGAAGATGGCAGGATCCCCAAGGACACATTGTACAGCGAGCTCTCCACTGGTATTAGACCCACCGGCCGTCCATGTCTCCGCTTTAAAGACGTCTGCAAACGCGACATGACGTCCTGTGACATTGATCACAAGTTGTGGGAGTCAGTTGCCAGCGATCGCCAGAGCTGGCGGGCAGCCATAAAGGCAGGGCTAAAGTGTGGCGAGTTGAAGAGACTTAGCAGTTGGCAGGAAAAAAGACAGAAGCGCAAGGGGAGAGCCAACTGTGTAACAGCCCAGACAACCAATTTTATCTGCAGCACCTGTGGAAGAGTCTGTAACTCTCGTATTGGTCTTTATAGCCACTCCAGGCGCTGTTCCACAAACCACTGACCATCTCCAGGCGCTTACCCATTGTCTCTCGAGACAAGGAGGCCAAAGAAGAAGAAGAAGATGCAGCAAGCATTTAGGAAGGCAAATGGTATGTTAGCCTTTATCGCAAGAGGATTTGAGTATAGGAGCAAAAGAAATCTTGCTTCAATTATATAGAGCATTGGTGAGGCCACACCTGGAATATTTGGCTGGGTTTTACAGGCCCTCTGATGGTGGGGGTCGTGGCGGGGGGGGGGGCCGGAAAATGCCTCCGGCCTTGACCCTGGGAAAGCCCAGCCTGATATTGCCAGTGGCGGCAAGGCCTTGTGGCGGTCCCCCCGCCACTCGGCAATGGAAGCAAAATTTAAATATGTTAATTTATTAAAATTAATGAATTAATTACTTACCCGCTCCCACCGTCCATTGCGCAGCGATATTGCTTCCAGTGGCCAGAATTCCTGAGCCTTCGGATACCCGCCTGGAGATCTGATGCGGGACACTGGTGGGGAGGGGGGAGCAGGTTAATATTTTTGGGGTGGGGGGGGAGCAGAGTCAAACTAATCTGACTAGTGTAGGGGATGGTGGGAAGGGGTGAAATAAAAGTTTATGAACTTTGGAGGGGGAGGATCAGGTACACAAGGTAAGTATTTTGAGGAGGGGGAGAGGGCAAGGAATGAATTGAATGGTTATTAGGGGTTGGGAGAGGGGCTAGAAACATTAATTTTTTTTGAATAAATTTTAAATGACTATCTCCTTAAATATTTAAACTAAATGGAAGGGCTCGAAGCCCTTTAAAAATGGCGTCAGCGCCTGCGCAGTGGCGCCTGACGCCATTGCCAGGAACGGACTACCCGTCCCTTCCAAAATCACCGGGGGAGGGGGCTATGCCCCCAGCCATTTAAATGAGCCACCGTGTTTAATATCACAGCAGCTGCACGACGACGCCGATCTCGGAGGCAGACATTTAAAATGCAGCCTCTTGTGTGCAGTTCTAATCCCCTTGCCTGAGGAAGGATATACTTGCCATAGAGGGAGTGCGGTGAAGGTTTACCAGACTGATTCCTGGGATGGTGGGATTGTCCTATGAGGAGAGATTGAGGAGACTGGGCCTGGATTCTCTGGAGTTTAGAGGAATAAGAGGTGATTTACAAAATTCTTAAAGGGATAGACAAGGTAGATGCAGAAAGGATGTTTCCCCTGGCTGTGGGGTCTAGAACCAAGGGGCACAATCTCAGAATAAAGGGCAAGCCATTTAGGACTGAGATGAAGAGAAACATCTTCACTTGGAGGGTGATGAATCTTTGGAAATCTCTGCCCCAGGGGGTGGTGGAAGCTCAGTCACTGAGTAAGTTCAAGACAGAGATCGATAGATTTCTAGTTGCTAATGACATCAAGGAACATGGGGATAGTGCTACAATATGGCATGGAGGTCAACGATCAGCTATGATCTAGAATGGTGGAGCAGGCTCAAAGGACTGAATGGCCTACTCCTGCTCTTATGTTCCTATGACATCATCAGAAAGCACAGCGTTAGTTTCCACATGTACGCTGATGACACCCAGCTCTACCTCACCATCACCACTCCCGATTCCGCCACTGTTGTTAAATTATCAGACTGCTTATCCGCCGTCCAGTGCTGGATGCGCAGGAATTTCCTCCAAATAAATATTGGGAAGCCTGAAGCCATCGTTTTTTGTCCTGGCTCCAAACTCCGTTCCCTAGCTATTGACTCCATCCTTTTCCTTGGCAACAGTCTGAGATTAAGATAATCTGTTCACACCCTTCGTGTCCCATTTGACCCTGAGATGAGCTTCCGACCTCACATTAATTCCAATACTAAGACTGCCTATTTCCACCTCTATAATATCGCCTGATGTCACCCCTGACTCAGCTCATCTGCTGCTGAAACCCTCATTCATGCCTTCGTTCCCTCTAGACTTTACTATAGCAATATCTGTGCTGTGCTATGACATGTGGCCTCTATTGTCTGTGCAGCAACAATAACATGCCTGTGTGCACATTGGGTTATCACATAACAACAACAAATTGCATTTATATAATGCCTTTAATGTAGTAAAATGTCCCAAACTGTATCCTTTTGCACTTCTTGCCACGCCCTAGGAGAAGCAAGCCAACTCTTCCAGCAAAAAGCTGAACCATAGCCTTCAACCTCATTATCATTTCAAATATGCAGCACACAAAACTCATGTCTTGAAGGGTTTTTCTAATTTGGAAAAAGAATCAATTGGTGAGGCACTTCTTATAGGTGTGCAATGGTGGTGGTTGGCTGCTGTTTTATGGTGTAGGATCTCTTGTGATTCTAACCTCATGGTCCAACGATAAAATGGAGGATGCTTTGGAAGCAAAATGAGTGCAGTAGAGTCATAGAGTCATTTATGGCACAGAAGGAGACCATTCGGCCTATCGAGTCCATGCCGGTTCTCCACGGAGCTATGCTGTAGCAAGTAGTCACTTGTCTTCTTGCAGACGGCACAGCAAACTAATTTTGCTACATCTGTTGATATTATAGCCAGTCATACACCACCTCGAAGCAAAAATTGACTCCAGCCTGCTCCCTGGCAACAGCCTGAGATTAAGCCAGTCATTCGCAGCCTAGGGTGTCATATTTGACCCTGAGATGTGCTTCTGATCTCATACCTATGCATCACTAAGACTGCCTATTTCCACCGTCGTAACATTATCTGACTTTGCCCCTGTCTCAGATCATCTGCTGCTGAAACCCTCATTCTTGCCTTCGTTACCTCTAGACTTGAGTATTCCAACGCACTCCTGCCTGGTCTCCCACATTCTACTCTCCGTAAACTTGAGGTCATCCAAAACTCTGCTGCCTGTGTCTTAACTTGCACCAAGTTGCATTACCCTATCACCCCTGTGCTCGCTGACCCACATTGGCTCCCAGTCAAGCAATGTCTTGATTTCAAAATTCATATCCTTGTTTTCAAATCCCTTCATGGCCTCGCTCCTATCTCTGTAACCTCCTCCTGGTCCTCAACCCTCCGAGATATCTGCACTTCTCTAATTCTGGCCTCTTGAGCATCCCTGATTTTAATCACTTCTTCGTTGGTGACTGTGCCTAGAGTTACCTAGGCCCCAAGCTCTGGATTACCCTCCATACACTTCTCTACCTTTCTACCTTGCTTTTGTTACGACCAAGGTGGGAGGAGTCCATTGTTTATTCTAGTTCCACTTCTCCACGGGTGACAACATATATTTACATTTTTCCCCACTTAGCAATGGTCAATAATAGATTCTATTTTTATCCCAGAATAAAACACCAACCAGGTTTCTTTAATAAACAACAAAATTATCAGTTTATTATAAAACAAGTCGTAACCATTAATAAAGTAAAGCATAAATACACAGATTGAAATATTAAAGTTCCCTTTTTACCTTAGCCTCTCACACACACACATCTACACACATACACTGGTTAACCTGAAAAATAAAGGGATTTGCGTTTTATAGCTCTATTACAAAAAAAAAGTCAAAAAACACTTGTGTTAAATACTTGCTAATTCTTGAAGAAGAAAGAGAAGATATGGAAAGATGTCCTTTGTTTTGGTTTGGGACCCCAAATGCATATAGATAGCTGTCACTGGTATCTTCCAGGAACATTTCTTTTCAGGCGACGCTGATGATCAGTTTGGGTAGGCTTCCAGGAAATGCAGCAACAGAGGTTTCAGACACAGGCCTTACAGGAGGAATGCACCACAATTGCAGTCTGCTTCTTAGACTTGCTTTTCAGCTCCTCAAGTGATGGGAAACTGGCAGGTGTTTTCCAAACTGCTGGAACAGACTGACTTGAGGTGGTTTGTTCTTCTTGGCAAATTTTCTTCAATTGTTTTTTCAAACCATTGTCCATATCCCAACTCACTGTCCAAAGCAAAACCGCAAACAGTGTCACAAGAGACAAGCCTCCTGACCTCTATAAATCTTGACCTGTCACTTCTCTGTAAACATCTTCTCCAAGTCAAAAACAACCCCTGCTGTGTAATTATTTGAAAGCATATGCCTTCCAATAACTCTTTGTTTTCAAAGCCAAACCTCTCAGTGACCCTGGTTAAAAAAAAAATCCATGAACTCCTTTTCGGTTTTAAGCCACAAATCTTCAAAATGTACCAAAGAATTTGAAGCACTCGTAGCACTTTCCTCCTTTAAGACAGTCTTTAAACCTACCTGTTTGACCACACTTTCGGTCATCTGACCTAATACCTCCTTATGTGGCTTGGTGTCATACTTTGTTTTATAATACTCCTGTGAAACACCTGGGGACTTTTATTTGTTGAAGGTGCTGTATAAACATAAATTGTTGTTGTTGCTTTTGATTCTGTTCTAGTGGCAGACTTCAGATTACAGGTGTAACAAAGGGATGTTTGGTGACCCAGGGTTTTTTTTTATTTGAACAGTGAATGAGCATTTATTTGTTTCTTAGCTTTTAAAATATCCAGTCAATTTGAGATGTGGATTTGAGAGAACTTTAGTACTTAAAAAATATTTTTTATTCGGGAAGTGAATATATAATGCTATTATAACATATTTTTGTGGAACCTTAATCATTGAGCATGTTCAAGACAGAAATCAATAGATTTCTGGATACAAATTACATCAAGGGATATGGGTATAGTGGAGAAAAATGGCGTAGAGGCAGATCAGCCATGATCTGTTTGAATGGCAGAGAAGGCTCGACAGACCTACTCCTGCTCCTATTTCCTATGTTCCTATGAATGATGTGATAACATTGAAAAGTTAGAAACCTGAGAAGCTTTTAAGCAAGTTCATTAACTTTGTCATTGTGTGAATAATTTAATCAGGCTGTGATGATTGCTACATTAGCTTTCAGATTCAGCTGGTGTGATTTTTTTTAAAAGGTATTTAAATTACTTGCCAAGATAAAATCTTTTTCTTTTTTTTAACCAAGACGATAGTTGATAGTTATCCATCTCTACCTATTTCTCTCTCTCTCTATCCATCTCTATCAAAAAGTCTCATTGAGCTCCAATTATATTTATTTAACAGCAGATAGACTACATGGCTAACTGAACTTTAGCAGCAGATTAACTCATAATGTGTTGTTACATGGTAAAATGCTCCTGTCATTATAAAACAGTGTCTCTTCTGACTTACTGTAAATCTCACCAGGAAAATTTGCAGACGATAGTATTAAAGACAGCACTATAAGACGAAACTGTTTGTTGGGTGAGAGTGTTTTTATGTGCATGATGTTTTGAATTGTGTGTTATGTTGATATGTTTCAGATTTTATCATTTTGTATATTTTACTGTAGATTTTTCATACCCCACTGTGTCAGAAGATTGTGAATTCAAATCTCACTCCAGGATTCTCTGTAGTTCTCCACCTCAAGTGTAAATTGGAACATTACACACCCACTGTCTCTGACAATTTACGATTCTTTATTAAAGGCAGTATATGAATGCCACTGGAGAATCAGCCAACATCTCTTTATTTGCTCCTGACAACTGGCACTGCTGCTCTTAGGGTATTATGAGTGACACACCCAGAGGACTCGCTGGGCAGAGTCAGTTTATTTCTACACAGGCACATGCAGTGTTTCGACAGCATCAGCACGCTATCTGGATGATATTATCAGCTCCATAGTATCACACTCAAAATATGTGCACAAAACAGTTCACCAAGTTCATGAATCCAAAACTAGCCCAAAACAATAAAATAATTATTCTCTTCTGCAGATAATAGTTAAGTTAAAAACTGGCTCAATTCCACCCTAAATATATGTTGTGTCATTAATACAAATAATCTGATCCCTCAAAGTTGAAGAAAAAAGGTTTGGCCAATGTTCAGCTTGTTCATATTGACCAAGTTGAGAAGAGAAAGAGAGCCAGTATTATACCTTCCTACAGCTAGGTAGTGGCAATGCTCACAGTCAATCTTGAACTGTATGTTGGATTCATTTAGAGATCATGGAGCCATTGTGGAACCTTTAATGGGCATGCTGGCCTGTTGCCTGTTTTGTTGGTGAAGAGACCCCTACGATTTTGAGGCCATCAATTAAAATTTTCTGGTGTTCTGCGAGATGCCAAACAGATGTCCTGATGCAACGCTCAGGATTGAGGCCTCAAGGTTGGGCTAGTCTGATCACCAGCTAGCTGGAATGAGGGCACTGAGGAATCTCGAGAGTGAGTGTCCCAGGATGATAGTGACCCAGATTATTTCTGTGGTTCCAGAGGGGCACTCCTAATCCTTTGGGGCACCATGCTTCAGAAAGGATGTTAAGGCCTTAGAGAAGGCACAGGGGAGAGTCACAACAGGATGAGTGACTTCTGTTACTTGGAGAGGCTAGAGAAATTGAAGTTCTCCTTAGAGCAGAGAAAGTTATGGAGAAATTTGATAGAAGGGTTTTGATAGAGTAAGTAAAGGGAAACTTTTTCCAGTGGCAGAGCAGTCAGTACACAGAGGACACAGATTTAAGGCAATTGGCAAAAAAACAGAGGCAACATGAGAACAATTTATTTTATGCAATAAATGTTATAATCTGGAATGCACTGCCTGAAAGGAAGCACATTCAATGATACCTTTCAAAAGCGAATTGGATATATAGCTGAAAAGAAAATCTTTACTGGTCTATGGGGAAAGACCAGGGTAGTGGGATTAATTGGATAGTTCCTTCAAGGAACTGATGCAGGTATGATAGGCCAAATAGCCTCCTTCTATGCTGTATTATTCTATCACGTTACAAAAAATAATTCAACACTTACCTTTGACTGACCTCTTTGGTTCCATTGCTAGTGGAACTGACCAGACCATGCACTACAAAGACTCTGAGCAGCTCAGACCTAAAATTGGAATAGTGGGTCCTATTTACATCATAGGACCTACATTTCTGTATTAAAACAGGATGTTAACTGAAACAGGCAAACCCTTTGGACACCTAGTGGTAGACTCCTTTCAAAATGGAGCCAGCCTCATCATTGGTGTTAACAGGGTAGTAAAGTTACTGACTCCATTTTGAGTCTGTTGGTATCCTGCTAATGCCGGATGAAGGCAGGGAAAATTGACCCCAGTGTGCTTTTTGGTTAGTGGGAGCTGAATTGTACGCTATTTTAAGATTGCTTTGCAACTGGAAGAAAAACAACTAATTTCAAGAGACAGAGGGGTTGATTTTCCATTTGCAATGAAAATGAAATTTAGGCAGTTTCTCTGACAGGGTTTGATCCATGATGTCAGTTCACCGACCAAGCAAGGAGGGAAAAAAATTATCCCCATGAAAGACGAATTATATGAATTTTAAGAATCAATGTTTCAAAAAATTAAATTTTCCAACATTTACATCTAGCTTGGAATTATTCAATTCTTATCACTTTATTTTAATTCAGTTTTCCATGGTCTGCTGTAGCTTTTACAAAATAGAAGTCAGAGATGGGAGTCATTCACATGGATAAAGTTACACAATCAGGAATGTTAGAATAAATGTGCCTGGTAAATTTGCCCAGGTTAGGATAAATTTGGGCTAACTGTAATAAATTTGACTTTGTGACAGAAAGTGTGATAGGAAATGCGTTGCAAAAAATGTGCACTATACACTTTCTGTAACACATTTCTAACATGCTTTTAATGGATCTCCCATGGCATTGCTCATGATAATGCAAAGGATGCATTACCCCTGTCTTTGCTTCTGTCATTTTGAGAATGACACAACATGGAAAAAGCACCACTGAGAGCTGCAGTCCACATTTTCCATTGCAGAGGAGGGCTCTGGCTCGAGCTGCAAGCTGGAGGTACATGGGTTCATTTTGGGGTTATAGTTGGCAAGTGAGGGGTAATGATCAAGCCAGGCCAGCTGGTAAGCATCTGGAAAAGAGTGTGCAGCTTTTGGGGCCCAGACAAAAGATGCCCCATAATACACTGACTAAAATGGGTGGATTTCAGTGATATGAGTACAACTGAGAAAAGGTGAAACTCATTACAGGTCTTGCTGAATTCCAGGGCTGAATTTTTGCCATGGAGGTGGGAAACAGTAGCCGCATTTGTTTTTGTGTCTGATGGGAAACTGATTAAAGTTAAGATTTTAATGGGGGTGAGCCCTCAATTGATATGCAGATGGATTTCCTGTCCAATTAGAGCCAGAGGGGGCAGGAACGGGGCTGATTTACACATCCCACCTCAGCCATCACTAAGGATGATGGTCATCCTAAGGGAGAAATTTGCTGATTGTGCCAAAGCCTTCCACTGCACCAGAGGGAAGCCAGATGTCACAGGACAGCCAGAGGCCTGGTACCCTGGACAGGGCTGCATCATTGCCAGCCTGGATCTAATGTTGGAGGTTGTGACAGAGGTCCTTTTTCCAAATTACGGTAGGAGGAAGCCACCAGATCGCGCAGACCACGAGTGGATCACTGGGTATGTTCTTACTGTCTCTGTCTAGCATTTGTCTAGGTGTAAGGCCTTGGACAGCGAGGGCACTGATCTGCTTGAACATCTGCCTGGAGGGTCACAGTTTCCTGTGGCACTGGGTCTCGGTCACCTCCAGGTAGCCCCATCTTCAGCAGTAGATCCTGTGGTGAGCGTATGGCCTCCGTTGCCTTCCTGCCCCTCTTTCCTCTCACATGCCAACTTACTGCTCGGGGTCAGCCCTTCTTGCAGAGGCTGCTTCCCCTCACCACCATTGGGACCAAAATCAGCAATGCCCCCATTGCCAGCTGCAGTCTTCCTTTTGGGCAGGTGGCTTCCCTATTGTGCTTGGCTGCCTCGCCCCCTGCTCTTCTTGCCCCACAATGCTGGGAAGGGGCGGCTGATGGCGCAGTTGAATGCCGAAGCACTGTGTGCCCACTCTCCCTGCCTCCTGTGCAGTGCCAAGGGCACCTCCTTTACAAATGCCAAGTCCCCCCTTTGCACCGTTGATGCTCTTGTGGGGCTGATGTAATTCCCTGGGGCACCCTTGACTGGCTTCCCACTCTGTACCCGCCTTCCTTCAGCTGATCAGAAACAGAGAGTGCTTGAAACCTGTGCGTCCACTTAAAAATTGCAGCCTTCATCGTTAGCAAGCTATTAACAAGCTTCTCAAGTACTTTAATTGGCCTCAATGGGGAGGCGATTGGGATCGCTGTCCCATCCTCCCTCCCCCGCCCTGGTGAACATTTTTGATGCTGGGAATGGTGTCTTGAAACTGACATGCCGGTTGGCGGTGGTATTTTCGGGACCCCATTGCCTAACTTCCCAACCTTGGGGGCGGGACCTGAAATTTCAGCCCCTACTGTCAGCAATAACTGAAGTCTTGAACTTGTGACCAAATAATTGTACATTGTGGACTTTATATGCTTTGATAATTGCTCTTTGTTTTTCTATCCTCAATGTTTTTAAAAAATGCTTTTATTCCTGTTTGTCACCACCTATCTACCTTCAGCGGATTTTTCAACATCCATCAACCACACTATTCCATCAACTTCCATAAGGAATTGTTTTTGGAAAAGGACACCATTGTCTCCCCTTTTCCCAGGATGGAGCATTCCGCCATGCTGAGGCATTCCATTGAACGACCTGCCCTAGTATTGATGAAAATTCTGTCAACTGTGGCAGGCAGTCCTAAATCTCAAATCCATTATTATCTGCTTTGAAAGATAACTATTTCATCAACTGTGCTTTGGGTCTTATTTTCCTAGTTCCTTACATTTATCACATCAATACTAAGGGTCAGTTAGTCAATTTATTCCTACTGGGCCTACAATACAAACTGCTCAATTTATTAATCTGTTGTGGATAATAGTTATCAGAAAGAATGAAATGTTTTTTACTAATATTCTTTCTAATATTTATTACTACGTATCTGATTGGCTACTTTCATTTCAATGTGAATATTATGATTTATTTGGTTTCTGCTTACAATAGGACAATCATAATATATAATGATATTTTGTACAGAGACACTTCCAATTTTCATACAGTGTAATTTTCTCCATTCTGCAATTGCTATTATTTACATTATATCATTGCACTTTGAAATAGTAAAGGAATATTGCTTGAGTAGTACTCTAATTGAAAATTGAAATCAGCAGCTTGGAATAATGTAAATGCCACACTGTCCTCAAGCAGCTTCAAAGAACTTTTCAAACTATCATTGATATTACTTCAATATTTTAGCATAAAATGTTTATCTTTTGCAAGATAAGATCAGAAATAGCCTTTTAGATGAGGTTTGAAAGTGCGAAAATCTCTGAAACATTAGAAGCTGAGTCAGATGTGTGTTTGAATTTAAAGGAATAAGGATATTTAACTGTAATTCTTCTCTAAGATTTTTTTTGTATAGTTGCCGACCCCTCATGTTGGACTTTAGCTCAACATTCTCCACCTCAACAGTCTATTTATAGTCCTTCTTAGACTTAAGTCCAAACGCAATTTGTCGGTTAAGGTAGAATAGTGGTTATATTATTGAATTAATAATCCACAAAAGTCCGAGTGTTTCAAGTCTGTGTCCTCAGTACCTTGCTCTATGGCAGCGAGGTCTGGACAACGTATGTCAGCCAAGACCGACATCTTAACGCATTACATCTTCGCTGTCTCTGGAGAAGCCTTGGCATCAGGTGGCAGGAACGTAGCAAGACCCAGTATGTATGCCCTACTGAGCCAGCCGCGCTTGAGATGGCTTGGACATGTGAGTCGCATGGAATTGAAGGTCGATAAATCCCCAGGGCCTGATAATCTACATCCCAGAGTACTTAAGGAAGTGGCCCGAGAAATAGTTGATGCATTGCTGGTCATTTTTCAAAATTCTATAGTCTCTGGAACAGTTCCAACGGATTGGAGGGTAGCTAATGTAACCTCACTAAAAAACTAGGTAGAGAGAAAACAGGGAATTATAGACCGGTTAGCCTGACATCAGTAGTGGGGAAAATGCTAGAGCCCATTATAAAAGATGTAATAGCAGAGCACTTGGAAAACAATGACAGGATCAGACAAAGTCAACATGGATTTACCAAAGGGAAATCATGCTTGACAAATCTACTGGAATGTTTTGAGTGGCAGGCAGTGACTTGTGGAGTACCGCAGGGATCAGTGCTAGGGCCTCAGATATTTACAATATATATGGATATAGATGACGGAATTAAATGTAATATATCCAAGTTTGCAGACGACACAAATCTGGGTGGGAGTGTGAGCTGTGAGGAGGATGCAGAGAAGCTCCAGTGTGATTTGTACAGGTTGAGCGAGTGGGCAAATACATGGCAGATGCAGTATAATGTGGATAAATGCGAGGTTATCCACTTTGGTGGCAAAAACAGGAAGGCAGATTATTATCTGAACAGCGATAAATTGGGAAAGGGGGAGGTGCAGCGAGACCTGGATGTTCTTGTGCACCAATCGCTGAAGGTAAGCATGCAGGTGCAGCAGGCAGTTAAGAAGGCAAATGGTATGCTGGCCTTCATAGCGAGAGGATTCGAGTACAGAAGCAGGGATGTATTGTCTTATACAAGGCCTTGGTGAGACCATGCCTTGAGTATTGTGTACAGTTTTGGTCTCCTTATCTGAGGAAGGATGTTCTTGCTATGGAGGGAGTGCAGCGAATCACCAGACTGATTCCTGGGATGGCAGGACTGATGTATGAAGAGAGATTGGGTCGATTAGGCTTGTATTCACTACAGTTTAGAAGAATGAGAGGGGATCTCATAGAAACCTACAAAATTCTAACAGGACTGAACAGACTAGATGCGGGAAGGATGTTCCCGATGGCGGAGGAGTCCAGGACCAGGAGTCACAGTCTAAGGATAAGGGGTAAGCCATTTAGGACTGAGATGAGGAGAGATTTCTTCACCCAGAGAGTGGTGAACCTGTGGAATTCTCCACCACGGAAAGCAGTTGAGGCCAAATCATTAAATATATTCAAGAAAGAGTTAGAAATAGTTCTTAGGGCTAAAGGGATCAAGGGATATGGGGAGAAAGCGGGAACAGGGTACTGAGTTTGGATGATCAGCCATGATTGTATTGAATGGCGGAGCAGGCTCTAAGGGCCGAATGGCCTACTCCTGCTTTTATTTTTCTATGTTTGTATACCTGGATTTTCAAAAGACCTTTGATAAGGTACCACACAGTAGGCTCATGACAAAGGTTAGGGCACACAGAGTTCAGGAAAAAGAACTGAATGGATAGCAAATTGACTAAAAATAGATGCAGAGCATAAGGTTAAAGGGTAGTTATTCAGATTGGAAAGCAGTGTTCCACAGGATCATTGCTGAGACCAATGTGATTCATAATAATTGATAAGACATGTGTCACACTCACGCAAGGAGAAAATATGAACTACAAAATGAACTGATGAATTGAACTCAAAACAGATACCTTTTGCTGCAAAACATGATAGAATAAGAGGTCAGGTGACCTCTTCTGGATTGTGAATACACATAGTATCTGCTGACACCCTGATTTAATCATCATGTCTGGTCAAGTGTTGAAGAAAGCATTTGAAATATAACTCAGGGTAAAGGGTGTGAAAAAAATACCACATTATTAAGCTGGCATAGAGATGAGCAACATCCAAACCCATTGTCTAACAATGGCCACACCATCAAACACCATTTATGAAAACACAATGGGAGAGAAACTTTGGTCACCTGACAGAAACTAAGTCTCTGATAAGGGGTTTTTAATAAGAGACATTTTCTGTGCAAAAGACAGAAAGCCAGAAGGAAAGGAGAGACCAATCCCAGCAAGAGGAACCCTGCCATAATATCATGTTTCAACTACTTAGTGGCAGAGACAAAAAGGTAACCATTGAAACTCCCTACCTGAGAAATTGTAACAGGATTTTCGCCATTGAACTGTGACTGAGATTGGACCAGAGAAGTCTGCAGCAGAGCATCTGTCCTCCAGAAACTTGTCAAAGTTTCACGCCAGTGAACCCGGAAAAAGGAAAAATGGACCTGCACCGTTTTAAAATCTTCCTGGTGTGAAAACAAACAAGGTTTCACAACCAACTCCTTTTAAAATGATCAGATCTCAATGTATGCGATCTTTTAATCTCTATCTTTTCTTCCATTTGTACATGTGCGAGTGGGCGAAGTTACAAATATTTTTGGGAATTGTTTAATAAACATTTATCTTCCTTTACACATATGAGAAAACCTGTCATTTGTCTTTGTGTTGACCATTAAAATGCCCAATGGATAAAACATATTTCTAATAAAAACATTGTCTTTGGTCAGTTGAGGTGAAATCCTTATCATTTCCCACCAGTCCGTAACAGATGACTGAAGGATGGCGACACCTATCCCCTCAATGAAGCTTCATTGCTTGCCTGTACTTTCCAGCACTTGCCAAGCTCAAACTTTCGCAGTGGTAATGTAGGCGTTAGCTCTAAATCACACCTCAGTCTGCCTCCCTACACCTCAGCAACTTCTTTGTTCCAACCTTCATGCTTCTCATTTATTGTTGTTGTTCTGTACCGCCCACTCAAATATCACGCCAGGTTTCACTGAGATATCTTCACTGCTTTCCTCCCTCCACTGCGTATTTATTTAACAAATTAGATGATAGAAAGATAGGTGGCATTGTAAGCAGTGCAGATGGAAGTTTAACATTACAAAGAGATGTTAATAGATTAAGTGAATAGGCAAAACTGTGGCAAATAAATTTCCGTGTAGACAAATTTGAGGTCATCCACTTTGGAACTAAAAATGATAGAACAGGGTACTTGTTAAATGGCAAAAAGCTAGAAGCAGTGGAGTTCCAATGATCCATAGATCATTAAAATGTTACAAACAGATACAGAAAAGAATCAAAAAGAGAAATGGAATGCTGCCCTTTATATGACCACATCTGGAGTACTATGAGCAGTTCTGGCCACTACATCTTAGAAAGGATACATTGGCCTTGGAGGGTGTGCAGTGTAGATTTACTAGAAAGATATTTGAAAGATGGATTACATTTCAAGGAGAGATTACACAAACTAGGGTTGTATTCGCTGGAATTTAAAAGAGTAATTTAATTGAAGTTTTTTTAAGATATCAAGGAGAATGGATAAGGTAGATAGAGTGAATATGCTTCTGCTGGTTGGGAGTCTAGGACGTGGAGGTATAGTCTAAAAATTAGAACCAGACTTTACAGGATTGAAATTAGGAACCACCTCTCCAGGTACAGAGTGGTCGAAGTGTGGAAGTTTTGCAAATAGCAATTAATGTGAGATCAATTGTTAATTTTAAGCCTGAGATTGATAGCTTTTTGTTAACCAAAGGCATGACGAGATATGGGGCAAATGTTTGTGTGTGGAGTTGGGCCGCAGATCAGCTGCGATCTCATTCAATGGTGGACCAGGCTGAAGGGGTTAAATGGCCTATTCCTGTACTTGTGTTCGTATGTTTCTAATTTACATTAATGATTTAGACCTGAGAACAAAATTTACAAATGATACCAAACAGAGGAAGTATGCAACATAATACAAGGAGACATGAGAAAACTTGCAGACTGTGCAGTTACGTGGCAAATGGACTTTAGCATAGATAAGTGTGAGGTGATGCACTTTTCTAGAAAAATAGAAACATCACCTACACCTAAGAATACAAAAGAGCGTATGCGGTGGAAGAGCAAAGGGACATAGAGATACGGGGGAACAATTCATTAAAGCAGCATCACAAGTCAGCAATTCAATTCGTGAACACCATTCGTGACTCCTCAGATACTGAAGCATTCCGTGTAGAAATGCAGCAAGACCTGGACAATATCCAGGTTTGGGCTGATAAGTGGCAAGTAACATTCGCGCCAAACAAGTGCCAGGCAATGAACATCTCCAACAAGAGAGAATCTAACCATCTCCCCTTAACATTCAATGGCATTACCATCGCTGAATCCCCCACTATCAACATCCTAGGGGCTACCATTGACCAGAAACTGAACTGGAATAGCCATATAAATACCGTGGCTACAAGAGCAGGTCAGAGGCTAGGAGTCCTGAGGCGAGTAACGCACCTCCTGACTCCCCAAAGCCTGTCCACCATCTACAAGGCACAAGTCAGGAGTGTGATGGAATACTCTCCACTTGCCTGGATGGGTGCAGCTCCAACAACACTCAAGAAGCTCGACACCATCCAGGACAAAGCAGCCCGCTTGATTGGCACCCCATCTACAAACATTCACTCCCTCCACCACCGACGCACAGTGGCAGCAGTATGTACCATCGACAAGATGCACTGCAGCAATGCATCAAGGCTCCTCAGACAGCACCTTCCAAACCCACGACCTCTACCAACTAGAAGGACAAGGGCAGCAAATACATGGGAACACCACCACCTGCAAGTTCCCCTCCAAGTTACACACCATCCTGACTTGGAACCATATCGCCGTTCCTTCAGTCGCTGGGTCAAAATCCTGGAACTCCCTTCCTAACAGCACTGTGGGTATACCTACCCCAAATGAACTGCAGCGGTTCAAGAAGGCAGCTCACCACCACCTTCTCAAAGGCAATTAGGGATGGGCAATAAATGCTGGCCTAGCCAACGACGCCCACATCCCTGAATGAATAAAAAAAAAATTAAAATGCTTAAAAAAGCAAGTGATGATGTTCCCATGCATTTGCTGCCCTTGTCCCTTCTAGGTAGTAGAGCTCACGGGTTTGGAAAGTGCAGTCTAAGGAGCCTTGGTGTGTTGCTGCAGTGCATCTTGTAGATGGTACACATTGCTGCCGCTATGCGCTTACAGTGGAGGGAGTGAATGTTGAAGGTGGTGGTTCGGGTACCAATCAAGTGGGCTGCTTTGTCCTGGATGGTGTCGAGCTTCTTGAGTGTTGTTGGAGCTGCACTCATCCAGGCAAGTGGAGAGTATTCCATTACTGGTCAGGCTACACTTCGAGTACGGTGCACAGTTCTGGTCTCCATAATATGAAAAGGACATAGAAGCACTGGAGAAAGTGAAAAAAATATTTACAAGGATGGTACCAGCACTGAGAGATTACAGCTATCAGGAAAGATTGAACAGGTTGGGGCTTTGTTCCTTAAAAAAAGAGAAGATTTAGAGGTGATGTGATAAAGGGCTTTAAAATTGTGAATGGTTTGAACAGGTTAGTTGAGGAGAGAAAGTTTCCTTTTGTGGGAGAATCCAAAACTACTGCCAATAAATATAAGATAGTTACTAATAAATCCAGTAGGAAAATAAGGAGAAATTTCTTTGCTCATAAAGTATTGCTGAAAATAGAGATATATGTTGTCGATGCTTTTCGTCTTGCACTCATCAGGACAATCGCAAGAATAACCAATGTAAAGCAAAACAACAATTGCAAGTGATTGGCAAGTGAACGCTGATTGGTAGAGACGTTGCCATGGTGAATGCACCAGTTTACAGTGACTGACAGTTAAACTGCCAAGCTTTGTTTGAAATTTAAACCAGGCAGCTTGACTCCGATTGGTCCAGGCATTGTCCTGAGGAATGAACCAGCAAATGGCTGTCACTTATTTTGTTCAGCTGAAACAGGCATAATGTTTGTATATATTCTTTCTGTCTGCAAAGAACAGGGCCCTGTGTATTAATATATGTAGCTTCCAGTACACACAAATGTGCCACACTGCGAGCTATATTGACAATCTTAAATTGGTTGTTAGTGTAATTCTTAGCACACTGTGGATTATTTAGCAAATGTTGTCCAATCGCAGAATCACATCTAGAGTTGCACACTGTGTTTTGAGTTTTGCAAACATGGGCTAGTTGGGTACAGTCCATACCTTGCCCATTGTGAACTGCAGAAGGGACATGTTGTTTGATACGATCCGCCCAGTCTTTGGGACATACGGCCTATATACCTAGCATCACACTGGCATCGAAATTCATATTACACATTACTCATTTGTGTGATAGGCAGGACGTCTTTTTGGCTCGACGGCAGCATCCTGTTAGTGATGAACACCACACATGTTGCTACATTTCATAGCAGCAGCGTGAAACAGCCCGTCCAAGAGCTGCTGGCCAATCAGAGGGCCGGCAGCTCTCCAGCCCCAATAGCGCCACCAGGAACGGTGGCCATTGCTGGGACTGCACCCAGCGAGAGGAGCAACAGGGATGCCGCCCTCGGAACTGGTGAGTGAGGTTTGGGACTCAGCAGGGACAATTGGCTGGGTTCCAATGAGGCGGTAGGGGGATCGATCAAGTGGGTAGGAGAGGTTTTCCAGTGGGGCAGACTATGCCGCTGGGGGTCCCTCCATGGGACACAGGGTGCCCGGTCAGGAGGGCCTCCCACCAGCCCGCAAGAAGGCCGCCAGCCAACCTCCTCAGCAGATGAAGTGCCCATCTACCACTGGCGATATACCAGCGGCGGTGGGAGGAAGCCCTTAAGTGGCAATTAATTGGCCACTTAAGGGCCTCTATTGGCCAGGGGCAGGTGGGCCGTTTGCACCTCCCCCGCTGCTGGTAAAATGGCAGCAGGAGCAGGTAAGCATCGGGAACAGCACCTCCCCCGCCTCCAGCCTGCTCTGGGAGAGCATAAAATTCTGGCCATCTTTTCCATTTAAGGATAGAATTACTGAGAATAACATAGAATATACAGCACAAAAACAGCAACAAACAGTCCTTGCCAGCGTTAATACTCCACTCAAGCCTCCTCCTATTCTTCCTCCTGTAACTCTATTAGCATAACCCTCTGATCCCTTCTCCCTCATACGCATATTTAGCTTCCCCTTAAATTTATCTATACCATTCACCTCAGTTACTCCCTATGATAGTGAGTTCCACATTCTCACCACTCTCTAGGTAAAGAAGTTTATTCTGAATTCCTGTTTGATTTCTTGCTGACTTATGTCAAAGTTTGCTGTTCCTCACAAGCAGAAACACTCTCTCTCTGTCTATTCTCGCAAAACCTGTCTTAGTTTTACAACCTTTATTTGCCTCTGCCTTTTCTCATCAAGAGAAAAGAGACATAGCCTGTTCACCCTTTCCTGATATATTTTGTATCATCTTTGTAAATCTTTTTGCACTCTTTCTAGTACCTCTTTATATTTTTTATAATATCGTGACCAGAACTATAGACAGTACAGATACTGAAAGATTGCTGCGTATTTCCAGTACTGTTTTTATTTCAGACTTCTGACATCTTTTGATCATTAATCAGAAATAATTCTTCAGATCAGACAGTTGGTTGGACCAAGCTTTGAGCTACTTTAGTTAACACAGTGCAATTGAAGTTAGAATCAGGGAAGAAATCAGTTCGAATGACAGAGTTATAGTAAGAGAGATTTTAGTAATGAAGTTGTTAAACCAATTGCTGTTAAATTAGTGAGATTAGATAAGCAGCATAAGTCTCAACTTTGACATCATCAGCCAGAAATATCCTGCAGTAAAGGATAGATGTAATGTAGCCTTTCATTAATCATAAAGGTTCAATAACTTATTTTTAGTTCAACAAAGAGATTGATTATTTTAAATGCAATGAAAATGTAAGATTAATGAGAAACAGCATGGTGCAGTAAATATTGAGGCACAAATTATTACAATGCAATGCAATACCATTCAGTATATGCTATTTACTTATTGAGAAAATTTGCAATTCTAGCATCAATGCAAATGAAAATATTAATTAAAGTTAAATAATAAAAGCAATTAGAGGAAGAAAACTGTTTCATACTGCCCTGTTTAAAAATTATATACATATGTGTGTGTGTGTGTGCGCATGGGAAAGGCGTCCGCTGCTATGTACAAACTGGCCAAGAGGGTGTGGGAAAATGGCACACTGAGACGGAACACAAAAGTCCAAGTGTTTCAAGCCTGTGTCCTCAGTATCTTGCTCTACAGCAGCGAGGTCTGGACAACATATGTCAGCCAAGAGCTACGTCTCAACTCATTCCATCTTCGCTGCCTCCGGAGAATCCTTGGCATCAGGTGGCAGGTCCGTATCTCCAACGCAGAAGTCCTCGAGGCGGCCAACATCCCCAGCATATACACCCTACTGAGCCAGCGGCACTTGAGATGACTTGGCCATGTGAGCCGCATGGAAGATGGCAGGATCCCCAAGGACGCATTGTACAGCGAGCTCGTCACTGGTATCAGACCCACCGGCCAACCATGTCTCCACTTTAAAGATGTCTGCAAACGCGACATGAAGTCCTGTGACATTGACCACAAGTCATGGGAGTCAGTTCCCAGTGATCGCCAGAGCTGGCGGACACCCATAAAGGCAGGGCTAAAGAGTGGCAAGTCAAAGAGACTTAGCAGTTGGCAGGAAAAAAGACAGAAGTGCAAGGGGAGAGCCAACTGTGTATCAGCCCCGACAAGCAATTTTATCTGCAGCGCCTGTGGAAGAATCTGTCACTCTAGAATTGGCCTTTATAGCCACTCTAGGCGCTGCTCCACAAACCACTGACCACCTCCAGGTGCTTACCCATTGTCTCTCAAGACAAGGAGGTCAAAGAAGAAGAAGACAAAGAAGTGCGCAGAGGAAAACATTGTTATCCAAAGACATCCTTAAGAGTTATTATTAAAGTAAAAGTAATTTAAGTATTAAAGAAAATAAGAAAATTAACATACTTATTTAATTAAACTTATGCAAATTTTGACAGTTTTTAAATGCTTTTGGCATTTTAGCTGTCATGTCAACAATGTAATGAATTACTTTATGTGATATGTCAATGGTGCACCACAGACTCACCAGAATTAGAAAGGATTAAACTATGAATACAGATTGCATAAACCTGGTTTGTGTTCTCTTGCGTTTATAAGATTAGGGGTGATCTAATGTAAGTGTTTAAAATGATAAAGTGATTCAATAGAGTAGATACAGAGAAATTATTTCCTCTAATTGGGAAATCAGAAGAATAGACAATAATCACAAACTTAGAGCTAGGCCTTTGAGGAGTGAAATCAGAAAACACTTTTCACACAAAGGGTATAGAAACCTACAACTGTCACCCTCAAAAGGCTATCGGTGCTGGGTCAATAGAAATTTTGACAATTGAGATTGATGAATATTTGTTAAGGGTATCGAGAGAGATGGAGCACAGGCAGGCAAATGGTGTTGAGTTTCCGATCAGCGCAATAGGCTTGAACAGCTGAATGGCCTGCTCATGTTCTTATCTTCCTATGTTACTATATCAGTTCACAATAAACTGCAGATTATTATTCAATGAACTTAGGGTTATGTCAGCACAGTTATCCATCAGTGTGTGCTATAATGTACAACAATATGGAATGTAGTGGCCATTGCTGTCAACCAACGCTGACAAAACCTGCAGACCCAAAAACAGAATCAAATTGTTCTACTAAGAGACTGGATCCCTGGTGATTTCCAGATTTCCTGGTTGGGCCTTGTAAAAAGCAGAATCTCCTCTTTCACCTTTTACAAGTCCAATCAAGGTGGGCCTGGAAGCAAAGACATTAGGAGATTTGTGACCCAGATAATTAGTGGGAGCTGGTACACTGTGTGAGGTGAAGCACACTGACGTTCACATGGGTGCAAATAGACTCCACCACAAAGCAGGAATTTAGGCAAGTAGAGTGGCCCTATGGGCTTTCAGGGTAGCAGTTCAGGCAACTCACACAATGGCAGGCAGGTGCCAGATTTTTCAGCTACATAGGGTGAGTAGATGCCAGAGATGCGCCCTTCGCGGTCCAGGCACTTGTCTCTGCAAATTCCATCTAGGTCAGCACTGGAGGACACTGGCATGTACTACTCCATGGTAACTGCTGTAATTGATTCTGTAGATTTTTGGAGAGCATTAACAAAAGCAAATTAAAATCATTTGCTTATTATAATCGACCAGTTATAGCACACATCTGGAATTAGTCCAGTGATTTCAGACTCAGCTCAACATTAGATGTTGGGCATAATTCAGGCATGAAATCAATTTGGCTGGATTTTACGGTGCTGGCAGAGCTGCTGGCACTAGGCCAAAAAGGCAGAGGGCGCCCCACCTCGGCCATTTGGAGCGCCCCGCCCCCCACCGGTGTGATTGTATGGCGTCCGGCCAATTAACAGTCCGACGCTGGGTTCCTGGTCCCTATAAAGAGGGGACCCCTCCTCTTAGAGCTGCCGCCCAATCACAGGGCTGGCTGCTCAGTAGTGTCGGCAGTGCCATGGGAAGTGGTGGCCACTGCCAGTAGTGCAGCAGCCTTGGACCAGGCTCAGCACTTGATACCCGGATCTCAGGTAAGTGAGGTGGGGTCACAGGGAGCAGTCCAACAAGCCCCGGTGAGGGGGATGGGGAGGGTGGGCATTGAGTACAGGGGGAGGGGAGTCCAGGGAAGTGGGTTGATTTCTGACAGGGACCCTCTGTGACCACAGATTGCCTATAGAGGAAGGCCCAACTCCCCAAGCCAGCAGGGAGGTTGTCTTGTTTTACTGGGTGTCCACCCTGCGTGGGGAAGGCACCCCCCCACAACCCTGCTCCCGCACCCCCACCTCCTGCTGCTGGCTTAATGCCAGTGGCGGGGGAAGAGGCTGTTAATGGGCCTCATATGCACTTCAAAGAGAACAAGGAAAAGAAAATTACAGCACAGGAACAGGCCCTTCGGCCCTCCAAGCCTGCGCCGATCCAGATCCTCTATCTAAACATGTCGCCTATTTTCTAAGGGTCTGTATCTCTTTGCTTCCTGCCCATTCATGTATCTGTCTAGATACATCTTAAAAGACACTATCGTGCCCGCGTCTACCACTTCCGTTGGCAACGCGTTCCAGGCACCCACCACCCTCTGCGTAAAGAACTTTCCACGCATATCCCCCCTAAACTTTTCCCCTTTCACTTTGAACTCGTGTCCCCCTTGTAATTGAATCCCCCACTCTGGGAAAAAGCTTCTTGCTATCCACCCTGTCTATACCTCTCATGATTTTGTACACCTCAATCAGGTCCCCCCTCAACCTCCGCCTTTCTAATGAAAATAATCCTAATCTACTCAACCTCTCTTCATAGCTAGCGCCCTCCATACCAGGCAACATCCTGGTGAACCTCCTCTGCACCCTCTCCAAAGCATCCGCATCCTTTTGGTAATGTGGCGACCAGAACTGCACGCAGTATTCCAAATGTGGCCGAACCAAAGTCCTATACAACTGTAACATGACCTGCCAACTCTTGTACTCAATACCCCGTCTGATGAAGGAAAGCATGCCGTATGCCTTCTTGACCACTCTATTGACCTGCGTTGCCACCTTCAGGGAACAATGGACCTGAACACCCAAATCTCTCTGTACATCAATTTTCCCCAGGACTTTTCCATTTACTGTATAGTTCACTCTTGAATTGG
Organism: Heterodontus francisci; assembly: GCF_036365525.1. Classification (NCBI taxonomy): domain Eukaryota; kingdom Metazoa; phylum Chordata; class Chondrichthyes; order Heterodontiformes; family Heterodontidae; genus Heterodontus; species Heterodontus francisci. Next base: position 24,660,709 of record NC_090387.1, on the reverse strand, counting down.
ATCTTCCAAAATGCATCACCTTGCATTTGCCCTGATTGAACTCCATCTGCCATTTCTCTGCCCAACTCTCCAATCTATCTATATTCTGCTGTATTCTCTGACAGTCCCCTTCACTATCTGCTACTCCACCAATCTTAGTGTCGTCTGCAAACTTGCTAATCAGACCACCTATACTTTCCTCCAAATCATTTATGTATATCACAAACAACAGTGGTCCCAGCACGGATCCCTGTGGAACACCACTGGTCACACGTCTCCATTTTGAGAAACTCCCTTCTACTGCTACTCTCTGTCTCCTGTTGCCCAGTCAGTTCTTTATCCATCTAGCTAGTACACCTTGGATCCCATGTGACTTCACTTTCTCCATCAGCCTACCATGGGGAACCTTATCAAACGTCTTACTGAAGTCCATGTATATGACATCTACAGCCCTTCCCTCATCAATCAACTTTGTCACTTCCTCAAAGAATTCTATTAAGTTGGTAAGACATGACCTTCCCTGCACAAAACCATGTTGCCTATCACTGATAAGCCCATTTTCTTCCAAATGGGAATAGATCCTATCCCTCAGTATCTTCTCCAGCAGCTTCCCTACCACTGACGTCAGGCTCACCGTGGCCGCTGGATGGGAAGGCCATCTTCGGCCTATCCCACCCCCAACAAAATTGTGCCACGGCGGGAGGGCAATGCACCCGACACACCTGCCTCCCATTGCAATTCTGTGGGCCCCCCATCTGCCAGCCCATCTCTGGGGGGCCAATAAAACTCAGCCCCATGTCGGCAAGTATAACTGCAACTTGGACAAAGTTAAGTTTGAAAATATTCCAAGATGGTCAGTTGAATCCTTTTAAAGTTATCAAAGAGCAAACAACCCTATCTGCTTCATTAACAATAACACAATGAGGATGCTGGTAACAACTTTTCTTGACCAGAGCTAGGGACAGAAGCAAGAGTATCACTTGAGTCTGGTGTCACCATGTCATTGTAAGAAAGTGTTCGTCTAAGGCTATTACCTGTAATATAAAGAAAGACTACATTAACAGCTGGGGGATGAAATTAATCTTGGGCAGTCGTGGAAAACAGGCAATAGCGAATTGGCAGCCCATTTTAGAGCACACCCAAATCTCCTTTTCCACAGAAACCAAGTTCACCCCGGTTGTCCTTAGCACAAAAATGATTCAAATGGATAAAATCCCCATACAAATAAAAACCAGTGCATGAAAAATTATTGTGGAAGAATCAATTTTCTTTACTAAGCTCTTTGGATGGTTTCTCTTTTTTATAAATAATATTGATGCAAGTATATTTCCAAAAGATAATGTGTGCCTCTGTGCCTCTTAGGGGTTTTTCATTCTAAATATCTGCATGGAATAACATTCAGGCAGCCAACAACTTTCCTTTTTCCCAAATTTGCAAGTGTCTTACAACCATTTCATCATGGTGGTTCTGTTCGCTTGTTGTTATTAAATATCTATGGGGAGGAAAGGGGAGATGCTGACCCTTAACTTGTAACTCATTAAAATCATCTGATCTCTAGCAGTTTAGTAGGTGGGAAGAGGTGGCAGCTTTGCATTCTGGTGACAGTGCGCAGCTCTGTCAAATCCCTGCCTGTAGTTAATTCCAGCATATGAAGTGGTAATATGCCCATTTCTGCTATTAATTATATGGTGGCTTCATCACTAATGAGTTAGCCATTTTTAATATGATCTCCAATTCCTATCCCAAATATGAAGCAGAAGTCGAAATTAATCAAACTGCTCATCCCCAGATGCAGTTGGAATTGCAGAAGCACAGCCACCATCTAACCATTAAAGACAAGTGGCCACCTATTCCAATGGATCATTATCACAAACAGCAATATGATTATTATTTTCACAGTGAATTTTTTTTTATCAATGTCATAGTCACACATCAATTTTTCACAGACTACAACCTATTTAGAGGCACATGGGATGGAAAAATCCTTAAAATTATTCATGGTATCACATTGCAAAACTGAACATCACTGACTAATTGACATGAGATCTGCTCAACCATCAAAGATATCTCCATCAATCGTTCCTTGAAACATATTGCGTAGTTAGCTTTTTGTTGGTCTGGGATTTCAGTGAAGTTATCATGATAAAACAAATCTCTAACTGACACCTAATCTTTAAATCTAATTAAGAAAAAGTATGCCTCAATGCTCTTACAGAGGTGTCATTCTGCAATATCTGAATAAATGTTCTCTCCAGTGTTATTTAAAATAGATTAAAAGAGCCACCAAAATAAATCGAGGTTTTAGTTTTACAGTTGTATATGACACTCCAAAAGTTCATGTTGAGTAATGTTCTGAATACTAAGCAATGCAAATCTTTGTTGAATAAACTTTACAAGATATATGAAATGAGAAAAAGATGAAATTTAGATTGGGTTTAAGGATAGCATCAAATTTACTACTTTAACAATTATGAGTCTTCGTCAATGAGATATCCACTCTAGAAATACGAGCAGCTGGTGAAACTGGTATTGATCTGGCCTGAGTAACTGCCTGCAAAATGTTCTTTCTTTCTTTTGGGCCTCCTTATCTCGAGAGACAATGGATACGCGCCTGGAGGTGGTCAGTGGTTATGGAGTGACCTCTCCATGGCGCATGCCTGGGCAAATTTATGGAGGTTGAGAGTTGCCCAGTCGTCAAAACCCCCCTCTCGGCCTTTCTGGTGGGGTCCAAAGGAGTGCAGGTGGCTTTAAAAAAAGTTGAAGTAGGAAGCTATTTATAAATGCTTAAAGCTCGAAATGGCTTAATTGTCTGGTACAGAACCTACTGGGGTTGTAAACAAGGAGGTTCACAATGATGCAATGGTAGATTAGATTAGAGATACAGCACTGAAACAGGCCCTTCGGCCCACCGAGTCTGTGCCGAACATCAACCACCCATTTATACTAATCCTACACTAATCCCATATTCCTACCAAACATCCCCACCTGTCCCGATATTTCCCTACCACCTACCTATACTAGTGACAATTTATAATGGCCAATTTACCTACCAACCTGCAAGTCTTTTGGCTTGTGGGAGGAAACCGGAGCACCCGGAGAAAACCCACGCAGACACAGGGAGAACTTGCAAACTCCACACAGGCAGTACCTGGAATCGAACCCGGGTCCCTGGAAGTGTGAGGCTGTGGTGCTAACCACTGCGCCACTGTGCCGCATTAGCATTAATAATATAATTTGTTAATGGTGTTCAAAATTAGAAACTGTTATACAGTGATCATCCAATATTATAGTGTTAAAAGCATAAGATTTCCAATCACCGTGCCACAAATTTGTATCTTAGGATTTCCAAATGTCAGCCTTGTTATTGATGGCCTTAAATACTCTGTGATGACAGACGATTAGGGCAAGTCAATTGGATGAGAGGGGATTAAGCCAGGGTAAAATGGAACCAAAGACTAACAGGAAAAATGATAACGGAACAATGGGTAATCTTTACGGAGGAGATGTTTCAGGTAGAGCGTAGGATCATTCCAACAAGGGGGAAATGTAGGTGAACCAAAACCAGGGCTCCTTGAATGACGAGGGAGATAGAGAATATAATGAAACAAAAAAAAAAGAGAGCGTGGCCGGTTAATTCTTCAAACTAGAACCAGACCAAATACAGTAATAGTAAATGTAGTGAGAGACAGGGTGGAGCCTATTAGGGACAAAGGAGGTGATATTTGCTTCGAAGTGCAGGGAAAGGCTAGAACATTTTATGTGTACTTCGTATCAGAGTTTACTAAGGAAGAGAGTGCTGACAAAATATCATTAGAAACAGAGATGGCAGTTATACTGGATGGGGTAAAAAGTGATAAGGCAGGAGGTACTGGAAAGGCTGATTATGCTTAGAGTGGATAAATTGCCTGATCTGGAAGGCTTGCATCCCAGGTTGCTAAAGGAAGTGGGAGTGGAGGTAATGGAAGAGCTTGCCATAATCTTCCAATCTTCCCTAAATATAGGGGGGTTGCCAGAGGATTGGAGAGTGGCAAATGTGACACCCTTGTTCAAGAAAGGGTGTAAGGACATTCCTTGTAACTGCAGGCTGGCCAGTTTAACATCAGTGGTGGGTAAGGTTTTATAAACAATAATCAGAGAAAAAAAATCAACAGACACTTGGAAAGGTTTGAATTAATTAAGGAGAGCCAACAGAGTCAGCATGGTTTTATGAAGGGTAAATCATGTTTGACTAATTTTCCAGAGTTCTTCAAAGATGTAACAAGTAAAGTGGATAATGGGGATCCTGTAGATGTAGTATATCTGGACTTCCAGAAGGCATTTGATAAGGTGCCGCACAAAAGGTTCATACACAAGGTAAGATCACATGGGGTTAGGGGCAATTTATTAGCTTGGATAGAGGATTGGCTAACCAACAGAAAACAGAGAGTCGGGATATATAGGTCCTTTTCTGGTCGACAAGATGTAACTAGTGGGGTGCCACAGGGTTCGGTCCTTGGGCCCCAACTATTTACAATCTATATTAATGACTTGGATGCAGGGATAGAAGGTACTGTCGCCAAATTTGCAGATGACACTAAAATAGGTGGGATAGTAAGTTGCAATAAAAAAATAAGAAATTTATAAATGGATATGGATAGGTTAGGTGAATGGGCCATAATTTGGCAGATGGAGTTTAACGTGGATAAATTTGAGGTTATCCATTTTGGTCGGAAGAATAAAAAGGCAAGTTATTATCTAAAAGGAGAGAAACTTTAGAATGCTTCGGTGCAGAGGGATCTAGGTGTCCTCGTGCATGAATCACTGAAAACTAGTATGCAGGTGCAGCAGGTAATAAGGAAGGCAAATGGAATTTTGGCATTTATTGCTAAAGGAATAGAGTGTAAAAGTAGGGAAGTGTTGCTGCAACTGTACACGGCATTGGTGAGACCACACCTGAAGTATTGCGTACAGTTCTGGTCCCCTTACTTGAGGAGGGATGTAGTTGCATTGGAGGCAGTTCAGAGGAGGTTCACTAGATTGATTCCAGAAATGATGGGTTTGTCTTATGTCTTAAGGACATAAGAACTAAGAGCAGGAATAGGCAATTCAGCCTCTCGAGCCTGCTCCGCCATTCAATACGATCATGGCTGATCTCATCTCGGCCTCAAATCCACTTTCCTGCCCGTTCTCCATAACCCTTCAACCCTTTACTAATTAAAAATCTGTCCATCTCCTCCTTAAATTTACTCAATGTCCCGGCATCCACCGCACTCTGGGGTAGTGAATTCCACAGACTCACAACTCTTTGAGAGAAGTAATTTCTCCTCATCTCTGTTTTAAATTTGATACCCCTTATCCTAAAACTATGACCTCTCATTCTAGACTCCCCCACAAGAAGAAACATCCTCTCTACGTCTACTTTGTCAATCCCCTTAATCATCTTATATACCTCAATTAGATCTCTCATTTTTCTAAACTCCAGAGAGTAAAGGCGTAAAGTGTTCAATCCCTCTTCATAAGACAAACCCCTCATCCCTAGAATCAATCTAGTGAACCTCCTCTGAACTGCCTCCAATGCAACTACATCCCTCCTCAAATAAGGGGACCAAAACTGTACGCAATACTCCAGGTGCGGTCTCACTAATGCCTTGTACAATTGCAGCAACACTTCCCTACTTTTATATTCTATTCCTTTAGCAATAAATGCCAAAATTCCATTTGCCTTCCTTATTACCTGCTGTACCTGCAATACTAGCTTTCTGCGATGCATGCACAAGGACATCCAGATCCCCCTGCACCGAAGAACTCTGAGGTTTCTTTCCATTTAGATAATAATTTGCCTTTCTATTCTTCTGACCAAAGTGGATAACCTCACACTTATCCACGTTAAACTCCATCTGCCAAATTTTGGCCCATTCACCTAACCTATCCATATCCATTTATAAATTTCTTATTTCCTTATTGCAACTTACTATCCCACCTATTTTGATTATAGTACCTTCTATCCCTGCATCCAAGTCATTAATATATATTGTAAATAGTTGGGGCCCGAGGACCGAACCCTGTGGCACCCCTCTAGTTACATCTTGCCAACCAGAAAAAGACCCATTTATCCCGACTCTCTGTTTTCTGGTGGTTAGCCAATCCTCTGTCCAAGCTAATAAGTTGCCCCTAACCCAATGTGATCTTACCTTGTATATTAACCTTTTGTGCAGCACCTTATCAAATGCCTTCTGGAAGTCCAGATTTACTACATCTACAGGATCCCCATTATCCACTTTGCTTGTTACAGCTTCGAAGAACTCTAGCAAATTAGTCAAACATGATTTACCCTTCATAAAAACATGCTGACTCTGATGGATTGCATTTTGACTTTCTAAATGTCCTGTTATTACTTCCTTAATAATGGATTCTAACAATTTCCCAACGACAGATGTTAAACTAACTGGTCTATTGTTTCCTACTTTCTGCCTCCCTTCCTTTTTGAATAAGGGCATTATATTAGCTTTTTTCCAATCCGTTGGAACCTTTCCCGCATCCAGAGAATTATGGAATATTATAACCAATGGATCCACTATCTCCGCTGCCACTTCCTTTAGGACCCTAGGATGTCGGTCATCAGGCCCTGGGAACTTGTCTGCCTTCAATCCCAATAGTTTGCTCTGTACTTTTTCCCTAGTGATGATTTTTCTAAGTCCCTCCCTTTCTATAACCTCTGCATTTCCTGTTGCTATTGGGATGGTACTAGTGTCCTCCACCATGAAAACTGAGGCAAAATACTGATTTAGTGTCTCTGCCATTTATGTGTTCCCCTGTATTAACTCCTCAGTCTCATCCTCCAGAGGACCAACATTCACTTTAGCTACTCTCTTACCATTTATATACCGATAGAAGCTTTTGCTATCCATTTTTATATTTTGCACTAGTTTTCTTTCATAATTTTACTTTACTCTATTTATTACTTTTTTTTAGTAACCCTTTGTTGATCTTTAAAAGTTTCCCAATCTTCCAGCCTGCCACTGGCCTTTGCAATATGATATGTCTTTATGTTATCCTTAACTTTCTTGCTTAGCGATGGATGTTTTTTCCCCCTCTTAAAATCTTTCTTCCTCTCTGGAATATATTTTAGTTGGGAGTAATTGAATATCTCCTTAAACATCTGCCACTGCTCATCAACTGTTCTACCTTTTAGTTTTCCTGCCCAGTCCACTAGGGCCAAATCTGTCCTCATGCCTATGTAATTACCTTTGTTTAACCCCAGAACGCTAGTGTGGGACTCCAGTTTCTCGCCCTTGAATTGAATTTGAAATTCGAGCATGTTATGATCACTCTTCCCTAGAGGATCCTTAACTATAAGATCATTAATTAATTCCACCTCATTAAACAATACCAAATCTAGAATAGCCTGCTCCCTGGTTGGTTACACAGCATATTGCTCCAAAAAACAATCTCTAATACCTTCAATGAACTCGTTCTCGAGGCTACCCTTGCCAATTTGATTAATCCAGTCTATATGCATATTAAAATCACCCATGATTATTGCAGTACCTTTCTTACAAGCCACCAGTATTTCTTGGTTTATACTGTGCCCACTGCAGTACTACTGTTTGGGGACCTATAGATTACTCCCACCAGGGACTTCTTTCCCTTGCTATTTCTACCCAGACTGATTCTACGCCTTGATTTCTCACTACAGCATGAAGAGAGATTGAGCAGTTTAGGCCTTTACTCTCTCGAGTTTAGAAGAATGAGAGGAGATCTAATTGAGGTATATAAGATGATTAAGGGGATTGACAAAGTAGATGTAAGGAGGATGTTTCCTCTTGTGGGGAAATCTAGAACGAGAGGACATAGTTTTAGGATAAGGGGTAGCAAATTTAAATCAGAGATGAGGAGAAATTACTTCTCTCAAAGGGTCGTGAGTCTGTGGAATTCATTACCCTAGAGTGCGGTGGATGCCGAGACATTGAGTAAATTTAAGGAGGAGATAGACAGATTTTAAATTAGTAAAGGGTTGAAGGGTTATGGAGAATGGGCAGGAAAGTGGAGTTCAGGCCAAGATGAGATCAGCCATGATTGTGTTGAATGGCGGAGCAGGCTCAAGGGGCTGAACTGCCTACTCCTGCTCCTAGTTCTGATGTTCTTATGTTAACATGGATTTGTAAAAGGCAGATCGTGCTTCATTAATGTAATTGAAATTTTTGATGAAGTAACAGAAAAGGTTGATGAAGGGAATGCAGTGAATGTTGTCTCTAAGAAAGCGTTTGACAAAGTAGCACATAAGGGCTGGTTAACAAAATTGAGGCTCATGGAATAATAGGGTCAGTGTCAGCTTGGATAAAAAATTGGCTGAAGGACATAAAACAGTGATTGGTGGTAAATGGTTGCAGACTGTAGGATGGTAGATAGTGGCATTCCCCAAGGGTCAGTGCTAGGACCACTACTTTTTTATATGTTAGATATTGGAATTCAGGGTAAAATTTAAAAATTTGTTGATAATACGAAATTTGGAGGTGTGGCAAACAGTGAGGATAATACCAATCAACTGCAACAAGACATAGATAGGTTAGCAGAATGCGCAGACAAGTGGCAGATGGAATTTAATACAGAGAAATGTGAGGTGATGCATTTTAGCAGTAGGGATAGGGTGAGCCAATATAGTCTTAATGACATCGTTGTAAAGGATGTGCAGGGGCAGAGGGACTTGGGGGTTCATGTGAACAGATCCTTGAAGGCAGCAGGACATATTGAGAGAATAGTTAGCAAAGCATATGGGAGTTTGGGCTTCATAAATAGAGGTATTGAATACGAAAGTATGGAAGTTATGCTGAACCTTTATAAAGCTCTGGTTAGGCCACAACTAGAGTATTGTGTCCAGTTCTGCTCACCACATTTTAGGAAGGATGTGAGGGTCCTTGAGAGGCTGCAGAGGAGATTTACCAGAATAGTTCCATGGTTGAGAAATTTTAGCTATAAGGTTAAGCTGAAGAAGCTGGGGTTGTTGTCCTTGGACAAAGGAGGTTGAGGGGAGATTTGATAGAGGTGTACAAGATTATGATAGTTTAGGTAACGTAGACAAGAACTGTTCCCATTATTTGATGGTACAAGGGTTAGGGGGCACTGATTTAATGCTTTGGGCAAGAGAAGTAGGGGGGATTTGAGGAAGAACTTTTTTATGCAGCAAGTAGAAATGACTTGCTGATCAGGGTGGTGGAATCGGAGACAATTAATTATTTCAAAAAGAAATTGAATGGGCACTTGAGGTAACTAAACTTGCAGGACTATGGGGAAAGAGTGGGAATGGGACTGATTGGATTGCTTTACAGAGAGCGGCATGGACTCAAGCGGCCAAATTGCCTCCTTCTGTGCCATAATGACGCAATGAAATTGCCCAAAAGCCTATAATGTACTTCCCAGTTTTTCACTGGAGTAACATAATATTGCCCTTTATCTAATTTTCCACTGGGTACTCAGATGGTCGAATGCACTACTGCCCTTGTCATATTATGTCAATCAGGGTGGTTGACAGAATTGTTGGCCATTCCAAATTTCCCCATTTAAAAACTGCTGTGGTGGTAATAATGAAAAATAGCAACCACTGTTTCCACTGCTCATTAAAAGAAATGCCAAATGTCTTTTCTGCTGTATTATATTCCATGTTCACAGTAGCTGTGGTGACATGTAATGATGGCATATGAATATATTATATATATATATATATATATATCAATGTTGCCATGCAACCATTTGGGTTGCCTGAAAATATGAAAACCTACCAATATACTTTATGCCAATATCTAACTGGATTAGATGATGTGGGGAGAATGAAGAAATTACTTGCATTTATTTGGCACCTTTTATGACTCCAGGACATACCAATGTGCTTCAGAGTCAATGAGGCACTTTTGAGGTGTAGTCACTGTCATAATGCAGGCAAAAGCTGTAGCCAATCTGTGAAAAGCAAGGCCCCACAAACAGTAAAGAATCAAATGGCCCGATAAACCTGGTTTATTTGATGGTGTTGGTTATTAAACTTTGGTTCTTAAAACAGAAGCCACTTTAATAGAGATTCATATGAAACAAAAATATAAATAGATAATTCGATTCTGAATATTTTTTCGACATTGTGTTAGTTGTACAAATTTACTCGATAATCATCTGTCTCACATTATACAAGTCTGGTACTGATAGTTAAAAATAAAATAAGGTAGTCTTGTCATAGAATTACATTTTTCTCTGTAGAAATCTTAGAGCATCAATTCGCTAAATTGTCTTTGGGCAGAGCTTGGTATTATCCTCTATCCAGCCTAATGGTTTTCATTCTGAAGGACAAGAATATTAAGCATAGGCTTGTTAGTAAAATGGACAGTCAGAGCCCAGTAGAGACAATGGGCTGAATTTTATTAGCAGCCGCGCTCTGAGGCGGCGTGCTTTGAACTCAGCAGCGTTCCGACACGGAAGTGCCACCGCTGAGCCCCTGCGATATTACGCACAGGAGCTCATTTAAATAGATGGGGCGGAATGGCCACCCCCGATTACATAGAGGGGACGGCCACTGCGTCCTCGGCAATGGTGTCCGGCGCCTCTGCGCAAATGCCAGTGTCATTTTTAAAGGGCTTCAAGCCCTTAAGTAGCATTTTAATGCTTAAAGGTCTCGGTCTCCGGGAAATCAAAATAAAATTTTATTTCAGTTCCAAGGCCTGTCTCCCACCCTCCAATGGGTAATTTATATATAAATTGCCCTCTCCCGCCATAATAAACTTTTATCGATATCCCGAACTTCACCCCCCCCACCCCAAATTTGCTGCTTTTGACCCTCAACCCCTTCCCACCATTCCCACAGCCAATAAAAATTGTTTTCCCCGCTCCTCCACACCTCCCGCCCTGAAAATTCTATTCCTCCCCCCTCCCCACCAGGTTCTCGCCTCGGAACTCCATACACTGTCAGCAGGTAAGTTCATTTACATCTAATTTTTGTTAATTTAAATATTTAGATGAAGGCCCCACGTGGCCGCACCAAGGCCCCCCCCACTGCCGGTAATATGCAGCAGGCCCTTCTTGACGCGGGGGTCGAGGCAGGCCTCTCCCCGCAGAATTTTATGGGCTCCCTTGTCACGACCCACGGCGTCAAGGGGCTGGTAAAATTCAGCCCAATGTGATAAAGAAGTTAATGACCAAGAGGCTCAATAAATGGTAGGTACTAGAGATACCTTGCCTAACCAGATGAAGTTTAGCAAGTGAGAGCTTCCATTGCAAAATAATAACAAATCATAAATGTTAATAAAGAATTTCATTTGCAGGAGAGGACGCATCCTGCTTCAGAAGAAACTGGTACTACAAACAACAAGGGCATGGACATATATGATGAAGATTTCCTCAGTGAGCAATGTGTAACAACATTGTACGTTTCTTTTAAGGATATAATTGAAATATAGCTACTTTTCTATTCCTGTAACTTGCAAAACACTGTTTCAGCAACTCCTGGTAGAATTGAAAAACATGTCAATGTTACCTATTTAACATAGGGCAGCACTAAACCTGAGCATATTAAACAAAAACAGAAAATGCTGGAAATACTTAGCAGGTCATACAGCATCTATGGAGAGAAAGACAGAGTTAATGTTTCAGTTCTGTGTGACCTTTCATCAGAGCCAGCATTTTCATTTTTTGTTTCAGATTTCCAGCATCCGCAGTATTTCGCTTCTGAGCATATTAAATGCTGGAATCCAGGAACAGTAGAAATGCTAGCAATCTTTCCGGACCAATGTTATATAGAATGATGATAATATTTTTAAGTCCATTTGTAGTTTCCATCACCTGTCAGTTTAATTCTCTGACCCACTCCCAATCTGACCTCACTGTCTTCGGCCTCCTACACAGTTATGATGAAGTTAAATGGAAGCTTGAAGACCAGCACCTCATCTTTTGTTAGGCACTTTACAGCCCTCTGGACTCAACATTGAATTCAACAATTTCAGATCATAAACATTGCTTCCATTTTTTTCAGACAGCAGATGATTCTGCTATTGCCATTTACACCTCCTCTAGACCCATCTTTACATGTCTCATTAACATCCCCTTTTTCCTTGCACCATCATCCCTTTTGTCATTTAATCTGTCCTGCACTCCACCCGATTACAGACCTTCCCTTTAGTCCATTCCTCCCCTCCCCCCTTTCCCTGCTTCTATATTTGCTTTTAACCTGTTACATTTCTAATTTTTGCATTTCTGATGGAAGGTCTACACATATGCTGCCTCACCTGCTCAGTATTTCCTGCATTTTCTGTTTTTATTGCAGTCTACATTAGCAGTTTATCAAAATACATGTGTACGACCCATATCAATTATTTAAGGTGTTAGGAACGCTAGAGTTTGTAACATAATTATTTTAAAAACTGTGATTTTTAAAAGTTTAAGATGAGTCCGAGAAGTCAGGTGACCTCACATCCTCTCTGCTCAAGGACAAGACAGAAATCTTGGTCACCAAAACAATAGACAACACAGATCAAAGACTTTTTTTGAAAAGCAGAGTCTGCATGGGTATAACATCTGAAGGACAATGGGTTTCGCCCTTCCAGACTTTTAGATTGTAATCAAGGAGTCTGTGATTCTAAGGATGCAAATATACCAGGCAATTATTGGAACAATGGAAAGCCCAGGTGCCTCTGCGGAAACCAGACTTCTGGACTTTGCATATTAGAAAAGGGCAATAAGCTATTGGTATTTGATTCCAGATAAATTTAAACAGATTTTCTGAAGGCAGACAGGCTGTAAGGAAGGAAGACAACCAGCGGAGGCAGCCTTGAGAGAGAGAGGGAACACCTGCTCTCAGAAGCCTGATACAGCAAAGGCTGCAAGACTTGAACCTGTTTTGAACGTTGAAGTTTGCGGAGAAGGAAAAGACCAACAGGATCACCGGGAACAGCCTTATTCACGGACATCCAAGTCGAAAGTGCTCGGAGAAGTGAGCAAAGAGGACATTGACTTTGAGAAAATCACTGGGAGATCCAACCAATTGCAACTGGGAGGAGTTTGGGACTTTTAACCATAAAGATTTTGCCATCAAAGAGGACTTTCATAAGAAGAACTAGGAGCAGGAGTAGGCCGTCCGGCCCCTCGAGCCTGCTCCACCATTCAATAAGATCATGGCTGATCTTTTCGTGGACTCAGATCCACTTACCCGCGCTCTCACCGTATCCCTTATACTTTGTAACGTATAAGTGTGGTGTGAGGTTTTCAAGTATTTTGATAAGTAAAGAAAATATCTTTCTTTGTAGTTTGGGGTATCAGCCACTAACAAAGTGGGGATTTCTTCTGATTTAATGGTTATAATAAGTCTTAAAACATGAAATTTTGTGTAATTCTTTAAAATGGTCTGGGGGTTTATATCGCGTATTTTTCATGTTAACAATTTCATTGAGGTTGTAACAAAGGTTACAAACCTACACCAGCCTACAATCAGTAAATCAGTCCAAAGGCAACTGAAGTAATAGGAATCTTTTGTTTATCGTTTGCAGGAAGTGGAGAAGTATTGAATCACTTTTTGGTCATTAATACATGGCAAATCAAAAATCCAGATGAGCAGCTATTAACCCCAAACAACAACCTGACCACCACAGTAAGGAACTGGAGTGAGTGGGCTTGTTGGACTGGATGGTGTTTGCCTGATCCTAAAATTATCACTTTAGGTTTCTTGGATGTCATTATGGACATTTTTAAAAGAGATGACCATTGGCCAGGCATGGTTCAATGGTAGCCCTCTCACCTCCGTACTAGAAGATTGTGGGTTCAAGCCCTACTCCAGAGACTTGAACACATATAATCGAGGCTGCCACTATCACAAGTGTTGTATTTCAGCTGAAAAGTTAAATCCAGGCCCCATTTTCCATGTGGATGTGAAGGATTCCACAGCACTATTTGAAGAAAAGTAGAGATGTTCTTCCAGTGTCCTGCTCAACATTTACCTCTCAACCAACAAGACCCAAATAAAGTTATCTGCTCATTAGTTTTATGGACAGTTTGTGGCAAATAGTGACCCCTCCCCCATCCAATAAACAGGACATCCAATCTCTAGCCCATTATCTGCTCCTTATCATGTTGCTGTTTGTGGGAGCTTGCTGTGTGCAAATTGGGTGCTGCATTTCCTAGATTACACCAATGACTACACTTCAAAAGTATCTCATTGACTGTGAAGCACTTTGGGATTCCTAAGGTCGTGAAGGGTGCGACATAAATGCAACTTCTTACTTTCCTAATACATATATGAAGGCAAGGGCAAGCTGTTGGCATGAAAACAGCAGTAGATTGGCAAGAGAAAAAGCACTTAGTGCTCTGAATCGATTTCTGTGTCTCAACCTAAGATAATATAATGCGCATCCAAAACAAAATTTTTTAAAAGTCAGGTGTAATTGTGGGCAAAATGTCTATTTAACAGTATATGTTTAGCATTTAATGCACTTTTAGGAAACAGAGACGTGGAAAACTTCACAAAATTCAAAGAAGAGAGGCTTTAGGGAAGTGAAAAGCATTACACTGTTGCCAAGACAAGTTGGGGGAGTGATTGACAGATAGAATACTTGCATCCCTAGTGGACGAAATAAATAGTTATCAAATTGGCAGTCCTGGGCTTTAAAGCTTTGTTTGGCAATTTGAAAGTTGAGAGAGATAAGTTTATAAAAAACAATGTAACAAAATATAACAGAGGAAACAAATGATGATGATCAAAGCTGCAGCACTGCATGACAGTAACAGCAAAGGCTGAGTGGTATCACAGATCGCAATTCAGAATGGTCAAGCTTAAGATCAAATACTGCAGGAAACAACTTAGCTATTATTTTTCTTGAGAGGAAATCCAGGATAAGGTTTTTATGGACTTTCTGGAGGTTAACGCAATTGTTATGTTTGAATTACCATGTTGGGTCCTTTCCCTTACTGTGGATTTATCGGGATATAAATTTGTCTGGACGGTAGCACAAAATGGATGATAAGCAATCAGCAGCTTATTTTTCACCCCGCCCAATTTTCATCTGCATTAACTTCAACAGAAAATAAAATTGGACAGAGTGCAAAATGTACTGCCAATTCCCTATCATCTGCTCTGCACTACTGCTCAAAATAAACTTAGACATTTTTTAACTTGTGGCTGCTCTACCATTGCTTCACCAATGTCAGTGCTTCATTTCTGTTTTGCTATGTTTCCAAAACAGGACTTACCCAGAGTTTCCTGGAGTTGTGCCCCATCTCTGCCTGTCCCTCCAGGGAATTATCCTTTTGTGTTGCCTATTTAGGAGCTATGGATTTTCCTGTGAGCCTCTTTCTTTATTTGCAGGTTCTTGAGAAAGAAGTGGAGAAATGGACAGTGTCATGGTGCTGTAGTTTTTATTCGGAATATGCAGTTTGCCTTTAAGGCTTGCAAGGGATCAGTATTGTTTTAAGAACCAGCAAGCCTCAGGAGTTATAGGAAGGTGCATTTTCGTTGCCTCAAAAACAGCCATTTGGAGACTGCGATTCAAAGGGTGCATTCTTGATTCCAGGGAAACAGCCACTGGGAGTGAGCCTGATGCGATACATTTGTTTCAATTCAGTTTGAACTGGCTTTGTACGGCTGCTGTTCGTACTTCGCATGCCATCGGAAGTTTGAATGGAGTTTCGAGGCGAGACGCTGGTGGGGAGGGGGGAGGAATAAAATTTTCAGGGCAGGAGGGGTGGGAGAGCGGGGAAAACACTTTGATTGGATGTGGGGATGGTGGGAAAGGGTTGAAGGGCAAAAGTTAGAAGGTTGGGGGGTAAAGTTCGAGTAAGGAAAAAGGCAGATTTTTAGCTTGGGCAATGAAATTACCATTGGGGGTGTTGGGGAAGGGCCTCCATATCATTGCTGCTTTTTAATAAAAAATGAATGCATACAGTACCTTTAAAAACTAAAGTTACTTAGAAATGGTGCTGGCACCTGCGCAGTGGCATCAGACGCCATTGCTGGGGACACGGTGGCCGCCTCCTCTACGTCACAGGGGCGGCTGCACCCCCTCTATTTAAATCAGCCGCTGCGCTTAATATCGCAGAGGCTGTGCGGCGGCACTTCCATGTCCGCCACTCTCACAGTGCGGAGCCCGCAATCCAGCCCGCAATCTTCTCCTGCTCATTCCTCTCTATCCATAGCAACCAGGTGCAGCGACAGAAAACTCTCCTTCAATGAAGTTCCAAAATTCTATGGGAAATCCAAATTGTAGAATTTGATGTTTGTCTTTATATTAATTTGGGTATCAAAGATGCAGCAGCAGTGGGTACGATCTTGATGCCATTATTAGGATTGCCATCTGTGGAATTTCAGGGCTACATTTCCATCCTAGTTCTGATACCATGCAACAATTTGCAGATCATTTTAACAACAAAACTCAGAAGACTGCAGCATGTCTCAAGCTTCATTCCAAAATAGTGGATCACACTTTAGATTATAGATGAAAGCCAACTTTGGTTAGGGTGTAAAATGGGTGTTCACAAGATTGGGCATAATTCATACACCCTGATTGTTTTTCCTTTGCACTGAAGTAAATATGAAGGAACATCGGGCAGGATGTGTGAGACACTTCTTGCCTGATTTTCCTCAATGTTCTGTGCAGAAGTGATCCAGGACACACAGGCACAATAACAATTTAGGATGTTGAGAGTAGTGAGGTCAGGGATAAGGTTAGAAGGACACAAGAGGGCACTGGCAAGCAAGAACTTGGTTTAAAGTGTGTCTACTTCAAAGGATGTTGAGAGTAGTGAGGTCAGGGATAAGGTTACAAGGACGCAAGAGGGCACTGGCAAGCAAGAACTTGGTTTAAAGTGTGTCTACTTCAACGCCAGGAGCATCCGGAATAAGGTGGGTGAGCTTGCAGCATGGGTTGGTACCTGGGATCTCGATGTAGTGGCCATTTCGGAGACATGGGTAGAGCAGGGGCAGGAATGGATGTCGCAGGTTCCGGGATTTAGATGTTTCAGTAAGAACAAAGAAGATGGTAAAAGAGGGGGGGGTGTGGCATTGTTAATCAAGGAGAGTATTACAGCGGAGTCTTCTATAGACCTCCGAATAGTTCCAGAGATGTAGAGGAAAGGATAGCGAAGATGATTCTCGACAGGGGCGAGATTAACAGGGTAGTTGTTATGGGGGACTTTAATTTTCCAAATATTGACTGGAAATACTATAGTTCGAGTACTTTAGATGGGTCTGTTTTTGTCCAGTGTGTGCAGGAGGGTTTTCTGACACAGTATGTAGACAGGCCAACCAGGTGCGATGCCACATTGGATTTGGTACTGGGTAATGAACCCGGCCAGGTGTTAGATTTAGATGTAGGTGAGCACTTTGGTGATAGTGATCACAATTCGGTTAGGTTTACCTTAGCGATGGGCAGGGACAGGTATATACCGCAGGGCAAGAATTATAGCTGGGGGAAAGGAAATTATGATGCGATTAGGCAAGATTTAGGATGCGTAGGATGGGGAAGGAAACTGCAGGGGATGGGAACAATCGAAATGTGGAGCTTATTCAAGGAGCAGCTACTGCGTGTCCTTGATAAGTATGTACATGTGAGGCAGGGAGGAAGTTGTCGAGCGAGGGAGCCGTGGTTTACTAAAGAAGTTGAAGCGCTTGTCAAGAGGAAGAAGAAGGCTTATGTTAGGATGAGACGTGAAGGCTCAGTTAGGGCGCTTGAGAGTTACAAGCTAGCCAGGAAGGATCTAAAGGGAGAGCTAAGAAGAGCAAGGAGAGGACACGAGAAGTCATTGGCGGATAGGATCAAGGAAAACCCTAAGGCTTTTGAAGGTATATCAGGAATAAAAGAATGACTAGAGTTAGATTAGGGCCAATCAAGGATAATAGTGGGAAGTTGTGTGTGAAATCAGAGGAGATAGGGGAAGCGTTAAATGAATATTTTTCGTCAGTATTTACAGTAGAGAAAGAAAATGTTGTCGAGGAGAATAATGAGATTCAGACTACTAGGCTAGATGGGATTGAGGTTCACAAGGAGGAGGTGTTATCAATTTTGGAAAGTGTGAAAATAGATAAGTCTCCTGGGCCTAATGGGATTTATCCTAGGATTTTCTGGGAAGCCAGGGAGGAGATTGCAGAGCCTTTGTCCTTGATCTTTATGTCGTCATTGTCGACAGGAATAGTGCCGGAAGACTGGAGGATAGCAAATGTTGTCCCCTTGTTCAAGAAGGGGAGTAGAGACAGCCCTGGTAATTATAGACCTGTGAGCCTTACTTCGGTTGTGGGTAAAATGTTGGAAAAGGTTATAAGAGACAGGATTTATAATCATCTTGAAAAGAATAAGTTCATTAGCGATAGTCAGCACGGTTTTGTGAAGGGTAGGTCGTGCCTCACAAACCTTATTGAGTTTTTCGAGAAGGTGACCAAACAGGTGGATGAGGGTAAAGCAGTGGATGTGGTGTATATGGATTTCAGTAAGGCGTTTGATAAGGCTCCCCACGGTAGGCTATTGCAGAAAATACGGAAGTATGGGGTTGAAGGTGATTTAGAGCTTTGGATCAGAAATTGGCTAGCTGAAAGAAGACAGAGGGTGGTGGTTGATGGCAAATGTTCATCCTGGAGTTTAGTTACTAGTGGTGTACCGCAAGGATCTGTTTTGGGGCCACTGCTGTTTGTCATTTTTATAAATGACCTGGAAGAGGGTGTAGAAGGGTGGGTTAGTAAATTTGCGGATGACACGAAGGTCGGTGGAGTTGTCGAAAGTGCCGAAGGATGTTGTAGGTTACAGAGGGACATAGATAGGCTGCAGAGCTGGGCTGAGAGATGGCAAATGGAGTTTAATGCGGAAAAGTGTGAGGTGATTCACTTTGGAAGGAGTAACAGGAATGCAGAGTACTGGGCTAATGGGAAGATTCTTGGTAGTGTAGATGAACAGAGAGATCTTGGTGTCCAGGTACATAAATCCCTGAAAGTTGCTACCCAGGTTAATAGGGCTGTTAAGAAGGCATATGGTGTGTTAGCTTTTATTAGTAGGGGGATCGAGTTTCGGAGCCACGAGGTCATGCTGCAGCTGTACAAAACTCTGGTGAGACCGCACCTGGAGTATTGCATGCAGTTCTGGTCACCGCATTATAGGAAGGATGTGGAAGCTTTGGAAAGGGTGCAGAGGAGATTTACTAGGATGTTGCCTGGTATGGAGGGAAGGTCTTACGAGGAAAGGCTGAGAGACTTGAGGTTGTTTTCGTTAGAAAGAAGGAGGAGGAGAGGTGACTTAATAGAGACAAATAAGATAATCAGAGGGTTAGATAGGGTGGATAGTGAGAGTCTTTTTCCTCGGATGGTGATGGCAAACACGAGGGGACATAGTTTTAAGTTGAGGGGTGATAGATATAGGACAGATGTTAGAGGTAGTTTCTTTACTCAGAGAGTAGTAGGGGCGTGGAACGCCCTGCCTGCAACAGTAGTAGACTCGCCAACTTTAAGGGCATTTAAGTGGTCATTGGATAGACATATGGATGAAAATGGAACAGTGTAGGTCAGATGGTTTCACAGGTCGGCGCAACATCGAGGGCCGAAGGGCCTGTACTGCGCTGTAATGTTCTAATGTTCTAATTCTAATTCTAATAGCTCTGGTGACTCGTCTACCACCTTCTTGCCTTGTTCTGCACATCTTTTACCAATGATTGGTTTCCGCAAGCTCTGCAGATTGATCGATGTGCAGGACATTTCCTTCTGTCTGTCAATTCATGTGGTCGCCCACAGATCCTGCACGTCATTCTCTCTGTCTGGTGTACATTCTTTTGTTGTTGTTTCTCTGCATCATCCCTGCTGTTTTTCTCTTGGCTTAACTGAAGGATAGCTGTTTGGGTAGTCAGTGTCTTCATCTGTCTGCTCATGGCTTCATATGCTCTGACAGTGTCTACAGCCTGCACTATTGTGAGCTTGTCCTGTCCGATTAGAGCTTTCTGTACTTCAGGATGTGCAGAACCCCAAATGAGCTGATCTATCAGCCTTTCATCTGTGTCCTTAAATTTACATTTTCTGGCTGCATGTTACGTCTTCTTGTTTTTTTCTGGTTCCCAGATTTTAGAAATAACCACACTTTCGACATGGAATGGCTGGAGCTCTTTGTGTTTAATACAGCTCACCATACTGCCTGGTAGGGATTGGTAAGACTGGTTTTCTGTTACATATCATATGACTCTCCAGTGCAGCCATGAAGGTGGCCCACTGGAACACTTACACATAACAATTAGTTCCTAGCTAATTAGTTCCTAATGGCTGCCTGCAATGAATTTGGCCTAACCATCAGCCTCAAGAAAATGAACATCATGGGGAAGGACGTCAGAAATACTTCATCCATCAGTATTGGCGACCACGCTCTGGAAGTGGTTCAAGAGTTCACCTACCTAGGCTCAACTATCACCAGTAACCTGTCTCTAGATGCAGAAATCAACAAGCGCATGGGAAAGGCTTCCACTGCTATGTCCAGACTGGTCAAGAGAGTGTGGGAAAATGGCGCACTGACACGGAACACAAAAGTCCGAGTGTATCAAGCCTGTGTCCTCAGTACCTTGCTGTATGGCAGCGAGACCTGGACAACGTATGTCAGCCAAGGGCGACATCTCAATTCATTCCATCTTCGCTGCCTCCGGAGAATACTTGGCATCAGGTGGCAGGACCGTATCTCCAACACAGAAGTCCTTGAGGCGGCCAACATCCCCAGCTTATACACACTACTGAGTCAGCAGATGGCTTAGCAATGTGAGCCGCGTGGAAGATGGCAGGATCCCCAAAGTCACATTGTACAGCGAGCTCGCCACTGGTATCAGACCCATCGGCCGTCTATGTCTCCGCTTTAAAGACGTCTGCAAACGCGACATGAAATCCTGTGACATTGATCACAAGTCGTGGGAGTCAGTTGCCAGCGTTCGCCAGAGCTGGCGGACAGCCATAAAGGCGGGGCTAAAGTGTGGCGAGTCGAAGAGACTTAGCAGTTGGCAGGAAAAAAGACAGAGGCGCAAGGGAAGAGCCAACTGTGTAACAGCCCCGACAATCAAATTTTTCTGCAGCACCTGTGGAAGAGCCTGTCACTCTAGAATTGGCCTTTATAGCCACTCCAGGCGCTGCTCCACACACCACTGAACTCCTCCAGGCGCTTACCCATTGTCTCTCGAGATAAGGAGGCCAAAGAAGATGTGTGGAAACTTTACAGATAATATAACAATATATAACTAATAGTAGTAAAGGTTATTAGATTGGCTGGTATTTCCTATTTATCTTAACTATGAAATTTCAATCAGGGTGAGTAGAACATTTTTTTTTAATTCATGCACGGGATGTGGGCGTCACTGGCCAGGCCAGCATTTATTGCCCATCCCAAATTGCCCTTGAGAAGGTGGTGGTGAGCTGCCTTCCTAAACCACTGCAGTCTATGTAGGGTAGGTACACCCACAATGCAGTTAGGAAGGGAGTTCCAGGATTTTGACCCAGCGACAGTGAAGGAATGGCGATATAGTTCCAAGTCAGGATGGTGTGTGACTTGGAGGGGAACTTGCAGATGGTGGTGTTCCCATGTATTTGCTGCCCTTGTCCTTCTAGTTGGTAGAGGTCGCGGGTTTGGAAGGTGCTTTCTAAGGAGCCTTGGTGCATTGCTACAGTGCATCTTGTAGATGGTACACACTGCTGCCACTGTGCGTCGGTGGTGGAGGGAGTGAATGTTTGTAGATGGGGTGCCAATCAAGCGGGCTGCTTTGTCCTGGATGGTGTCGAGCTTCTTGAGTGTTGTTGGAGCTGCACCCATCCAGGCAAGTGGAGAGTATTCCATCACACTCCTGACTTGTGCCTTGTAGATTGTAGACAGGCTTTGACATTAATTAAAACTTAATCAGTAAAATAATTAGCTAATTAAATGCTATAAAGATGACAGGGCTGGTGCAGAATGTGGGCACTCGTGGACACCTGTATGATCCAAGGCAAACACATCTGCAGTAAGTATCTGTGGCTGAAAGAGCTTCAGATCGTAAAAACCCATCTGGTTCACTAATGTCATTTAGGGAAAGAAATCTGCAGTTCTTACATGGTCTGGCCTACATGTGACTCTCGACCCATAGCAATATGGTTGACTCTTAACTGCCCTCTGAATTGGCCCAGCAAGTCACTCAGTTGTCAAGGGCAGTTAGAGATGGGCAACAAATGCTGGCCTTGCCAGTGATGCCCACATTCCACGCATGAATAAAAATAAAAGTCATTGAGCTGGGGGCCGAGCTGGAGACACTGCGACACATCAGGGAGGGGGAAAGTTACCTGGACACTTTGTTCTAGGAGGCAGTCACACCCCTTAAGAGAAGGTTGTCTGATTTAGTCCATGGTCAGGGACAGAAGGGAGTGACTGCAAGTGTGGCAGGTATGGGGCTCGAGAAGGTAGAAGTGGAGGAGCCTCAGCCCTTGCAATTGTCCAACAGGTTTGAGGTTCTTGCAGCCTGTATGGACAAAAGCGGAGGCTGCAGGGTGGATGAGCGAACTGACCATGGCATTGTGGTACAGGAAGCCATTCAAGCCAGGTGAGTTAATAGGAATGTAGTGGTAGTAGGGGATAGCATAGTCAGGGGGACAGACACCATTCTCTGCAGCCAAGAGCGACAGTCCAGAAGACTATGTTGCCTACCTGGTAGCAGGGTTCAGGACATCTGCTCTGGACTAGAAAGGAACTTGTAGTGGGAGGGGGAAGATCCAGTTGCCGCGGTTCACATAGGTATCAATGACATATGTAGGACTAGGAAAGAGATTCTGCTTAGAGAGTATGAGCAGCTAGGGGCTAAATTAAAATCTCTGGATTATTACCTGATCCACGAGCAAATTGGAGTCGGGTAAATAAGATGAGAGAGTTAAATGCATGTCTCAAAAATTGATGTGGGAGAAAAAGGTTTCAATTCATGGGGCGCTGGCACCAGCACTAGGGAAAGTGGGAGCTGTACTGTGGTGGTACCAGTGTTCTGGCGAGTCGTGTAACTAGGACAGGAGACAGGGCTTTAAACTGAATAGTGAGGGTGAGGAATCAAGTGAGGGAAGATGTGATAAATTAAAGAGAGAGGACAAGCCAAGATAGCAATAAGGGAATTGATAATCTGAATTTGGCAGGATGGGACAGAGTGTACAAACTTAAGAGTGAACCAGCAGATAAGGCTAGAGGTCGCAAAAATAATAAAAGGACAGAATTAAAGGTACTCTATCTGAATTCACACAGAATTCACAACAAGGTAGATGAATTGACAGCACAAATGGAAGTAAACAGGTATGATCTGATTGCCATTACAGAGATATGGCTGCAGGATGGCCAAGGTTGGGAACTGAATGTCCAAGGGTATTTGGCATTTAAGAAAGATAGGCAAAAAGGAAAAGAAGGTAGGGTAGTGCTGTTAATAAAGGATGAGATCAGTACATTAGTGAGAGAGGATCTTAGATCAGAATATCAAGATGTAGAATCAGTTTGGGTGGAGCAAAGAAATAGCATGGGGCAGTAAACATTGGTTGGAGTTGTTTCTAAGCCACCAAACAGTAGTGGTAATGTAGGCCACGGTATAAATCAGGAAATTAGAGGTACATGTAACAAAGGTAATACAGTAATCATGGGGGATTTCGATCTACACATAGACTGGGTAAACTTAATTAGCACTAATGTTGTGGAGGACAAATTCCTGGAATATATACAAAATGGTTTTCTAGAACAGTATGTTGAGGAACCAACTGGAAAACAGGCAATTTTAGCTCTCGCATTGTGCAATGAGAAAGGGCTAAATAATAGTCTCATTGTAAAGGAGTCTTTAGGGAAGAGTGACCATAATATTATAGAATTTTACATTAAGTTTGAAAGTGATGTCGTTCAATCTGAAACTGGGTTCTTAAATCTGACCAAAAGAAACTATGAAAGCATGAGGTGCAAATTGGCTGCGGTAGATTGGGAAACTACATTAAAAGGTATGACAGACAATGGCTAGCATACAAAGAATTAATACATGGTTTACAACAAATTCACATTCCTTTAAAGCATAAAAACCCAGCAGGAAAGATGATCCAACCATGGCTAACAAAAGAAGTTAAAAATTGTATCAGATCAAAGGAAGAGACTTAGAAAGTTGCCAACAAAAGTAGTAAGCCTGAGGATTGGGAGCATTTTAGAATTCTGCAAAGGAGGACCAAGAAACTGATAAAGAAAGACAAAATTGAATATGAAAGTAAAGGGCGGCACAGTGGCGCAGTGGTTAGCACTGCAGCCTCACAGCTCCAGGGACCCGGGTTCGATTCCGGGTACTGCCTGTGTGGAGTTTGCAAGTTCTCCCTGTGTCTGCGTGGGTTTCCTCCGGGTGCTCCGGTTTCCTCCCACAAGCCAAAAGACTTGCAGGTTGATAGGTAAATTGGCCATTATAAATTGTCACTAGTATAGGTAGGTGGTAGGGAAATATAGGGACAGGTGGGGATGTTTGGTAGGAATATGGGATTAGTGTAGGATTAGTATAAATGGGTGGTTGATGTTCGGCACAGACTCGGTGGGCCAAAGGGCCTGTTTCAGTGCTGTATCTCTAATCTAATCTAATCTAGCGAGAAACATAAAAATGGACTGTAAATGTTTTTATAAGTATATAAAAAGGAAAAGATTAGCAAAGACAAATGTGGGCCCACTACAGGCAGATATAGGAGAATTTATAATAGAGAATAAGGAAATGGCTGAGAAACTAAACAAGTACTTTGTGTCTGTCTTCACAGAGGAAGATACAAAAAACCTCCCAGGAATACTAGAGAACCAAGGACTAGTGAGAATGAGGAACTGAAAGAAATTATTAGAAAAAAATAGTACTGGGGAAATTCATGGGACTGAAAGTTGATAAATCCCCTGGACTTGATGATCTACATCCCAAAGTGATGAAAGAGGTGGCTGTAGAGATAGTGGATGTGTTGGTGGCCATTTTTCAAAATTCTATAGATTCTAGAACGGTTCCTGCAGATTGGAAGGTAGCAAATGTAACCCCGTTATTTAAGAAAGGAGAAAGATCGAAAACAGGGAACTACAGACCTGTTAGCCTGACATTAGCAGTAGGGAAAATGCTAGAATCTATTATAAAGGGTGTGATAACTGGACACTTAGAAAATAATGGTAGGATTGGGCAGAGTCAACATGGATTTATGAAAGGGAAATCATGTTTGACAAACTTGTTAGAGTTTTTTGAGGATGGAACTAACAAAATAGAAATAGGGGAACCAGTGGATGTGGTGGATTTGGATTTTCAGAGGCTTTTGTTAAGGTCCCACACAGGAGGTTAGCAAGCAAAATTAGAGCACATGAGATTGGGAGTAATATACTGGCATGATTTGAGAATATATTGATGGACAGAAAACAGAGTGGGAATAAACGCGTGATTCTCAGGTTGGCAGGCTGTGACTAGTGGGGTACCACAAGGATCAGTGCTTGGATCCTAGCTATTCACAATCTATATCAATGATTTGGATGTGGGGACCAACTGTAATATCTCCAATATAAAAGCAAAATACTGCGGATGCTGGAAATCTGAAATAAAAACAAGAAATGCTGGAACCACTCAGCAGGTCTAGCAGCATCTGTGAAAAGAGAAGCAGAGTTAACGTTTCAGGTCAGTGACCCTTCTTCTTCTCCGAAGAAGGGTCACTGACCTGAAACGTTAACTCTGTAATATTTCCAAGTTTGCCGATGACACAAAACTAGGTGGGAATGTGAGTTGTGAGGAGGATGCAAAGAGGCTTCAAGGGGATTTGGACAGGCTAAGTGAGTGGGCAAGAACATGGCAGGTGGATGGTGAGAGATTGGAAAGTGTAGATGTCCAAAGGGACCTGGGTGTCCTTGTTCATAAGTCACTGAAAGCTAACGTGCAGGTGCAGCAAGCAATTAGGATGGAAAATGATATGTTAGCCTTAATTGCAAAAGGATTTGAGTACTGGAGTAAAGAAGTCTTGCTGCAATTGTATAGAGTCTTGTTGAGACAATACCTGAAGTACTGTGGATAGTTTTGGTTTCCTTACCTCAGGAAGGATATACTGCCATGGAAGGAATGCAACAAAAGTTCACCAGGCTGATCCCTGGGATGGCAAGATTGTCCTATGAGGAGAGATTGAGGAGACTGGGCCTATATTCTCTAGAGTTTAGAAGAATGAGAGGTGATCTCATTGAAGCATACAAAATTCTTACAGGGCTCGACAGGGTAGATGCAGGAAGGATGTTTCCCCTGGCTGGGGGTGTTCGAACCAGGGGGCACAGTCTCAAAATAAGGGGCAGGCCATTTAGGACTGAGATTAGGAGGAATTTCTTCACTCAGAGGGTGGTGAATCTTTGGAATTCCCTACCTCAGAGATGTGTGGAGGCTCGGTCATTGAGTATATTCAAGACAGAGATCGATAGGTTTCTAGATATTAAAGATATCAAGGGATATGGGGATAGTGCGAGAAAGTGGCACTGAAGTTAAATATCAGCCATGATCTAGTCGAATGGCAGAACAGGCTTGAGGGGCCGAATGGCCTACTCCTGCTCCTATTTCCTATGTTCCTAGAATCATTCTAAACCCAAGTAAGACTGATAGATTCCTCTGCACTAATGGTACATGAGAAAAGGAGTGCACAAGTAGCCTGGCTCTTCTGGGACCAAATATACAAATCCAACAATTCAGGCCACAACAAAGCCTTGAGTGTTTATAATGATATGATATTTTATTCCAAAGTCTGTAGAGCAGGATATTTCTGGCTTGAGGATTAGTTGAATCTCTGCAGGGAAGCATGGAATGATCAAAGAAAATTGTGTAAAGTGAAAAATAGAACTCAATCTTTAAAGTTACCCTTGGTGTTTTGCTGTGAATTTATTGAGAAGAATCAGAGATGCGATGCCTTGCCTTTCTGATATACCAAGCTGCTTAACTTCACACATGCACACAAATCCAGACAAGGAACTTTCACTGGGTTTCTTTTCCACTGTCAGTCTGCCATAGTCCTCTGATTGTAGTCATGAAGAGTGGACGTGTATAAGGAAACGTTTTGCTGTAACAGTAAATTATAGCCACTATTATCGATCAGGCTTTTAAAACACTTTTTTCTCAGTCACATGACCTGTTGACATTTCCCATAAATGAATCATATCCCTTGTGATTAGAAATTAAATAGAGTTCTTTTGAAAATTACCCTTCATAGATTTCCCACTCCATCTTGTCTGTCAGCTGGGAGTAATTATCATAAAGTAAAGCAGATTCATACAGTCTAAGACAACTAATTAAATTTACTTATATTTGTGTACAAGTAGGAATGTGGGGGAAATTCCCACATTTACTGAGGATGCCTTGGATGTCCAGCTCCACCAGTTACAGGTAAGGAAGGTGAACATAATTCGAGCAGAAGATGAGCATCCTGTGAAAGGTTAGAGTGAATGGAGTCTTCTAGATCCGTACTACAGGCCAGCCATTTCAGCTTGGAGTTAGAATCATAAAATGATTACAGAGCAGAAGGAGTCCATTCGACCGTTGTGCTCATGCCAGCTCTCTGAAAGACCAATTCAGCTAGTCCTACTCCCCTGCCCTTTCCCCGTAGCCCCGCAACTCTTTTTCTTCAGGTGCTTATCCAATTCCATTTTGGAAGCCCAGATTGAATCTGTCTGCACCACTTTCTCAGGCAGTGAATTCCAGATCCGAACCACTCGCTGCATAAAAAAGTTTTTGCTCATGTCGCTGTTGGTTCTTTTGCCAATCACCTTAAATTGGTGTCCTCAGGCTCTCGACCTGTTCACTAGTGGCAGCAGTAACAGGACTTATAGAACTTTAGGGGGATTATGTCCATTACTTGCATAATGCATGCACACACTCCTGATTGGCTTATCTGCCAGAAGTCCCCTGCAGAGATCTGGAAAGATACTGTTGCATTGGAGCTTAATGCTTTGATAAACTTCTCTGGTATAGGAAAAGCTGCCCTTATTCTAGATTTTATTTTCAGGCCAGCCCTTAGTAGATGGCATAACTCTATGACAGCCTCTAAGACAGTGAAAACAGATTATCTCTGATGTGGTGGGGTTGTAATGGATGTAGACATTAGGAAGAATTTTCCCAGCCAAGTGAAGGCAGGATCCGATGCATGCGGGTGGGTGAAGTCCCTGAAATTGATGCCAGTTCGGGTTCCTGACGTCATCCTGCTCTCTTCCAGCTTTCCCAAGGACGGGATCTAAGTCCAGCAGGAAACCCCTATTTTTAACCATGTAATCCTTTTTTTCCCAATAGTGCATGGGTTTCATGCTGTGTCTTCAACTGGCCAGGGTCACCGACGCAAGTACACAACACAGTTTCTTCAAGGAAACTGACAAGCTAGGAAGTCTTTGATCAGTTACACTGAAGGGCTCCAGTCATGACCAGGTGAAAGACTGCTGTTCAAAGCACTTCTCCCAGAGAATGCAATCACTGCTTGACAGGTGTTTGCAAACCTCTTGGAAGACACTTCATCTATCTGGCACTCCACTCACCTTCAGCTGCACTTTGCTGCTGCTAGCCTTCAGCAGAGCTTGAGAGCAGCTTATGCACTTCTACCTTCCACCTCTGCTCAGAGGTAAGAGCAGAAGACACATCACTATCAACTATGCCAACAACAGCAGGAGCAACTCCAGCAGCAGCTCCCTTCTCCTCAGCTGCAAACTCTTCCACAGGGCAGAGGGGCTAGACACCGAGATTCAGTTGGAAGGAGGGAAACCCCTCAACAAATAATCTACAGACAGAGGATCAGCGTCTTGACATGTCTAAACACCAGTGCCTCAGGAGGCTCAGGCTCTCACAGCAGGTCGTTGCTGGAATCAGCATGCTCCTTGAACAAGACCTCCTTCCCAATGGAGCAGGTGAGCATGCATTGCCAGTGGCCAACAAGGTGCCTGTCACTGGAGAACCACCCCCCCCCCCACCTCCCACATACACACACATCCATTCTTCACCCCCTTACCCCAACCCCCTCCCCTCCCCACTTCCCAGTCCCTTCCTTTGTTTTTAATTCTTTTGTGAGATGTGAGCATCGCTGGCAAGAGCAACAATTATTGCCCATTCCCTAATTGCCCTTGACAACTGAATGGCATCTCAGAGGGCAGTTAAGAGTCAACCACATTGCTTTGGGTCTGGAGTCACATGTAGGCCAGACTGGGTAGGGATGGCAGATTTCCTTCCCCAAGGGGCATTAGTGAACCAGATGGGATTTTACAGCAATTGATAATAGTTACATGGTACCATCACTGAGCGTAGCTTTCAATTTGAGATTTTTTTTATTAATTAAGTTTACTTATTTGAATTTAAATTCCACCAGTTGCCATTGTGTAATTTAAACAAGTGTCCCTGGAGAATTATCCTGCACCTTTGGATTACTAGTTCAGTGACATTACAACTATGCCACCACCTCTTTCCAAGGTTATGTGCTCCTTTCTCGTGCAAGGAGAGAAAGTAAGGAGGTGTGAATGTTCGTAAAGGCTGTTGTGGAGAGGAAAGAAGGACACCATTTGTGGACGGTGACTGTGAGGTATGGGTGCAAGAGGGCGATAGGTTGAGAGTGAGTGTGACTGTTGCCTGTTCATATGGGGATGTGAGGAGGTTCCTACAGAGGGAGGAATAAGTGAAATTGCAAAGTGTGTTGTCCTGAGGAGTGCTGTGCAGGAGAATGCTGGGAATGTCAGTGTGGGGCTTGACACCTGAAAGTGCTATGCCACTCACCTTTCCTGACCTCGTCAGCTCCTGGATCCTCAGTGCACTGTGTCCAGGCTGGAGGGAGCACACTTCTGCTGATGATTTCCTCGGCCATTTCCATCCACGCTTGCTTGGTAGGAGAGGTTGTCCTCTTTCTCTCGTCCTTGGAACAGCTCACCTCACTGCAGCCCCTCAGAACCCCGAGCAGGACCTCCAAGTAAGAGTGAGAGATCCAAGGGGCAGTCTTCCTAGGTTTCCTTTCTATTCCTTTGGTTGATGCAGCCTCAAAAATCCAAGTGTTGGTGAGCCCTTCTACCCCATGTGTGGTCCCTTTAATTAGGAATCCTTCCTTTGACAGAATGGGCACATCATCCCGCCTGCCCTCCCTGATTGGTCAGGGAACTTGGCAGCAGGATGATAACTAGATTGTTCTGGGAAAGAGCAACCACAAGGTGCACAAACCTTTAGGTTCCCAACCTGAATGGCCCTACTAAGTAGTCAAGATTCTGTTCAATATTTCCAGTGTTGCACTTGTATTTTGTTGTCCCTGTGATGAATAGGAGTTGTTCACATTTCAAAACAAATGTTACTTTATAATTTTCAATAACTATGGGATGTTCATTATGGTCATTATAATTTTTGGTTACAGCTAGCTTGCTTCAGGGAAAATATGTTATGGTTTGATATGTTGAAAGTCACTTCAAAGACATCTCTCCTCTAGAAGGAAAGAAAGACCTGCATTTATATAGTACCTTTCACAAGTTCCAGAAAACTTGATAGCCAATAAAGAACATTGACATTACATAAGCCTGTCAAATATCCATGGGACTTAAAACATAAAGGACTAATGTTGGCCAGTGGCATACCTCTTCTACCCTTTGAAGTTAAATATCAGATATCAAGGTCTTAAAATGTGGTGGAAACAGATTCAATGGTAACTTTCAAAAGGGAATTGGATATATACTTGAAATGGAAAAAAATTGCAGGGCTATGGGGAAAGTGCAATGAAGTGGGACTAATTGGATAGCTCTTTCAAAGAGCCAACGCAGGCATGGTGAACTGAATGGCTTCCTTCTGTGCTGAAAGATTCTTGGACGCTAGGAAAAGCTAGCCCTATATCTTGCACCATTTTGCTCCAGTTCATCAGTTCTT
This sequence comes from Heterodontus francisci, assembly GCF_036365525.1. NCBI lineage: Eukaryota > Metazoa > Chordata > Chondrichthyes > Heterodontiformes > Heterodontidae > Heterodontus > Heterodontus francisci. The sequence continues at coordinate 24,629,920 of NC_090387.1, read as the reverse complement.
CTATGGCCATTGAGAAAGGGGCTGGACATAATGAGATCTAGTATTACTGAAGGTGAAGGGGACTTCTAAAAGGGCCTGCTGGTATTAGTCCCATTTCTTCTTCCTGTCACAAATAAAGCTTTAGCAACTTTAGTTGCATGTCTGTATACTTTCACAGTAAGGGCAAGAAAGCTGAAATATCTGTGGGGATCGAGATTTAAACTTGCTACATTGTGGTTAGGTGCTTTAACTTCTCTTCTGACAAAGCCATTGGGTTATATCCAGAATACTTGTCAGTATTAATTATTGCACCAGCACCAAATTTTACTGGCCAGTTGGTTATGTCTTTAGAGTTTTGAATTGTCTGTTTTAGAAAGAACTTAAATGCCTTCAATCTTTGGGCTGTTGGAATAATCTAATATTGTCTAATATTCATTTTAGGACATCGTCCATTATGCATTTATACTTGAAATTCCAGATGAGTAAACTTTTCAGCTGAGAAATTCTATCTTGGATTGCTAATGTAACTTCATCTGTTTGTTCAGTGTGTGACATCCCAGTAAACAAATTAGTTCTAAGAAAGTTTGCCTACAGGGAGTTATCTACTGTGTAAGAAAAATTTATGAAACACTGCCTTTTGAAAAAAAAATGTCTTGCAGATTCAAGGGAAGAACATGAGTAAAATGGATTCATACATAACAGTAAGCTATTTGGCAGTAATTTGCTTAGCCATTATGCAAAATCATATTAGTTCTTCTCAGCATACAAACTAATATGTACGGATAATGTGAAACACCAGATGGCAGAGGCAGAGATTCAAAATTTAACAAAACTACCACTTCTAAATATGCTGAAACACTGTTAAGGATATGACTAATTCATTTGTACTTAGGATGTTCTGCAAGAATCCTTTAATTGTCTTGGCTGGACAGACACAACCCAGGGCTATAATTAATAAGAACATTCTGCAGATAATATGTGTAGATAATGTCACTTAGTCGCTTAATGATGAGGTAGAATCTACCCAATAGTTTGTCTAATGTAGGTCATTCCACATTTCTTGTATTAGATGCAAAGGTGACCTACTTTGCCAGATCTATGAGTTTGACAGTCACCCTTAGGTCATAATTTATTAGCTAATTTAATCAGTACCTAATTGAAGATAGTTTAAGGCATCATCAAGAACAACAGCAGTCATTAATTTAGACCCTGGACACAGTCAATGGATTGATTAGCATATTCAAGAGGCCTAACGTCTGTTTTTTGGTGTGTTCCGGCTATTTGGAAGCCAACAGCTGCCAGTTTGGCATCTGACACACTTCTGGAGAGGACAGAAATGAGGGATCACGCTTGGAAATTGATCCCCACCACAACTCATTTTGCCCAAAAGTTGGGAATTTCATTCCCTACATATCTGAGCCACTCACAAATCTTCATTATGCCTTTGTGGGTAAATGGTGAGGTGGCACTTTGCAGTGTGGCTCCACTAGTTCATGCTGGGTGCAACAGTTGCTTTTATTCTGCCAGTTTTTCTTCCTGTTCTCTTTACTACACGTCATCTATTTTCATTGCAGCTCATGCACATAAGTCATCTGTTTGCCCACAACTCAACACACAGTTCATCGATTTTTATTACAGCCCATCTATTTTTGTCTGCAGATTGGATATTTCACCTGTAGTGTGGTAGACAAGTGGCCAAATAGCCCACTCAAAAATTGTAACAATGTGTGTTTGATTTCAGAGAAGCCAAAAGACTTGCAGGTTGGTAGGTAAATTGGCCATTATAAATTGTCCCTAGTATAGGTAGGTGGTAGGGAAATATAGGGACAGGTGGGGATGTTTGGTAGGAATATGGGATTAGTGTAGGATTAGTATAAATGGGTGGTTGATGGTCGGCACAGACTCGGTGGGCCGAAGGGCCTGTTTCAGTGCTGTATCTCTAATCTAAAACCTGAAAGGAAACATCAACATTTACACTGTAATGACTTCAAAAAAGGTAAATCAATTGTATAAATGGCAGCTAAATTGAAGGAAGAAGGGAAGAAAGTGTAACTACACACCTCTAATAGTTTGAAAGACAGTAAGGACATTGCATACAGTAATGTTAATGTCTATTTCCTCAAGGCACACCTAATAAATGCTCTTCCTGTGATACGCTTTTAATGGAAGAAATTCACCATAATATCACCCCCCCCCCCACCCCCCACCCCCTTCCAGCTTAGAATTTGATAATAGTGGAGTTACAAGTAATGTAGATTATTGTTGTAATTATATCACTGGTCTGACACTGAAGAGCTGCAGAATAAGGAACATGGCAGGTAAGAACCAAGTTATTCTGCAGGCTGAGAATTGCAATCTGCCCAGCAGATGAGATTTCCTCAGCTGGTAAATGTTTTAACATTTAGAGAGCATCTACTTTCTCAAGATGTTTAAAAGATCTGCAAAATGTCCACAGTATCCAACAGAGCACCTAAGCACTTTTTCCAGTCTGTCTTTAAACTGCATTAGAGATCAACCTCACAGCATCAAGCCAAGGTCCCACTCTCGGTACCCATGAAGGGAGCTCAGTGGAATCAAGCAGAACTTGATTCAGTGTTTAGCTGCCACTTTAGTATTAACCACTTCACATTGATCCCAAAGTAGAGTATAATTGCACCTTTGAACACACAAATATTTGTTAATGATTCTTAACAAAGGTCATTCCACTGAGCACAAGTTTAATCAAGCAGGTAAATTGTGCTTCAAAGTGTAATTCTCTTAAGAGCAATTTCAGTACACTTGTGCTTTGGGGGAATTGGGGAGAAAGGAACTAAAATATTTTGTTTGCTTTGTAGAAGGAATTATTTCAGGATATATACCACAATTGATGATTATCGTAATGACTTCTTCCCCTACAATTTGGGGCAGAGTACTCCTCTATCTATAAGGGTGGACAAAGTCCACTATATGTCATGACAACTGACACAGCAGAACTCTAGAAATTTTAGGGCCTTGGAACGATTCATCTTGATAAAAGGTGCACAATTTTTATTCAGAACTCATGTTACTCCCACATATGTGTTATATGAGATGAATATATCAGTTTAAAGAAAAATAGTGGTGTTCATTTCTGAAAGTCAAGCACTCCAAATTTGTAAAATTAAACTACATTTGCTGCTTTTTTTTCTTTGCCACTTCATCTATCCCACCTGAAGATCACATGCCTCATGGACACATTGTGATATGCACCAACACTGCCATGCAAGTGGACCCATGGCTTGGGACAGCATGCACAGACCTACCAGGAGTTTAATTAAAATCAACTACCTTATTAAAACCAAGGAAATGGGCATGGTAAGCTTAAAAATACAGTTATTATTTACAAATGAAAGTACCAGTGAACTGTTCCTCAATACTCTGGCCATACTTCTGCTTTGATAATGTATGATAGCAACATCAGTAAAAAATGAGCATGTGCTCGATTAGAGCAACCTTTCATATCCCAGATGGATGGGATGAATATTTATTCATTCTCTCTATCCGATGGTTGCCAAAAATGAAACTGTCGATCAAATTCTTAGCAATCGTAACTCCCCAATCTAAATCCTGTTCAATTTAGCAGAGTGGACACTAAATAGCCAATCCATAGAATCATTCTGAATTCAGTGCCTGCACTGATCTGCACTGCACTGATAATTGTAATGTTAATACCTTGGGTTCACATTACCAATTTCTGACTGGTGATAAGGAGTTGGAGATACAGATCAGCCATGATCTCAATGAATTGCAGAACAGGCTCGAGAGGCTTAAAGACCTAACCCTGTTACAATGTTCCCATGTTCCTATTTCTTAAGATTTCAGACAGAAGAATGTCATTTCATGAAAAATAAAGTTGAAGGGTTTGGGTGTGGAGGGGTAATTTTATATGTCCCCATGCATGGTGAGGATCCTTCCCTCCCTTGGTTTTATTAAGAGTACTGTTTTAACTGAGTACCTCATTGTATTTAAGTGGTTGGAAAATCATATGCAGTCCATATCTGATTTTCTGATTTACAGTCCTCATTGAGTACAGCTCTCTGCAGGAGTGTGGGCTCACAAAATGATCCTTTCGAACTTAGATCTAAACTGAACTTTTTCTGGAGTTATTTTACACTGAATGCTCACATTTTGTTCCTGCAGTTTAGACTATTTCAGCTTGGAAATTTAAAAGCTGATTGTGAGGTACAAAGGTTCACATGCCTACAGGAACGACCATTTTGCAGATTCCATTGGCAGTTTTCTCACCATGCCTAGACACGAGAACAGATTTTTGTTTGTCCATTTGTTTTGTTAATTTTTGATAGGTTAACAGGAAAGTAGCAGTCAAATTGGAGGAGTGGCCTAATTATTGCAGGAGAATGCTTTGATATTGTCATTCACTTTTGGATATAGGTCGGAGGTGGGGGTTCAGGATTTAAAGCCTATTGTTACGACCAGGTGAGGAGGGATCACAAGGCTCCCATCTTGCCCTTCCTCTTATTTGACCGCAACAGAGTTTATTTCTTTTTAAACAGTTGCTGCGCTTACCATTTCAGTGAGTGATTTCCCTTTTACCTTTGTGATGATTGCAAAAGAACCAATCGGACAGGTTTTCTTGAGTTTAAACAAGAAAGAGGTGAGTTAATTATACTTAACAATCTAAACCCGATCTAAAGAAAATAATAAAATACACAACACATTCATGCACACACTCACATGAGGATCACAAACACACACATAGATTACAGAGTGCCAAAAGGTAGATTTGTGGTTGGATTAGAGTCCAGAACAAATAGAAATTGATACACAGTCTGTGGGGTTGGATGATTCTGTTGTCTTCCAGCTGAAGTTGTGTTCTTGAAGTCTTTAGCTGGTAAATGTGCAATTTGTAGCTGGCCCACCTGGTTCAGGCTTTTCTTGTCGGTAGAATTGTGGCTGGTTTTCTTCCCCTGGTGTCTTTGTCTTGGATCCAGTGATCAGCAGCTAGGCTTCGTATGAGGTTTTCTGAAGAGAGAAAGAGAGAGAGAGAGCTCCCGGCTTTTGCACAGAATGAGTCACTGGCTTGACTGTCTTTATCCAAGGGAAACTTCCAGCTTTCACAGATGGAAAGATGGTCACGTGATTGCCTCTGTATTCTCTGGAAGCTTCTAATGAGATTCAAGGTTAGGACTTTCCATCTCCTCAGGATGCCAATACTTACACTTGGAGGCATTTAGTCTTTCTAAGTCAATGGGCTGAATTTTACTGACACCCGAGGTCGGGGGTCATGGCTGGAGGAGGGGGGACCCAGAAAATGCCTCCGGGAGAGGCTCACCATGGGCCTCGACGCTGCAAAGGCTTGGCCCCATATTGCCGGCGGTGGTGAGGCCTCAAGGCGGCCACCCCGCTGCTCGGTGGAGAAGCTCAGGTGGGGAAGGGAAGCTTTTTTGGGGGGGAGAGGTGAAGTAATTAATTTTATGGTTATTGGAAGGGTGGGGGAGGGGCAAAATAGCTTGTGTCATCGGGGGGACTGAGCCGCTGTGCTTACTATCATGGTGGCTCCCCGACGTGCCACCTGCACAGGTGGGCGCTATTGTTTTTGCCCGCCGCCAATTTCAGCGGCAGGACCATAAATTTCAGTCCTTTGTGTCACATTTGTTGTGTTATTGTGACAATGATTGGTAAGTTAAATGAAGGGTTCTTTATTACAGAATAACAAAATTACAAGTGTCACCTGCTGACTAACACTGCTCCAACTTCAGTGTCACATGCTCGCTTTCATCACTTCCTGTAATGATGTATACCAAATTATTTACATATTCAGTATTATGTTAACTAGTATTCAGGCAGTTGAATATCCCTGCCAAGAATGAGGCACATTAATTTCATCATGAACATTGATTTTAAACTGTTATAGGAGTGATGAAAGGACTTGTTAAATAGACCAGCCGTGGCTGGAAAATACGTTTGCATATTAACAGATGGTGATTGGAAGGACAAAGGACCATTCCCTGACATATTCAACCCACAATGCACTTTGATCACCAGGTATTGTGCGTAAGAGACTGCTAAGGTGATACAAGTGAAGACATGGTCAGACCAGTTAGTCACATGACTAACCTGCTTGGCAACCTGGGCTTTTCTGAATTGTACAAACAGTTTGAACTCAGAAAGTCTGTTTGCTCCTTGACTGAGAAGATCTCTCCTGTCTGCTCCCATCTCCTTCTCACAATCTTCTGAAGCCACTGAAGACACATGAACCCCAAGAGAGAAAAGTCTCCTACGGCGAACAATATTTAAGAAGAATACTGGGTTCCCAATGATAAGCAAGATCTACCGACAATCAAGGACTCTACAGTGAGCTCGAAGAACTATAACAAAACCTCTTCAGATATTGCCTCAAACTTTTCCACTTTATTTTTCTTCTGCTCTTTTCTGTCTCTAGTTGCATGTGTGTATCACGTAGGCATGCTAGTGTGGGCGCGTCGTGTATCCATAGGCATTAACCGAATTAGAGTTTAAGTTTAAGTTGAATAAATTTCAGCTTTTCTTCTTTAAACCTAAGAAAGCCTGTTTGTGCTGGTTTATTTGCCTTATAATTGGAAAGCGGTGAACAAGGATTCGCCAAGGGAGAGCTAAAAACACGGTGTGTTTAAAATTAAACCCTGTTACTGTAAGACCAGGTGAAGGCTGAAAGGGAACCCTAGACCTCTTTCTCATCTGGTCGTAACACACCATCCCCCTTTCCTTTAATGGAAAATTACATAAATTATAAACTATGTAGATAAAGAAATAGGACAGTTGCAAACAATATTTACACATGTGTGGACTCTCACTTTAATTGTTCAAATGTCTCTGAAACGTACAGGTGGTCTGCTGACTTGACCGAGTCTAGTAACAGTGAAATGTTGCTGATATCTGGAATTGTCAATTTTTTTCTCTGACTCGTAGGTCCAGACTGACTTGAGTGTTGTGCATGTCTTTTTCCTGAACTTCGCTCTCAGAACTTGAATATGAATGCGTTCTTGACGTTACAGGAGTTTTAGGTATGATGCTGTTGGATAACTCTCTCAACTGACGTCTATTCCTTCTCAATGTCACTCCATTTGGGGTGGTTACCTCATATGACCGTGGCTGTTTGACACTTCGGCAGGGAGCCATAACTTCTCTTACGGGTGGATCACTCAGACCTTCTGTCCGATCTACAAAGGAGGTAACTTCACGCCTGCATATTTGTCGTGTGTGATTTTCATTTTCTCTTGTTTTGCCAATAGCTTATCTTGGATTGATGACAATTTGATCAGATGATGACTCGGAAGAGTTCTCCTGACTTGCATGCCAAACACAATCTCTGCTGGGGATGGTAATCCTGTATCTAGTGGTATTACTTGTCGGTGCAACATTGCTATTTGAATGTCTTGACTAGTCTGCTTACATTTCAAGATTAGTGACTTTACTGTCTGCATTTTCCTTTCTGCTAGTCCATTTGAACTCGGATAGTGGGAAGATGACATAACATGATTTACAGCCCACATTGTGCACTGTGCAAGTATATTGTGGACCGTTATCCAGCACTATCTTCTCCGGGCAACCAAAATGACTAACAACTGCTACCAATGCACTTGATCTATCCCTCAGTTGGCAAATGATAGGAAATTGGGAGAATTAGTCGGTAATAAGGAAGAAGTCGTCACCTCTGATGGTAAATAAGGCAATAGCTATTCTTGAGCATGAATGTGATGGAACATCATGAGGATATAGTGGCTCTCTGTGTTAACTTGGCTGATGCTCTTGACATGCATGGCACATCCTCACTGCTCGTTCTATGTTGTTATTGATCCCTGCCAATAAACTGTCTCATGTGCAAGTATGGGTAGCACAGTGGCGCAGTGGTTAGCACTGCAGCCTCACAGCTCCAGCGACCCGGGTTCAATTCTGGGTACTGCCTGTGTGGAGTTTGCAAGTTCTCCCTGTGACTGCGTGGGTTTCCTCCGGGTGCTCCGGTTTCCTCCCACATGCCAAAGACTTGCAGGTTGGTAGGTTAATTGGCCATTATAAATTGCCCCTAGTATAGGTAGGTGGTAGGGAAATATAGGGACAGGTGGGGATGTGGTAGGAATATGGGATTAGTGTAGGATTAGTATAAAATGGGTGGTTGATGGTCGGCACAGACTCGGTGGGCCGAAGGGCCTGTTTCAGTGCTGTATCTCTAAACATGATCTTTCAATGCCCATGCAACCTTGATGTAATTGGGTAAGGATATCTTGATGAAACACTTTTGGTATCAGTACTTGTCTGCCCTTGAAAATGACTCCACTAGATGGGCTGAATTTTACCAGCCCTACAGCGTCGGGGGTCGTTGCGGAGGGGGGCCTGGAAAACCCTTCCAGGAGAGGTCTGTCACAAACCCCGATGACAAGAAGGCCCCACCACATTTTACCGGCAGTGGCGAGGCCTCGGTGCAGCGCGCTAGTAAAATACAGCCCGATATCTCTAATTCATCACAATATAGCCAAAGGTTTCTGAGGTCTGTAAGAGCCTCTTGCATTGTATCCAGCCATCCACTGCTGATGAGTTGCCATAGTACTCTGAGGACAGGATCTCTGGAAGTCTCTCTTTGGAGCTATTTGCATTTTTGCTGTCCAAATCGCTTTAGGTCAATGTTATACACATCTAGTTCCACATCTATTTCGTCCACTTGTACATCTTCTGTCTTCTTGGGGTTGGGTAGCCTGTTCAATGTGTCAGACATAACTATGAGGTTTCCAGGTTTCTATCGAATCTCACAATCGTACTTCTGTGCTTCCATTAGAACCTTTGGAGTCGAGGCGTGCTGGTGAGTGTTTTTTGCCAAATCATTGCCAACAATTTATGATCAGTCTCGACAACAAAGCATTTGCCACATAGAACCATACAAACCATAGAAAAGTTATGGCACAGAAACAGGCCATTTAGCCCATCATGTCTGCGTTGGCTAAAACAAAAGCCACCCATTCTAATCCCACCGTCCAGTATCTCGTCTTTAGTCTTGCAGGTTACAGCACTTCAGGTGCAGATCCCGGTACCTTTTGAATGAGTTCAGGGTTTCTGCCTCCACCATCGATTTGGGCAGCGAATTCCAGACACCCACCACCCTCTGGGTGAAAACGTTTTTCCTCATGTCCCCTCTAATCTTTCTACCAATCACCTTAAATCTATGCCCCCTGGTAATTGATCTCTCCACTAGGGGAAACAGGTCCTTCCTGTCTACTCTATCTAGGCCCCTAATAATTTTGTACACCTCAATTAAGTCACCTCTCAGACTCCTCTGTTCAAAGGAAAACAATCCTAGCCGATCCAATATTTCCTCATAGCTGCAATTTTCAAGCCCCCGCAACATTCTTGTAAATCTCCTCTGTACTCGCTTCAGAGCAATTATGTCCTTCCTGTAATGTGATCAGAACTGTGTGCAATACACCAGCTGTGGCCAAACCAACATTTTATACAGTTCCAGCATTACATCCCTGCTTTTATTTCCTATACCTCAGCCAGTAAAGGAAAGCTTTCCATATGCCTTCTTCACCACTTTATCTGCCTGTCCTGCCACCTTCAGGGACCTGTGGACATGCAGTACAAGGTCTCTCACTTCCTCTACCCCTCTTAATATCCTCCCGTTTTTTGTGTTTTCCCTTTCTTTGTTTGCCGTCTCCAAATGCGTTACCTCACACTTCTCTGGACTGAATTCCATTTGCCACTTTTCCACCCACTCAACCAAACCATTGATATCATTCTAGAATCTACAGCTTTCCTCTTCATTATCAGCTACACGGCCAATATTTGAGTTATCTGCAAATTTTCCAATCATGCCTCTCACATTTAAGTCCAAATCTTTAATATACACCACAAACAGCAAGGGACCCAACACTGAGTCCTGTGGAATGCCACTGGAAACTGCCTTCCATTTGCAAAAATATCCATCAACCATTACAAAGAACAAAGAACAAAGAAAATTACAGCACAGGAACAGGCCCTTCGGCCCTCCAAGCCTGCGCCGATCCAGATCCTCTATCTAAACATGTCGCCTATTACCCATTGTTTCCTGTCACTGAGCCAATTTTGGATGCAATTCGCCACATTCCCCTGTATCCAATAGGCTTTATTTTTCTGATCAGTCTGCCATGTGGGACCTTGTAAATGCTTTACTAAAATCCATGTAGACAACATCCACTGCACTACCCTCATCAATCCTCCTTGTTACTTCTTCAAAAAATTCAATTAAGTTAGTAAGACATGACCTTCCCTTAACGAATCCATGCTGACTATCCCTGATTAATCTGTGCATTTCTAAGTGACAGTTTATCCTATCTCTCAGAATTGATTCTAATAATTTGCCGAGGTTGGACTGACTGGCCTGTAATTATTTGCCCTTCCCTCGCACCCTTTTTAAACAATGGTACAATGCTTGCAGACCTCTAATCCTCTGGTACCTCGCCTGTATCTAGTGAGGATTTGAAAATAATCCTCAAAGCATCCATTATTTTCTCTCTGGCTTCCTTTAACAGCCTGGGATACAATCCATCCAGCCCTGCTGATTTATCCACTTTCAAGGATGTCAGACCCTCTAGTACTTCCTCTATCATTACGCTTATTGTATCTAATATTTCACACTCCTCTTTAACTACAATGTCTGCATCATCCCTCTCCTTTGTGAAGACAGAAACAAAAAACTCATTAAGAACCCTGCCCACATCTTCTGCATCCACGCATAAGTTCCCTTGTACATCTCTGATAGGCCCTACCCTTTCCTTAGTTATCCTTTTGCTCTTAATATACTGATAAAACATCTTTGGGTTTTCCTGATATTACCTGCCAATATTTTTTCATCTCCTCTCTTTGCTTTCCTAATTTCCTTTTTTACTTCACCCCCATATTCCTCTAGGCTTTCTAAAATATTAAGTTTTTTGTGACCGTCATAAGCTTTTTTTTGCTTTATCTTACCCCGTATTTGTAGATAACCAGGGGCCACAAGATTTGACAGTACCAACATTTTTCTTTTTGGGGACATGTATACACTGTGCTTTTGAATGCATCCCATTGGTTTGCCACTGATTTTCCTTCGAATAGCTGTATCCAGTCCACTTTCACCAGATCATTTCTCAGCTTCGTAAAATTTGTCTTCCCCCAATTTAGAACTTTTACTCCTGTTCTATCTTTGTCCTTTTCCATAATAATGCTAAATCTAACTGTATTAATGTCACTATGACCAAAATGGTCACCCACTGCTACTTCATCCACTTGCACATTTTCATTTCCTAACACTAAACCTAGAATTGCGCCCTCTCTCGTTGGGCTTCTTGCATTGCTGGCTAAAAATGTTCTCTTGAACGCAGTTCAAGAATTTTATGCCATCTGTGCCCTTCACACTGTTAATATCCCAGTTGATATTAGGGTAGTTGAAATCCCCAACTATTAGTGTCCTATTGTTTTGCACTCAGAAATTTGCCTACATATTTGTTCTTCTATCTCCCTCTCATTATTTGAGGGTCTATATTATACTCCTAGTAGTGTGGCTGCCCCTTTTTTATTTCTAAGCTCAACCCATATGGCCTCATTTGATGATTCATTTAGCATATCCTCCCTCCTCACAGCTGTAATTGAATTTTTAAACCAAGAATGCTACACCTGCTCATTTTTTATCCCCCTTGCTATCCTGCCTGAAAACTCTATATCCAGGGACGTTGAGCTGCCATTTTTGCCCTTCTTTAAGTCAAGTTTTCATTATAGCAATAATATTGTGTTGTCATGTGTCTATCTGTACCCTAAGCTCATCAGTTTTATTTGCTATACTCTTTGCATTTAAGTAAATACCTTTTAACAATGCCAAATTCCTGTGCTGTACACTTTTTAACCTCTGCTTCTTCTGTATTTCAGAGTCACTCGATAATTTTCAGCCTCCTATTCCCTGCTCTGAATTTTTCCTACCTGAAACTGCTCTCATGTTCCCATCCCCTTGCCAATCTAGTTTAAACCATCCCCTACAGCACTAGCAAACCTTCCTGCAAGGATATTTGTTCCAGTCCTGTTCGGGTGTAGACTGTGCAGCTTGTACAGGTCCCACCTTCCCCAGAACCAGTCCCAATGTCCCAGAAATCTGAAGCCCTCTCTCCTGCACCATCTCTCCAGCCATGCATTCATTTGGTGTATTCTCCTATTTCTATACTCACTAGCACGTGGCCTTGGGAGTAATCCAGAGATTACTGCCTTTGAAGTACTGCTTGCTAATCTCTTTCCTCACTCCCTAAACTCAGCCTGCAGGACCTCATCCCTTTTCTAACTATATCGTTGGTACCAATGTGAACCACGACTTCTGGCTGTGCACCCTTGCCCTCCAGAACGTTCTGTAGTTACTCAGTGATATCCATGACCCTTGCACCAGGGAGCAACATTTCATCCTGGAATCACATCTGCCACCACAGAAATGCCTGTCTGTTCCCCTAACTATAGAATCCCCTACCACTATTTCTCTCTTGTTTTTTCTCCTATCTCCCTGCACAGCTGAGCAACCCATGTATCTCAGTGCACTCTCCAGAGGAACCCTCTCTCCCATCAGTACTTAGGACTGAATACCAGTTAAAAAGTGGGATGCTCTCCAGGGACTCCTGCGTCACCTACCTTGTCCTTCTCATTTCTCTGGCAGCCATCCAGTCCCTCTCAGCCTGCGCTCTCTTAAGCTACGGGGTGACCACCTCTTGAAACATGCTATCCACATATCTCTCATCCTCGCGAATGCACCTCAGTGACACCAGCTGCTCCTTGAGTTCCAAGATTCGACGCTCGAGTTTTTACATTTGGGGCACTTTCTGCACATGTAGTTGTCCAGGACATGAAAACAGAGTGCAGAGTATGGAGATACGAGTTTGGTGAGTGGGGATTTTAAGGGTCAATATCTTTCTAAAAATCTGGTCTGCAGTTAGCATCTAATTGGATTTACCCTCGAAGTAAAGAAGGTTAAGAAAGCAAAGTAAGTTCAGAAATTTAAGTAAGTTAAGAAAATAAAGTAAGCCTCTTCCAGCCTTAGGTAGGGATTAACAAGCTCTACTGCAGAGTAGCTGATTAGTTAAGTAGCTAACAAGTCCAATCTGGTTGCTGCAGTTTCAGCTTCAAAAAGTATAAATACAGAGATCTGGGTGCAGCCTGCAAATGGTACATGTTCTATATTCGAATAGTTCACTTGAGTGGGTGACAAACTTGAAGAACCGAATGCAACTGGTCTACCTTCCAATAACAGAGATGTTCAAAGACCCTTTTGTGAAGCATCTACTTCGAGTGTAGTTTCTTTCCTTGAGTTGTAATACTGTAATCATGCTTCAGCAGAAAGTGACTATTTTAACGAATTGAATGCGTGATGATGATTTTTGCGCCATAAGAATGGTACATCTCTCTTGAGAAGTTCACACAGTGATGATGCTTTCTCAGAAAAATCTGAGATATATGGTGCCAGAAAGTTAAACAGGGCCAAACACTGCTGTAAATTTTTGTCTTGAGGAGTAGGCATTGGTTGTATATCCTCAACTTTAGTGGGATCTGGTCATATTCCAGTGCAGAATAAATTGAACTGAAAGAATTAATATGGCTCATATTGATAGCACATATTTTTGCTATTAAAGATGAGACCTTCTCTTCTAGCTGTCTCCATCAGAATGAGAAGATTCTTGTCAAACTCTTCCTTGGTATTTCCCATGCCATCTGCTATGCAAACACATCCTGGAACACTCTCAGTAATGTGATCCATACACTGTTGGAACAGGTCTTGACTCACTGACAAACCGAATGGTAACCGTAGAAAGCAATACCTCCCAAATGGTGTTAGTTCCTGTGAAACTTCAGAAAGGTGGACAAGTTTTGTGTCCAAGTTTGAGAAGAACTTGGATCTAGCTCACTTTGGGTAATTGAGCTCTTCTAAAGTAGGAATCTTGTGAGAACGTCTTTTAAATGCTCGATTCAATCTTCTGGGATCCAGGCATACTCTAATGGTACCATCTTTCTTAATTAAAGTAGTTATAGAGCTACAACAATCAGAGTGTTGTTGAACATGGCGAATAATCCCTTGTTGTTCCATTGTGTCAAGCTCAACCTTTAGCTTGTCCTTTGTGTGAACACTGCACTTCCATGATGTATCCATGGAGGGAATTGTGTCATCTTTCAGATGAAGAACAGCATCTCCTATAAAAATGCCCACAGTGTCAAATCCATCCAGGTACTTATGTCACAGATCTTGAATAGACTCAATAGGGTCACACTTCTCTTAATTATCTAGCATTGGTGCTTTACTGACCTCATGAATCATCATGTTCTGATGTTCACTGCATGCTGGTAGTCCTGCTACCGCTGGACCATTGGTGTCAACAATGTAGAAGACTTGTGTTGACCATGCAGAACTTCCATATCTGCACTCAATATCAATGCTCCCACGCAGTAGGTTGGTGAACCCATTATATGCAGTGAGTCTAGCTCTTGTTGGCTGCAACATAGACTCCCACTTCACTAGGTGCATGTCTTTGAGTATCTGCAGTGGTAAAATGTTGGCGCTTGTCCCAGTGTTTATCTTGAGTCATAGCTTGAGCTTACCATTTTGTTAGGACGTATAATTTCAACTGTGGTGGAGGCGTCCAGTTGTGTGATTGCATGCAAGTGCTGTGTGATGGTCACCGTATGGAAAGCTTGTTCACTTTCAGTGCATTCCTTGCTGTCCAGGTTCTTTGCCTGCCTTGTGGACATGTCTGTTCTTGACATGATACTCGGTGAATGCTTTTTTATTCTTGCCACTAGACGGTGTCTTTTTTTTTATTTAGCTGTGGATTTCTGTGGCTTCTGATTGCTACTCTGCTGCCAGATTTTCTGCACAGTCTTGCCCAGTGTCCCTTTAGACCAGGGTTGTCCAAAATACGGCCCGCAGGTCAGGATCCAGTCGGCCAAAGCTTTCCATCCAGCCCATGGGTGTAAATTGTACCTGGAACCGTTGTTCATCCTCGCCAGAGCTCTGTGACTAGAGATGGGACATTTACCTTTGTCTTCTTCTTGCAGACTGGCCTTTTATAAAAACATTGTGCTGTTAGTTTCACAGCTGACAGCTGCTGAAGCAGGAATGAGCTTCCCAACATCAGGGTTCAGGGTTTTCTGGCAGGCTTTTAAAAAAAGACAGAAAACCCCGAATCTGTCAAACTGACCAACCATAAAGCTGCTGTGCTGAGTGCTCCCACTCCCTGCAACTGTCAGAGAGAGGGAGAGAGAGAGAGGAGGGAACAAAGAGAGATAGGGAGACAGAGAGAGGAGGTGAAATAGAGAGAGAGGAGGGGAAATAGAGAGAGAGGAGGGGAAATAGAGAGAGAGGTGGAGGAATAGAGAGAGAGGCGAAAACAGAGATGGGGAAAAAAGAGAGAGGGGAACAGAGAGAGAAAGGGGAAACAAAGAGTGAGGGGGGACAGAGAGAGAGGGGGAAAACAGACAGAGAGAGGGGAAAACAGAGAGAAAGAGGGAAACAAAGAGAGCGAGGGGAACAGAGTGAGGGGGGAAAACAAAGAACAAAGAGAGGGGCAGAGAGGGGGTACATAGAGACGGTGGGGGGGGGGGACAGAGAGATGGGGGGATGGGGATCACAGAGTAAGGACAACAGAGAGGGGGAAACAACACAGAGAGGGAGGAACACAGGGAGAGAGAGCCACAGAGACAGAGAGAGAGAGCAACAGAGAGAGAGAGAGATCAAGATCACTCCTGACAGATGAATATCTATGTAGAATACTCTGCATCGCTACATCAAGTGTGCGGGCAGAGATTGACTACTTATGCAAGCAAAAACAATGCCAGGTGTATCACTAAATCAGTTTTCAACATTGTGACGAGAAAGTAAGTCAATAAATTAGTCTTCTCATTTAAAGATTCTTCACAAAAATGCACATTTGTTGGTTGTTTTTATTAGATACATTTTTAATGCCTTTATCTTTCGAAATTTGCTTATCAAGCAGATCCTTTCGGAACATCTCCATTGTAGTGATGTGATTACAAGCTCCATTATGCTCTCGGAGAGTTCTGCATCTGAGAAATCACAATCTTTGCCTTTTTCTCGACATCTACTATCAAGCCGTTCAATAGTTTCCTTGGACTGTTGTCTGTAGGCTATCAGTTCAAGTCGATGAATCTTAGAGTTGACTTTGGCCCTTAGTTGGTCTTCCAGCATTGTCCAGAGTTTAGATGGATCTTTCTGGTCTGCTTCTGACAGTCAAGAAGTGTAGATGCAATGGAGAACTTCATTGCCAATCACAATCCTTATCTTTATTGCTTGCTTGTTGAATTCTGTGACTGCAAGACCTATAAAGCATAACTCCATAAACTGTTGAAATTGTTGGAATTTTGAAGGATATCCAGAACCTTACCATTCACAGCCAGATATTTTGTTGTCATGGCATCAAAACTATTTGCTCACAGGGGTTCTTCTGCCAGAACTTTCCCCTTAACTTATTTTCAATAGCTTTCTTCCTAGGAAAGCGATCAATGCAACTCTACTGCGCCTGCAGCCATGGACCTCTGCCACACCCTGAGCTCTGTGGCTGCAGGGTGGGCTTTCAGCCTCTGCAGGGGGAGACTCCGCCCACGAAGCTCTTTTTGACAGGAAAACATGTGCTTAATGGCAGTGCAGTCTTGCAGCCCCGACTCGAATCGACTCTTTTTCTCTCTCTCAAGCCTGATTCTGCAGACTACAGTTTGATAAAACGCCCCCTTTTTTTTACTCACTCTCTCTCTCTCTGAGTACCGATTGTCAAGGGTGTTTTTTGATACAGCCCTATGTCGCACTGCCGCTGCTTCTTTCAGCTTTTTCTCAGTGTTGTCCCAAGCTTTTATGGCTTTACATGGGAGAAACCATCATCAATGATGTCACACTTATGATCGCTGTAACTGTGTCAGATACTGCTAACACATTGTGCCTCTCTTCTCTATTGAGGATACAAGTAACATCCCAGTATTAGCTAAGTCAGGAAATGGAAGGGAGGGAGGAACTCAAGAAAATTACCATCACCAGGGAAGTGGTACTGAACAAATTGTTGGAGCTGCGGGCTGACAGGTCCCTGGGACCTGATGGACTTCATCCTAGGGTGTTAAAAGAAGTGGCTAGTGAGATAGTTGATGAGTTAGTTTTAATTTTCCAAAATTCCCTAGATTCAGGGAAGGTTCCATTAGATTGAAAAATAGTGAATGTAACTCCTTTATTCAAAAAGGGAGACAAAAAGCAGGAAACTATAGGCCAGTTAGCTTAACATCTGTCTTAGGGAAAATATTAGAAGCTTTTATTAAAGACAGTATAGCAGGGCATTTAGAAAAAATTTGCTGATGACACAAAGATAGGTAGGAAAGTAACTTGTGAAGAGGACATAAGGAGGCTACAAACGGATATAGGTAGGTTAAGTGAGTGGGCAAAGACCAGGCAAATGGAATATAATGTGGGAAAGTGTGAAATTGTTCACTTTGGCAGGAAGAATAAAAAGGAAGCATATTATCTAAATGGCGAGAGAT
This sequence comes from Heterodontus francisci, assembly GCF_036365525.1. NCBI lineage: Eukaryota > Metazoa > Chordata > Chondrichthyes > Heterodontiformes > Heterodontidae > Heterodontus > Heterodontus francisci. The sequence goes on along the minus strand of NC_090387.1, from coordinate 24,612,421 downwards.
TGCAGAGCTCTGAGATGCAGAGGGATCTGGGTGTCCGAGTGCATGAATCGCAAAAGGTTAGTTTGCATTTACAGCACGTAATTAAGAAAGCTAATAGAATGTTATCATTTATTGCGAGGGGAATTGAATACAAAAGTAGGGAGGTTATGCTTCAGCTATACAGGGTATTGATGAGACCGCATCTGGAGTATAGTGTCCAGTACTGGTCTCCTTATTTAAGGAAGGATGTAACTGTGTTGGCGGCAGTACAGAGAAAGTTTACTAGATTAATACCTGGAATGGATGGGCTGTCTTACAAGGAAAGATTTGTCAGGCTAGGCTTGTATCCACTGGAATTTAGAAGAGTAAGAGGTGACTTGATTAAAACATATAAGATCCTGAAGGGTCTTGACAGGGTAGATGTGGAAAGAATGTTTCGACTTGTGGGAGAATCTAGAACTAGGGATCACTGTTTAAAAATAAGGGGTCGCCCATTGAAGACAGAGATGAGAAATTTTTGCTCTCAGAGGGTTCTGAATCTTTGGAACTCTTTTCTTCAAAAGGAGGTGGAAGCAGAGTCTTTGAATATTTTTAAAGCAGAGGTAGATAGATTCTTGTTAAGCAAGGGGGTGAAAGGTTATCGGGGATAGGTGGAAATGTGGAGTAATCAGTTCAGCCATGAACTTAATGAATAGCGGAGCAGGCTCAAAGGGCCGAGTGGCCTACTCTTGCTCCTAATTTGTATGTTCGTATGCATCGCTGTTACCCTGTTGTGTTCCGCTATCACCATTTTGTGTTATTGGTTTTTAACACAAACATACCAAACACTATGAGATTGATTGGTAAGTTAAACGAGGGGTTCTTTATTACAGAGCGACAGAATTACAGGAGAGCTCTTCAATCCAAGTGTCACCTGCTGACTAACACTACTCCAACTATAGTGTCACATGCTTCCTTGCATCACTTCCTGTGATGATGTATACCAAACTATTTACATATTCAGTAGTATGTTAACTAGTATTCAGGCAGTTAAAGCAATATCACAACAACATTCATATTACTGTCTGTAGTGCAATGTTGGGATTTATTGTGTCTTTCACCATTATCACAAAGTACCATTGTAACAAAGTTAATGCACAATTTCATACTGAGGACTTTAAAGTTGAAATTCCTGTGTCTTATAAACCCATGTGGCTTTTAGGTGTAAGATGCTTATTTATTCAGTTGAGATTGCATTGGACAAAGGAACAAAAGCTGTAAGGGACACCTTACCAGAAAACTCTTGAGTTGTTTATTTCACGCTGTTTGTTGGAGGCCTGGATTGGAGGTTTTATGGGCATTACAACCTGTCACCACTTTTGAACTATAAGAAAATTGGGAGAGAAAAGTTCCATCAGTTCAGTTTTCCAGTGGGGACCAGATTAACAGCTTTAAAAAGAGTAACCAGCTTTACAGTACAATCTCTGAAAAGTTCAAAATAGTGAGAGAAATATCAAATAAAATGAGTGTAGTTGGAAATCGTAAATGAACATTTGATTCCCCAAATACACAATCACATTTCACTGCTTGCCAATCTAAAAGCTCTTACGATCCTTTTAAATTAATTATATGTAACACAGTAATTCATCCTTTCATTGTGTCAATTTGCTCACACAGAGATGAATATTGATGGCAATGCAAATTGGAAACCTTACTATGTGAATTTTGCTATGTAATTTCATTAAGGTACTGTGCCATAAAATTCAGAAGAATGTCACTGATAGGAAAAGAAAATTAACTTAATTCTGCATATACTGTAAGAAACAAAATTACAGACATGTGTTTGTATAGGAAGTGGACTGATTATGCCTCCTAAAAATCTAATTCATACAATTTTCAATTTCTGTTATATCCAGTCTAATTTTTTAACACTGCAGGATCTTAATTAGTTCATGTGTTAGTACAATCGAATGTTAATGATGTTAGGGGTCCCTGCATATGCATCCACATTGTATTGAGCCTCATTAAACAGCTGTGGGCTGTGTAAGTGGCAACTCACTATCAGTGAAAAATTCAGGTGTTACTATCCTGAGAAATAGCAGCAAGCTGTCAATCAACTCTTGCTGCACCATTTGTTTTGGGTGGCCATTGATCTGCAGGAGCAAATCTAATGGCTCTCACCTGATCTTTGAAAGCCTGAAAGATTGTTTCCTGTAACTGGCCTCAAATGCCACAGGACCAGAATGCAGGACACTCTCAAGCCTATCCCCTAGGGTTGCAATTTCTGCTTTTAATGTAGCGAAGGCACAAAAATTGACGTGGGACGCTGCTGAGAGTTGGGGGAGGAATAGTCACAGATTGGATGCTAAAACACAACTCCATTGATCTCTGGAATGAGGATAAAGCTTCCCTCATATTGCTGCCTGTGAAACTAGTTGAAACCACTGTCAACTGCAACATATTCTGTGAAAGCAACCTCAATATAGGTATGATTTTCCTTCTTTTCACTGCCTCTGAACTCTGAGTCCATGGCCTCCTCAGTTGAGGGAATATGTCTTACCTGGGGAACACTAAATCTTCACCACTTCTAGCTCCTCTGGTTCCTTTATGATGTTCAGTATCTGTGGCTCAGTTGGTAGCACTTTTGCCTTTGAGTCAGAAAGCTTGTGGGTTCAAGTCACCCTCTGGGACTTGTTCACAAAAATCAAGGCTGACATTCCTGTGCAGTATTAAGGGAGTGCTGCACTGTTAGAGGTGCTGTCTTTCGGATGAGATGTTAAATCAAGGCTCTGTCTGCCCTCCCAGGTTCATGTAAAAGAGCTGACGGCATTGTTTTAATGAAGAACAGGCAAGTTAACCCCAGTATCCCGGCCAATATTTACCCCTTAGTCAACATCACAAATACAATTATCTAGTCATTATCACATTGTTGTTGGGAGCTTGCCATATGCAAAATTGGATGCTGCATTTCCTACATTACAACAGTAACGACACTTCAAAAGTACTTCATTGGCTGTAAAGCGCTTTGAGATGTCCAGTGATTGTGAAAGGCACTATATAAATGCAATTCTTCTTCTTCATACCCAGTGCAATATCCTCCCTCAGGATGAAAGACTGAGCTTGTCCGTGAAATAAATAAGTTGTGTGAAAATAATGCTGTAATAGATGTAGAAGAAACAGTAGCTTCCAATGGCCCCATGGTTATCAGCATGGTCCGCATCATTATCTTCATCATAATCATCTTTACTCAGTAGGTAAGGTCTTCCTTATTTTTCTTAATAAGCGTCATCATCATTAATCTCCTTCTCTTTCCCCCCCCCACCCCCACCCACTTCTGTGCAGCACCTGCTGTAGAACAGGACATAAGATAAGTAGGGGTGTGCCGCAGCCAGAAAGGTATACAAGATATAAACAGCCTGGTGTCACTTAGTAGCTTGATCCTATAAAGTTGAGTACTAGGTTTTGCATAGCTTTCACTCATCTGCAGTTGGTACTGGCCCACTGACCTCGTCAGTGCTGACTTCCCCTTGAGCTTGATAATCTGATTCTTGATGTTTGTCATGTCTCTCATGTCTGGGATCTTCCTGCCAGTGGTCTGCCACTCTTGGGAATTGTGGGCCAGTTTCTCCTGGAACAATATTAAGAGCAGGTAAATGACAGTACACATCTGAAGAAAATCTCCCACGTGGAAAAAAACAGCTGGTGTACCTAAAAGAGCAAGTGCTAAAAAATGTCTCTGGAATGTGACAGGTCAAAGTTGCAAGGGGCACATGCAAGGTGGGCTTGTGAAGAAAGTTCAAAACAGTGGTTTGATGCGTAAGAGTTAGACAGCCATTGAGCCACAGTGCAATGTGAATGAAGACTTATAATTCCATTCAAGAAATGAGTGTGATCAGTAAAGGTGTGCTAAAGTTAAAGTGGGATGATCACAGCCATTAAACTTCTTATGGTGCTGATCAACTGTCCTGGGGTGAGAGAGGTGACACTGTGTTAGTACCAGCTCCTTCCACATAGCCCTCCTTCACTACCAGCCCAAAAGGGGATCTCTTTTCTGCCTGATCTCTTGGAGGAGGATCTGTAGATCAGCATCTAAAAAATTCTACCATCATTTTCCTGATGCTTTCCTGGTGAGTCACCAGAATGTGAGGTAGAAGCTATTAGGAAGACTTGAGAAATCACTGTAAAGATCCTGACAAATGCTGGAAGAGAAAACAAACCAAAACACTCCACCTTAAGTTGCTGCAGGGTTTTAAATCATCCAGCAACAAATTTCCATTGTCAATTACTTTCTCCCGTGTTGCACAGAGTTTGTACTTCTGGCCCATCAATGTACATTAAACTAAGCTGACCTCACTAATTCAGGTGCGATCAGCAGCATAATTCACAGCATAAACCCTGACCAGCCAAGGCAGCAGGCAGTGCAATGCACAATGCAGATTTTTGGGCAAAGATGACTGCAGTTGGTGCAATCTTTGGAGTGGCCACCTGTCTAACTGCACAGCTTCGTGGAACAGAAGATGATCCATTGAATTATTTCATTGGAGGTTGTGCTTCAGGAGTCGTCCTCAGAGTGCGACGTGAGTGCTTTTACAGCTGTGTGATGGTGCTTGAATCCTGCTAGGAATTTCTGGTACGGGTTCTGGAAAGCGATACAGTCAATAATAATATTTCTCTTTAAGAGAACTAAACATTGCAAAGAACTCTTTAGTGTTAACCATTCATTTCAGTGGCTGTGTTTTATTTGTGGGGGTGGGTAAGGTGATGTTTATACTTCTCTGGGTAAAGGAAATTGAGCTCACTTTTCAGTTTTGTCACCTCATGGCTCCTTGAGCACTCCCAGTTCAGGTATCCCATGAGTTAAAGGTAATGTAAAGCTATCTTAATTCAGGATGTCCAAGCAGCATCCCCTGTGCTGCTTTTCTCTCTGATCTACTGCAAAGGGGTTTCTGTCATCTTTATACTTATATGTCAGCTCTTTTAACATCTTAAGCTTGGAGGACTGGAAAAGGCTGCTCCCTGATTTAATTGGTCAAAATTCACCATTCAATGAGCAGCCTTTTGCAGTTTTCCAGGATTGGTAACTTGAGCTGAAAAACCCAAGCTTTCAGGGTGTGCAGGATAGGGAGAATGAGGGGAATGAGGAAAGCAGTCCCTTTTTGTATGTATCGTCTGATCATATGTGATCCATTTACAGGATTTGCCATTGTTTCCGTCCTTCAGCTCAAAAAGGTTGGACATTGCTGCCATAGTTGAACCTTAGCTAGAGATTGAAATTTTGCTGGCCCTGATGATTTAGTGAATGCTTATAACTTGATCTGAAAAATTATAAAGCAAAACACTGATGAAATTTAGTTTACATAACTTAGTTTAGTGATTCTCTCTACTGATGTCGGATATGAGCTGACTAGGTGTGTAGATGAGGGTAAAGCAGTTGATGTAGTCAACATGGACTTCAGTAAGGCTTTTAATAAGGTCCCGCATGGGAGATTGGTCAAGAAGGTAAGAGCCCATGGGATCCAGGGCAATTTGGCAAATTGGATCCAAAATTGGCTTAGTGGCAGGAAGCAGAGAGTAATGGTGGAGAGTTGTTTTTGCGATTGGAAGCCTGTGACCAGTGGTATCCCGCAGGGATCGATGCTGGGACCCTTGCTAATTGTAGTGTACATTAATGATTTAGATGTGAATATAGGAGGTATGATCAGTAATTTTTCAGATGGCACAAAAATTGGTGCTGTTGTAAATAGTGAGGAGGAAAGCCTTAAATTACAGAACAATATAAATGGGCTGACAAGATGGGCAGAGCAGTGGCAAATGGAATTTAATCCTGAGAAGTGTGAGGTGATGCATTTTGGGAGGACTAACAAGGCAAGGGAATATACAATGGATGGTAGGACACTGGGAAGTACAGAGGGTCAGAGGGACCTTAGTGTACATGTCCATAGATCACTGAGGGCAGCAGCACAGGTAGATAAGGTGGTTAGGAAGGCATATGGGATACTTGCCTTTATTAGCCGAGGCATAGAATATAAGAGCAGGGAGGTTATGATGGAGCTGTATAAAACGCTAGTTAGGCCACAGCTGGAGTACTGTGTACAGTTCTGGGCACCACACTATAGGAAGGATGTGATTGCACTGGAGAGGGTGCAGAGGAGATTCACCAGGATGTTGCCTGGGCTGGGGAATTACAGCTATGAAAGGAGACTGGATAGGCTAGGGTTGCTTTCCTTATAGCAGAGAAGGCTGAGCGAGGACCTGATTGAGGTATACAAAATTATGAGGGGCATAGACAGGGTAGATAGGAAGAAACTTTTTCCCCTTAGCAGAGGTATCAATAACCAGGGGGCATAGATTTAAGGTAAGCCGCAAAAGGTTTAGAGGGGATTTGAGGAAAAAAATTTCACCCAGAGGATGGTTGAAATCTGGAACGTACTGTCTGAAGTGGTGGTAGTGGCAGGAACTCTCACAACATTTAAGTATTTAGATGAGCACTTGAAATGCCATAGCATACAAGGCTGTGGGCCAAATGCTGGAAAATGGGATTGATGGCTGGCGCGGACACGGTGGGCCGAAGGGCCTTTTTCTGTGATGTATAACTCTGACTCTATATGCTCTTTCACTCTATATTGGGCCAGGACCAATATCCTCACATGGAGGTTTACTTGTGCTGCCTGGGAGTGTTTAAACTAGCTTCTGATGAAGGGTCACTGACCTGAAACATTAACTCTGCTTCTCTTTCTACAGATGCTGCCAGACTTGCTGAGTATTTCCAGCATTTTTTGTTTTTATTTTAAACTGGCTTGGCAGGGATGAGAGCCTGAGCATAGACTCAGAGAGGAGTAAAGCCAGTAATGGAAAGCAAAATTAGTGAATGAATGTGGAAAACAGCAGAAGCAAAGTCTCGAAAATAGACAACAAAGGAGTTTGGCACTAGTTAATACATAAATAGTTAATACATATTTTAACGCAAGGAGTCTACTGGATAAGGCAGATGAGATGAGGGCACAGATCATACTTCCATGTGTCTATATCACAGCTATTACTGAAACATGGCTTAAAGAAGGGCAGGAATGGCAGCTCAGGTTACAAGGTTTTCACATGAGATAGTAAGGGGGATAAAAAAAAGGAGGGAAGGAGATAGCACAATTGGTTAAAGAAACCAAGGAAACTGTAAGGAGGGATGATATGCTAGAAGGATCTTCGAATGAGGCCATATGGGTTGAACTGAAGAACAAAAAAGGAGCAATCATGTTGTTGCAAGTGCACTATAGAACAACCCCTCCACCTCCACCAGCCAGAGATAGAGGAGCAAATATGTAGGCAAATAGTTTTTGCACTTCTCAGGATCAAGCAGCAATAGTAATATTAATTGGGATAAAATGAGTATAACAAGAATAGAGGGCACAAAATTCTTAAAAGAATTCAAGAGCTTTATTAGCCAGTATGTAGCAAGCCTAATAAGAGAAGGCAGTTCTGAACTTCGTTCTGCCGAAGGAAGGTGTATTAATGGGAGAACATTTTTGTGGTAGGGATCATAATTCATTTAGATTTAGTATAGTTATGGAAAAGGACAGATATAGACCACAAAGAAAAAGTGGGGGACTCAGAAATCTAGGCCTGCCAGGATGTCAAAAGAGCATACAGAGTAGGATAAGGCACAAAAGGGAAGCTTATGTTGGATACCAAGAGCTAAATACTGCAAAAAGCCTGGAGGAGCACATAAAGTGTAGGGGTGAGACTGAAAAGTAAATTAGGAAAGAAAAGAGAGGGCATGAAAATGCCTTCCACTGATCTATCTCCTAGCCTAGTAACCCAGTTCACTTCAGCAAGCTCAGCTTTCATGCCCACATAGTTGCCCTTATTTAAGTTTAAAATACTAGTCTTAGACCCACTCCTCTCTCTTTCAAACTGGATGTAAAATTCAATCATATTGTGGTCACTGCCACCTAGAGGTGCCTTTAATCTGAGATCATTAAATCATCCTGTCATATTACAATACCAAGTCTAATATAACGTGCTCTCTGGTTAGTTCCAGAACATACTGCTCTGAGAAACTATCTCAAAAGCATTCTATGAACTCCTCATCCAGTCTACTATTGCCAATCTGATTTTCCCAGTTTATATGTAGATTAAAATCACCCATGACTATTGCCGTCCCTTTAGCACAAGCACCCAATATTTCTTCTTGTAATCTTTGTCCTACATTGGGATTACTTTCAGGGGCCTGTAGACCACTCCCACTAGTGACTTCTTTCCCCTACTATTCCTCATCTCCACCCAAACAGATTCTACATACTGGTCTCCTGAACCAAGGTCACCTCTAACTATTGCAACAATGCCATCCTTGACTAACAGTGCTACCCCTCCTAGCTTCCTATTCTTCTTGAATGCCATATACTCCTCAATATTCAAATCCTTGTCATCCCGCAGCCATGTCTTCATAATAGCTATCAAATCATATTTATTTACTTCAATGTGCGCTATCAGTTCATCTACTTTGTTATGAATGCTATGTGCATTCAGATACAGAGCCTTTAGTTTGATCTTGTTATCTTTGTAGCATCTAGTCTTGACTGTTGGTGTGTTATTAGGTTTTTTCTCTCTGTCCCTTCCTGCCAGTCTCTGACCTTCACTTCCCATATTACTATTCCGCTCTCCTGCCTTGACTCTACCTCTGGGTTTGCTACATCTACCCAGGTTTGATCCGTCACAACCCCCCCACCCCCCTTGTTTAGTTTAAAGCCCTCTCTACACCCCTAGTTATACAGTTTGCTAGAAGACTGGTCCCAGCACGGTTCAGGTGCAGACTGGTATAAGCAGGTATAAGAATCAAAGAAAGTGTTTTAAATTTCAATGTAATAGGGTCCTAGACTCATAAACTTAGTAGCATTCAATTGTTAAGCATTTAAATTTAAGTTTTCAGCTTTTGCTCTAAAATTTGGACATATCAGTGATGGTCATGCAGGCCGCCACCTGCCAAGAATGAAGCACACATTATTTTGCATGAACATTAAAACTTAAAATTGGTGCTGGGAAGAAAAGAGGGCCTATCACAAGGAATTGCCTGGCCCCTCGCCAGAAAGACCTTTTTTGCATGTTACCAGAAGTGGTGGAACAAAGGACCCAGTCCTTGTTGCTCCAATACACAGAAGATGTGGTCAGACCACTTTAGTCATATGACTAACTGGCTATTTGAATTTGCTACAGAGTGTTTGAAACTCAGAAAGCTCTTTTCTCCTGGACTGAGAACATCACTCTCTTGTCTGCTCTCATCTCTTTCTCACGGAACTGAAGACCCATTGAAGACACATGAACTCCAAGAGAGAAAAGTCTCCTACAGTGAACAAGGTTTAAGAATAATACTGGGCCCCAACAAAAAGCTAGACTACTTACAAAAGGACTATAGTGAGCTCGAAGCACAGCCAACAAGAAACTCTTCTGATATTGCCTCAAACCCCTCTACTTTATTTTTCTTCTGCTCTTTTCTGTCCCTATTTGCATGTGTGTATTGCATGTGCATGCTAGCGTGGGCACGGCGTGTATCCGTAGGCATTAACCGAATTAGAGTTTAAGTTTAAGTTTTAATAAATTTCATTTTTCTTCTTAAAACCTAAGAAAGCCTGTTTATGCTCATTTCGTTGCCTTAGAATTGGAAGGCGGTGAACAAGGATTCACCAAAGGGCAGCCCAAAACACAATGTGTTTAAAAATTAAATCCTGTTACAATAAGACCAGGTGAAGACAGTAAAAGATCCGGAGACACCTTTCTCACCTGATCCAAACAGTGACTTATACAGGCAAATGCAATAAATTGAGCAAAAAAGCTCCACAGCTGTTAAACTGAATTATTTCTGTCAGTGGACGTTTCCTAGAACAATAGTGTGTCCAGAATTGTTTTTTAATTTCACAATGCAGAGTGACTTATTGCAGTAGGAAATTATGTTACAATTTTTTTTTATTCATTCATGGGATGTGGGCGTCATTGGCAAGGTCAGGATTTATCCCCCATCCCTAATTGTCCTTGAGAAGGTGGTGGTGAACTGCCTTCTTGAATCGCTGCAGTCCATGTGGTGTGCTCTATAACTCTATGACTCTAAAATCGAATGGGAGGCAGTGGGGGTGGGGGTGCCATTGCTGGCAGTGGGGGAGGTGGCAAATGGCCCGCCTGCCGTATGCCAATTGAGGCCCTTAAAAGTGGGTGGCACAGAGGTTAGCACTGCAGCCTCACAGCTCCAGCGACCCGGGTTCGGTTCTGGGTACTGCCTGTGCGGAGTTTGCAAGATCTCCCTGTGACCTCGTGGGTTTTCGCCGGGTGCTCTGGTTTCCTCCCACAGCCAAAGACTTGCAGGTTGATGGGTAAATTGGCCATTGTATATTGTCCCTAGTGTAGGTAGGTGGTAGGAGAATGGTGGAGATGTGGTAGGATTAGTATAAATGGGTGGTTGTTGGTCGGCACAGACTCAGTGGGCTGAAGGGCCTGTTTCAGTGCTGTATCTCTCTATGACCCTAAAGTGGCCAAGAAGGGTGGAAGTCCCACCTGAAGCCAATTAAGGGCCTGGACCACATAAAATTGCAGCATATTTTCCAGGCCTGGCGGAAGCGGCCTTGCCCTGACTGATAGGCCGGTGGGCGGGGCCTCCGGCATCATGTAAAATACTGGCCAAAGTGTCAACGATCAACATTTTTTGAAAGGAGGAGAGAAATACATCCCTGAACCTCTCAAAAAATAATCCTGCACCTTTAACCATTCACATCTCCTTTAAGTACTTTAATCAGCCTTTTTAAAACTAATTATCATTCCCCACACTATCCCATTCCAACCACTCAGGACATCTTTGGGACCTAAACGCTACTCCTTCACTATTATCTCCCTCCCCTTCCCGGTGTATCTGATTTGTTGTTGTGTGGATTTGCATAGAACATAAGAACATAAGAACTAGGAACAGGAGAGTAGGCAATTCAGCCCCTCGAGCCTGCTCCGCCATTCAATATGATCATGGCTGATATCTCGGCCTCAACTCCACTTTCCTGCCCATTCTCCATAACTCTTCAACCTATTACGAATTAAAAATCTGTCTATCTCCTCCTTAAATTTACTCAATGTCTCAGCATCCACCGCACTCTGAGGTTGTGAATTCTATAGACTCACGACCCTTTGAGAGAAGTAATTTCTCCTCGTCTCTGTTTTAAATCTGCTACCCCTTATCCTAAAACTGTGACCTCTCATTCCAGATTGCCCCACAAGAGGAAAAATCTGCTCTACGTCTACTTTGTCAATCCACTTAATCATCTTATATACCTCAATTAGATCTCCTCTCATTCTTCTAAACACTAGAGAGTAAAGGCCTAAACTGCTCAATCTCTCTTCATAAGACAAACCCCTCATCTCTGGAATGAATCTAGTGAACCTCCTCTGAACTGCCTCTAATGCAACTACATCCCTCCTCAAGTAAGGGGACCAAAACTGTATGCCATACTCTAGCCTGCACACCTCTCCATATTTCAATTAGCTGACCCTGCAATTTAAAATTGTATGAGAACTGGACTGTCATGGTTCACAGACCTGACTTTCAGCAGCATAGCCCTTCCACTGAACCTTCGGAGACATAGATTTTAGCGTCATAGAGTTATACAGCACAGAAACACGCCCTTCAGCCCAACGTGTCTGCGCCGACCATCAAGCACCCATCCAATCTAATCCCATTTTCCTGCATTTGGGCCTGTAGCCTTGTATGCTATGGCGTTTTTGCTGTATACATAGAGGCCATTCAGCTCAGGACGCATGTGCTTGCTTTCCAATTGGAGTTATCTGTTCTCATTTCCATGCCTCATTTCCTCACATCCTTTTATATTCTTCCTTTTGAAATACAATTTTCTTGTAAATGATATAATATTCTCTGCCTCAATGCCACTTGTGGTAAAACAATCAATATATAAGAACCCACAGTGCGAACAAATTCTCAGAACTTCCGGTTATATTTTTTCATCCCACTAACGGAAACAAGCCTTTAATTTTTACTTTCTGAAAAGATTATTACTAAAAGCCCTTCTAAGTTGTTTTTTATTTTATGTCCTGATTTAATCATTAAAATAGCCATTAGTAGTGGGTTTGAAACTATAGTTTTGCTCCCAGTGCAAATACAAAGCATGAATTCTATGATTTAACATCGGCTCTAACAAATAATGTGGAGAGTTTTACTTTCTAATGGTTTAAAATGTAAATATTTAATTAGAATCAAGCATGCATTATTATTAGATTCTGTTATTATGCCTGCATTTGTTTTCTCCAGTATTTCCTTTCGAACAGATGTTGGCAATAGAAGCCAGTTTATAATAGTGAAAGGGTTTCCTGGGAGCATAATGATTTGGTGGAAACATTCTGATGTTATGTTGGTGATGTGAATGAGGAACCAAGTGACTGGAAGCCTTCCAAGATCTTTTCAAACAGCACAAAAAGGAGAGAACATGATTCATGGCATTTAGTATAAGTACAAAAAATTATCAGTTTCTTTAACCTTCTCCTGTACCTATGTCCTTTACAGCTATTTAAGCTATTTTTTATATAGGAAAGCTGTCAGCACATGTAAATTTTTAATTACATGGCATCACTATTATACACTAGTGAATCAGGCCAAATATCCAGTCTTTGAGTTTGTTTGGTTGTTATATTAGTGGGAACGTGGAGTTAAATATGGAAACCATTTTGCTTCCTATGTGTCAGTTCATGTCATAGATTTTTTTTACAATATATTTTCTCTTCCTCTTTTCAGCTGCCTTAAGTAAATCAAACAAATCATCATTGATGCAGTTAGGCTAGACTTGCATAGATTCTGTCCTCACCCTCCAGGCATACACTTGAGGTAGAGGTTTTGGTTGGCTTCAGAAAAAACAACCCTGGCTGGGCCCCATCCAAAACAACCCCCACCCCCTACCCACACCCCCAAGTCCCCTTCCCAGCCCAGGGGTGTCAAAGCAAAGTGTGGTGCTCCAAATTCTGGATGGTGAAGATCAGCTAGATTAGCACAGATTGGGATCAAGTAAATAGAAACAGATTGTTTCCAGTGAATGAGGGATCTACAACAAGAGGATTATAGATATAAGATTAAATGCTCTTGAGGAGCTATCTTTTGGATGAGACATTAAATTGGGACCTCCTCTCTGGTGGATGTAAAAGATCCTAGGGTGTCCTAATGTGTTTTCCAACTAAAAGATTGTTTTCAAAGTGCAATCACTGTTGTCACGTTGACAAATACGGCAACTAATTTACACACACAGTAAGATCCCACAAACAGCAAATGAATGGCCAGATAATCTATTTTTGTTGGCATGGAGTTCTCCTGGTGTTCCAGCCAACCAACATTACCAAAACAGATGATCTGGTCATTTATTTAATTGCTTGTGGAAATTTGCTGTGCACAAATTGCCTGCCACATTTGGCTGCATTACCACATGAATACTTTTCAAAAGTACTTAATTGACTGTGAAGTGCTTTGGAAAATCCTGAGATTGTTAAATGCAACATATAAATATGCAAGTTTTTTTCTTTTTTGTTGAAAATGTTCTGAAAATTAATCTTTTGCTTTTAAAAGGTTTGTTGTTTAGAACCACATATCACCATGGCAACATTACTGCAAGGGGCCTGGGCTGCAGTTGAACCCGCTGTTACAAGAATCCTGACTGTGGAGGAAAGTCATCTCTGCATTGAATCTAACTACAGAGGGAAGCTGCCATTGCAAAAAATCTGGCCCATGAAAACATTGACTAATGTGACTGATATGTCCTATATGGAAATTAATCATTGCCGGAGGCCTGGGCCAGAAATAGATGCTGCTACATTAAGAGGCCTGAGCTATATGAATAGGCTACAGCAGGAGACTGGAGCTTTGGAGAATTAAAATGGCACAATAACAAATCACAGTTATCAATATTACCTCTGGGAGTTGAAAAGCATTATAACAAAGCCATTCAACAGCTTTACAAGAACATAAAGTACCTAGCGAAATGTAGTGATATAAATAACAGAATAGTTAAGTTAGTGTTCTGGACCCTTCTGATGGTGATAAATTGATTCATTTGTTCCTTTGCTGGTTAAATGCCTTTTAGAATACTTCAGGATGCTCTTCCCGGTGGCTATTATGTTGATAATTCCTTACAGGTGTGGTAGTCTCTATTCATCTCTTTTGATGAGTTTTATTTGATATTTTTCTTCAAGCTTTGACAAGGCCGTATCGAAATCCATTGAATGATGTAGAACCAAAAATATATTCTAAACTTTGACTCTAAAAGACAATTTTTCCTACTTATCAAAGTGCAGAGTAAATGTCAGAATATACTTGCATTGATCACATGCTAGGATGTCCCAAAGTGCTTTCCAACCAAAGGATTGATATTGAATTGCAGTCACTGTTGTTATGTTGGCAGCCAATTTGCACACAGCAAAGAGCAAATGAATGACCAAATAATCTATTTTGCTGTCACTGGTTGAGGAGAGACTGTTGGCCAAGACAAGAGGAACACTCACTGTTCTTCATATAATGTCAGGGATGCTTTAAATCCACTTGAGTTGCTAGGTGGGCCATTAGTTTAACCCAAAAGAATGCCTCCAACAATAACTCTCTGTATTGCACTGAAGTGTCAGCAGAGTGGAGACTCATAACCTTCTAACTCAGCAGCAAGAGTGTTATCAGCTGAGCCAAGTTGACCGACAGACCATAAAGCCCTGTCTCCAAGGTCCTGGGGTGCAAGTTGGGTGCAGGTGGCTTAATGGAAATGGGAAAGCTATCAGGATCCAGGAACATTAGATTCCATTCATAAATCCAATGCCTCCCAATTTGCTCAGGGACCTAGTGGGAGACTGAAGGGATCTAATTCCCTTAACAGGAATTTCCTTACTACCCAAAGGCCTGGATGCTAGGATGAATAGAGTTTGGCTTAGTAGCAGTGCCCATCTAGAGGTCCAAACCTTAGTCCTAGACTGGACTCTCATAATAACGGCAGCAACACAACATAAGAACATAGGAACATCGGAGGTGTGAGCAGGAGTAGGCCATTCTGCCCATCAAGCCTGCTCTGCTATTCAACTAGATCATGGCTGATCTTCTATCTCAACACACTACCCCATATCCCTTGATATCTTTAATATCTAGAAATCTATCGATCTCTGTCTTGAACATACTCAATGACTGAGCCTCCACAGCACTTTGGGGTAGAAAATTCCACAGATTCATCACCCTCTGAGTGAAGAAATTCCTCCTCATCTCAGTCCTTAATGGCCTACCTCATATTCTGAGACTGTATCCCATGGTTCTAGACTCCCCAGCCAGGGGAAACATACTTCCTGTCGAGGAATCTAAAACATGGAGCCACAGTCTCAGGATAAAGAGCCAACCATTCAGGACTGAGATGAGGAGAAATTACTTCACTCAAAGAGTTGTGAATCTCTGGAATTTTCTACCCGAGCGGGTTGTGGATGCTCCATTGTTCAATACATTTACGGCTGGGATAGACAGATTTTTGGTCTCTCAGGGCGGGCAGGAAAGTGGAGTTGAAGCCTAAGATCAGCCAAGATTGTATTGAATGGTGGAGCAGGCTCGATGGGCTATATGGTCTACTCCTGTTCCTTTTTCTTGTGCTCTTGTGTTCCTGTATCAACTTTGTTGAGCCCTGCAAGAATTTTGTATGCTTCAATGAGATCGCCTTTCAATCATCTAAATTCTAGACAATATAGCCCCACTCTCCTCAATTTCTCCTCATAGGACAATCCCGCCACCCAAGAATCAGTCTGTTGCACCTTCGTTGCACTCCCTCTATGGAAAGTATATCCTTCCTTAGGTAAAGAGACCAAAACTGTACACAATACGGTGCGGTCTCACCAAGGCTCTAGACAATTGCGGCAAGACTTCTTCACTCCTGTTCTCAAATCCTCTTGCAGTAAAGGTCAACATAACATTTGCTTTCCTAATTGCTTGCTGCACCTGCATGTTAGCTTTCAGTGACTTATGAACAAGGACACCGAGGTCCCTTTGGACATAAACACATCCCAATCTCTCATCATTTAGGAAATACTCTGCATTTCTGTTTTTCCTACCAAAGTGGATAACTTCACATTTTTATCAGTATCTTTGAAATGTTGGTGAGGTGGATGCTGTTGGGGAAATTAGATAAATTGCCTGAGACAGTGGTGCTTAAGGTGCATCCACATTGGCATACAAATTAAGTGCCTCACCCGGATCTCAAATAATTCAGTTTGGTCAGGAGCAGAGGTCACAATTCCCTCCTGCACCACACTTCTACCAGTGGAGTGGAGTGGAGTGGAGCTGAAGTTTTTCAGTTCCTTGTCATGCAAATGTGTGCACAGGAGCCAATAATCACCCAAAGACCAGTGAGGAAGATACAGAAAGTTATTCTTACTCATACCTAAAGCATCAGTCAAAAAATTAAGCACCCAACTTTGATGGCAAATGTTACCTTCCAGTTGTTATAAAACTCATTAGGAGCAAATATAAATCTCCCGTCATTTTGCTCCTCATACTTCCACACAGGCAGCTTCCTCCAATTGATAAAACCTTTTCTACTGTTCTTGCCCACTCAAATCATTTTAAAAAAAAATCTTTTCTTTTTAACTACTAATCTGCTCATACATTTTAAGCATTTTAATTGCATATTGAACTGTGGAGATGACAGAGGCACAACATCTGCCTATTTCTATGAATCTAAATAAGGTCACTCAACATTCTAATCAGGACTTTCTTAGTCCTTTAGAAGAATTTGACCCTGATAGTAGCCCGCTTTTACTCATTATTATGTTGTAGAATTTGAACATTTTGCCTAATTGTCAATTAAATGTGACACAAGATGAATCTGTCAATCTCCATATGTGTTAACAGACCCACTTACCACGTGAATAAATATTTATTTGCCATTTGAGTAACCAGCATAAGAATCTTTAACCTGCCATTGATGATATTTCTTTTAACCCTAATAATGTTGCTTTAAGTTTCAAATCTCCAATTATTATGTAATCCATCTTTAATATTGAGATAACCTACAGCACAATTAAAATATTTCTCCTAAAGAATGAGTCACTTCTAAGTTTAGCCTGTTGTTATTTTGTACATTTAAGGTTAATTTAGTTGCATTTAAATTCTAAACACTTAGCATATATTTTACATTAACTGGATGTAGCTGTGGGGCCAGTATTATGAGATTGGGAAAGGAAACAATTATCCTGATGGTATAAAGGGACTGACAGTTAATGCAGTTTGTAGACAGAATATGTAATGAGTGACTGATTAATTATCAACTAGAGACTATTAAGAAATCGTTTGTGAAGGAGTTTGTAAAAAGTAATAAACTATGGGTGGTTAGTTCCTAAATGTGCATATAGCAGTTTATGGTTCTAGTTTTTCACTGAATACTTCACAAGATATGTAGGCAGTAAAAAAGATTACAGTTTTCTGAGAGCTATCAGTGAGTTATTTAAAACAGAAGCAACTCATAAACTAACTAGAAATGTTTAGAACAAAGAACAAAGAACAGTACAGCACAGGAACAGGCCATTCGGCCCTCCAAGCCTGCGCCGATCTTGATGCCTGCCTAAACTAAATCCTTCTGCACTTCCGGGGCCCATATCCCTCTATTCCCTTCCTATTCATATATTTGTCAAGATGCCTCTTACTCTTAAACGTTGCTATCGTATCTGCTTCCACCACCTCCCCTGGCAGCAAGTTCCAGGCACTCACCACCCTCTGTGTAAAAAACTTGCCTCGCACATCCTCTCTAAACTTTGCCCCTCGCACCTTAAACCTATGTCCCCTAGTAACTGACTCTTCCACCCTGGGAAAAAGCTTCTGACTATCCACTCTGTCCATGCCGTTCATAACTTTGTAAACCTCTATCATGTCGCCCCTCCACCTCCGTCGTTCCAGTGAAAACAATCCGAGTTTTTCCAACCTCTCCTCGTAGCTAATGCCCTCCAGACCAGGCAACATCCTGGTAAACCTCCTCTGTACCCTCTCCAAAGCCTCCACGTCTTTCTGGTAGTGTGGCGACCAGAATTGCACGCAATATTCTAAGTGTGGCCTAACTAAGGTTCTGTACAGCTGCAACATGACTTGCCAATTTTTATACTTTATGTCCCGACCGATGAAGTCAAGCATGCCGTATGCCTTCTTGACTACGTTATCCACCTGCGTTGCCACTTTCAGTGACCTGTGGACCTGTACGCCCAGATCTCTCTGCCTGTCAATACTCATAAGGGTTCTGCCATTTACTGTATACCTCCCACCTGCATTAGACCTTCCAAAATGCATTACCTCACATTTGTCCGGATTAAACTCCATCTGCCATTTCTCCGCCCAAGTCTCCAACCGATCTATATCCTGCTGTATCCTCTGACAATTCTCATCATTATCCGCAACTCCACCAACCTTTGTGTCGTCCGCAAACTTACTAATCAGACCAGCTACATTTTCCTCCAAATCATTTATCCATACTACAAAGAGCAAAGGTCCCAGCACTGATCCCTGCGGAACACCACTAGTCACATCCCTCCATTCAGAAAAACACCCATCCACTGTTACCCTCTGTCTTCTGTGACTGAGCCAGTTCTGTATCCATCTTGCCAGCTCACCTCTGATCCAGTGTGACTTCACCTTTTGCACCAGTCTGCCATGCGGGACCTTGTCAAAGGCTTTACTGAAGTCCATATAGATAACATCCACCGCCCTTCCCTCATCAATCATCTTCGTCACTTCCTCAAAAAACTCAATCAAATTAGTAAGACACGACCTCCCCTTTACAAAACCATGCTGTCTCTCGCTCATAACTTCGTTTGTTTCCAAATGGGAGTAAATCCTGTCCCGAAGAATCCTCTCTAATAGTGTTCCTACCACTGACGTAAGGCTCACCGGCCTATAATTTCCTGGATTATCCTTGCCACCCTTCTTAAACAAAGGAACAACATTGGCTATTCTCCATTTAGTTGTAGAGCTCAGAGTACATGTGAAACACAATGACAAAATCTAATTTTTACTGGTGTGCCATTTGTACTCCATTAAATTGATGTTATAAAATAATAGAAGGAGGCAATTCAGCCCATTGTTCTGTGCTGGCTTCTTACTAATTACTAATTCCACTGCCCTGCACTCTCCTCAGCTTGTATCTCATTCTGCTTCAAATATTAATTCAGTTTTCTCTGAAAGATACAATGGTCTCTGCCTCAAACACTCTCTTTATGGCAAAGAATTACATGCTCCAAAAATTCTCTATGCAAATAAATGTCTCCTCTCTCCTCACTCCCTTAGTAATAATTTTAAATTGATAATGCCCGCTCTCACACACCTGTCACACGTCAGCCCCAATCAAATTGCTCTTTCCATATTCACTCAATTAAAACCCTTTATAATGTTGAAAACCTCCTTTTAATATCCTTTTATCTTTCTCTGCCTGTATGTCAATAGTTCCTCAAGTCTCTCTTCAAAACAATATTTACTCATCTCTGGCAAAATGCTGTTTGTTGGTCTTTTTTATGGATTTATCTGCCTGCACTCAGACTTTCAGGGAATTATGTATTTTGAGCCCCTGGCTTTCTCTGTTCATCCAAACTCTTTCCATTGAGTGTTATCTCATATTCCTGATTTTTCTTCTCAAAATGTATAAATGTAATTCTTAACCACAGTAACAAACAATCTGCCCATTCTGCTAACCTGATATCCTGAAATCTTTTATAGTCCTCCTCGCTGTGATCCAAGCTCCCAACTTTTCTTTCATCAACAAATTTCAGGATATTGCTTCCAGTATCCAAAGCTCAATCAGCTATCTCCACTGAGAATAGATTTAGGAACGTATTACTTCCAAAGCTTTCAAGCCAAACAAAACCTATTAACCCTAACTCTTCTAAAGCGAAATACTGAAGATGCTGGAAATTTGAAATAAAAACAGAAAATGCAGGAACATAGGAGCAGGAGTAGGCCATTCAGCCCATTGAGCCAGTCCTACCATTCAATATGATCATGGCTGATCTTCCACTTCAATACCTTTTTCCCACACAATCCTCATATCCCCTTATGTCATTTGTATTTAGAAATCTGTCAGTCTCTGCTTTAAACATACTCAATGACTGAGCTTCCACAGCCCTCTGGGGTATAGAATTCCAAAGATTCACAACCCTCTGAGTAAAGAAATTTCTCCTCATCTCAGTTCTAAGTGGCTTCCCCTTTATTTTGAAATTGTGTCCCCTGGTTCTAGACTCCCCAACCAAGGGAAGTATCTTAGCTGCATCTACCCTGTCCGTCCCTTAAAGTATTTTGTAGGTTTCAATGAGATCACCTCTCATTCTTCAAAACTCGAGAGAATACAGGCCCAGTTTCCCCAATCTCTCTTCATAGGACGGTCCCGCCATCCCGGGAACAAGTCTGGTGAACCTTCGTTGCACTCCCTCTATGGCAATAATATCTATCCTCAGGCAAGGGGACCAAAACTGCACACAGTGCTCCAGGTGCCGTCTAACCAAGGTTCTATACAATTGAAGCAAGACTTCGCTACTCCTGTACTCAAATCCTCTTGCCATAAAGGCTAACATACCATTAGCATTGTTAATTGTTTGCTGAACCTGCAGTGACTTATTGACAAGGACACCGAGGTCCCTTTGTACATCTACACTTTCTAATCTCTTACCATTTAAGAAATACTCTGTACATCTATTCCTCCGAACAAAGTGGATAACCTCATATTTTCCGTATTATATTCCATCTGCCATGTTCTTGCCCACTCACTAAGTCTGTCCAAATCCCCTTGAAGCTGCTTTGCATCTTCCTCACAATATACATTCCCACCTGGTTTTGTGTCATCTGCGAACGTGGACCTACAACATTTCGTTCTCACATTCAAATCATTGATATATATTGTGAACAGTTGGGCTCAAGCATTGATCCCTATGGTACCCCACTAGTCACAGCCTGCCAACGCGAGAATGACCCATTTATTCCGACTCATTGCTTTCTGCCTGTCAACCAATCCTAATCCATGCCAGTATATTGCCTCCTATCCCATGTGCTTTAATATTGCTAAACAACATCCTGTGGGGGACTTTACATAGAAACATAGAAAATAGGATCAGGAGTAGGCCATTCAGCCCTTCATGCCTGCTCCGACATTCATTACAATCATGGCTGGTTATCCAACTCAGTAACCTGTTCCTGCTTTCCCCCCATATCCTTTGATCCCTTTAAACCCAAGAGCTATATCTAAATCCTTCTTGAAAACATACAATATTTTTCCCTCAACTGCTTTCTGTGGTAGCGAATTCCACAGATTCACCACTCTCTGGGTGAAGAAATTTCTCCTCATCTCAGTCCTGAATGGTTTACCCCGTATCCTTAGACTATGACCCCTGGTTCGGGACTCCCCCACCATCGGGAACATCCTTCCTGCATCTACCCTGTCAAGTCCTGTTAGAATTTTATAGGTTTCTGTGAGATCCCCCATACACTGAAATTGCAGATTTGGCCCCTTCTCCTCCCAACCGCACAAAGTGCAGAGTTGACCCCTTTCCACCACCACCACCCCCACTACACTAAAATGCAGAGTTGACCCCACTCCGGCTGCCCCCCCACCCACCCCCACTACACTAAAAATGCTCTAATCTCCCCTTCCCCACCTTGGTGGCACCAGCCTTTCCTGAACGGGAAAGTGAAGGCGCGTGAGTGCCGCCCATCGCACGGAAGATCCAGATCCGACGGTAAGATCGCAGGGAATTGGATTTAAATGTATGCATTCAGTTTATTTAAATATTTAAAGTCGGGTACTGTAGCCAAGCAGGGGTGTGGGAGGAGGGCCGCCACTGAGCCTCATTGCCGCCAGGAAGATCAGGCCCGACAATCCCGACGTCGGGCTCCGTTGGTGGGCCGCTGCCACTCCAATTTTCTGGCAACCCCTGCCAAGGAACCTGATGGCAGAGTTTGTTCAGTTTGCCTACCCATTGTTTTTTTCATGTTTGTGCTTGTGGCTGTTCAGTTTTCAGTCAATTAATACCCTATTTGTACTAATGCTTTGTCTTTCAACACACCATTAACATATTGCTTGCCTTTACTCCATGACCTTCTGGCCGGTTATTCTCTGTAAACTTGTCCTAGCTACACCTTCTCCTTTGTTATCTCTTGCCCCACCCCCGCTTTACTTGCTTAAAACCTATCACATTTCTAATAACTGCTAGTTCTGAAGAAGGGTCACTGATCTGAAACATTAACTCTGCTTCTCTCTCCGCAGATGCTGCCAGACCTGCTGACTATTTCCAGCATTTCTTGTTTTTATTACCTTGGAAACTATGATTGCTGCAGCTTGAATACACTAGAAAGTCCCTTTAAGACCGCAATTGTTGACAACGCGATTGGTAGGTGGCGCTGTTTTGGCACATGTGCAGATACAGCATGTGCCACGAAAACGTCACAGCCTGCGACTGTAGCAGCTGCCAGGACTAAAGATGGCGCTGCTCAAAAAATCACAGAGATGAAACCTAACAAACACGTGGCAGAATACAATGGCCGGAGCGCGGGGAGACCAGCGGTGTTGGTGGCTTCTAGAGACAGTTTCAGTGGAAATGGAGGGGAATGGTGCAGAGGGATTAGCCACCTGCCTTGACTGAATTTAAATGTGGAGAGGGCTGCTGGTGGGCCTTAAACAGAAAGATCTTTTTAGGGGAAGAAGAATTTAGGTACATTTTGTGGTTGGCTTGAATTGGTAGTCTTTAAGAACACATTGTCTTCTCTTTACCACCAGAAGTTTAACCCCAAAACAGGTGGTAATTCAGGGAAGAATGCTGGCTAATGAATCTAGTGTTAGATTGTCAATTAAAGGGAGTGGACACCATTGAGTTGCATTGAAGCTGCTGTGATGGAAGCAGATGACTTATCCTGGTTCATGTAAGGAAAAAATATGCATTATATATTTACATGATTGTAGATGGAGTTAATATAAATTAAAAATTGGTTTCTGATACCGTAGTTGGAAAATTAGAGTCATAGAGTCGTACAGCATGAAAACAGACCCTTCGGCCCACCGCGTCCATGCCGACCATAATGCCTATTTATACTAATCCCACCTGCCTGCATTAATTCCATATCCCTCTATGCCTTGCTCATTCAAGTACCTGTCCAGATGCCTCTTAAATGTCGCTACTGTTCCTGCCTTCACCACCTCCTCAGGCAGCTCATTCCAGATACCCACTATTCTTTGTGTGAAAAATTTACCCCTTTGATCCGCTTTAAACATCCTCCCTCTCACCTTAAATCTATGCCCTCTAGTTTTAGTTACCCCTACCATGGGAAATAGACTCTGGCTATCTACCCTATATATGCCTCTCATAATTTTATATACCTCTATCATGTCCCCTCTCAGCCTCCTTCGCTCCAGGGAAAACAGACCCAGCCTGTCCATTCTCTCTTTATAACTCAAGCCCTCAAACCAGTCAACATCCTTGTGAATCTTTTCTGCACCCTCTCTAACTTTCTCACATCTTTCCTGTAGTGCGGTAACCAGAACTGCACACAGTACTCCAAATGCGGCCGAACCAAAAATATGTACAACTGTAACATGTCGTCCCAACTCTGATACTCAATGCCTCAGCCAATGAAGGCAAGCATGCCATACGCCTTCTTCACCACCCTGTCTACCTGTGTTGCCACTGTCAGGGAACTATGTACTTGCACCCCAAGGTCTCTCTGCTCAAGAACACTCCCCAGGGCCCTGCCATTCACTGTAAATGTCCTGCCCTGGTTTAACTTCCCAAAATGCATCACTTCACACTTGTCAGCGGTAAATTCCATTTGCCACTCCCTTGCCCACTTTCCCAGTTGATCTATATCCTGTTGTAACCTTAGAGAACATTCTTCACTGTCTACTGTACCACCAATTTTGGTGTAATCTGCAAACTTACTAATCATGCCCCCTACATTCACATCCAAGTCATTACTATATATGACAAACAACAGAGGGCCCAGCACCGATCCCTGCGGCACACCACTGGTCACCGGCCTCCAATCTGAAAAACAACCCTCCACTACTACCCTCTGCCTCTTATCACCAAGTCAATTTTGTATCCAATTTGCTAGCTCACCCTGCATCCCATGTGTTCGAACCTTCTGGACCAGCCTACCATGCATGACCTTGTCAAAGGCCTTGCTAAAGTCCATGTAGACAACGTCCATCGCCCTGCCCTCGTCAATCCTCTTGGTCATCTCCTCGAAAAACTCAATCAAATTCGTGAGACACGATTTCCCACGCACAAAGCCATGCTGACTATCCCTAATCAGACCATGCCTTTCCAAATGCATATAAATCCTGTCTCTCAGAATCCCTTCCAATAACTTTCCCAGCACTGATGTAAGGCTCACCGGCCTGTAGTTCCCTCGCTTATCCCTGCTGCCCTTCTTAAATAAAAGCACAACATTAGCTATCCTCCTGTCTTCCGGTACCTCACCCGTGGCTAACGATGATACATAAATCTCTGCCAGGGCCACAGCAATCTCCTCCCTTGCTTCCCGTAGCATCCTAGGATACACCTGGTATTTATCCACCCTAATACACTTCAAAACCTCCAAGACATCCTCCTTTGTAATGTTGATATGCTCCAGGATATCGCTGTTCCCATGAACTCACTAGCTTCCATGACCTTCTCCACAGTAAATACGGACGAGAAATATTCATTTAAGACCTCGCCCATTTCCCGTGGCTCCATACATAGATTGCCACACTGTTCCTTAAGGGGATCTACTCTCTCCCAAGCTATCCTTTTACTCTTAATATACTTAAAGAATCTTTTAGGATTCTCCTTTATCTTATTTGCCAGGGAAATCTCATGGCCCCTTTACGCCCTCCTAATTTCCTTAAGTGTAGCCCTATATCTCCTATACTCCTCGAGGGACTCGCTCGATCCCAGCTGCCTATAACTGACATATGCCTCCTTCTTTGTCCTGACCAGACCCTCAATATCCCTCATCAACCAAGGTTCCCTAAACTTACCAGCCTTGCCCTTCCATCTAAAAGGAACATGCCGGCCGTGAACTCTTCCTATCTCACTTTTAAAAGCCTCCCACTTGCCAGACGTCCCTTTACCTGTAAACAGCCTCTCCCGTTCAACTTTTGAGAGTTCCTGGCTGATGCCATTGAAATTAGCTTTCCCCCAATTTAGGACTTCAACCTGAGGACCAGTCCTATCCTTTTCCATAACTATCTTGAAGCTAATAGAGTTATGGTCACTGGTCCCAAAGTGCTCCCCCACTGACACAACAACCACCTGCCCATCCTCATTTCCTAAGAGGAGGTCGAGTGTAGCCCCTTCTCTGGTGCAGTCATCCACATACTGCTTCAGAAAACTATCCTGGACACACTTAACAAATTCTTCCCCATCTGATCCCTTAGCACTAAGGCAGTCCCAGTCAATATTAGGGAAGTTAAAATCACCTACTTTTACAACCCTATAATTCCTGCAACTATCTGATATTTCCCAACATATATGCTCCTCCAATTCCCTCAAACTATTTGGGGGCCTATAGTATAATCCCATCAAAGTGATCACCCCTTTCTTATTTCTAAGTTCTATCCATATGGCCTCGCTGGATATTCCCCTCGGGATATCCTCTCTAAGTACTGCCGTGATGTCCACCCTAATCGACAGTGTAACACCCCCTCCTCTCTTACCTCCACCTCTCTCAGGCCGAAAGCATCGGTACCCCAGAACATTGAGCTGCCAGTCCTGTCCATCCCTCAACCACGTTTCCGTAATAGCTATAATATCACAATCCCCATGTACCGATCCATGCTCTGAGTTCATCTGCCTTACCGGTAAGGCTTCTTGCATTAAAGTAAATGCAATTTAGCCTACCAGACCTTCAACGCTCCCTGTCCTGCCCCTGCACAGCCTGCCTACTGGACTTGCTTGCTTTACCCTCTACATTTGCCTCAACTATCTCATCTGAGACACTACGGCTTTGAGTCCCATCTCCCTGCAAGACTAGTTTAAACCCTCTCGAGTAGTATGAGCAAACCTCTCCGCAAGGATATTGGTCCCCCTCCAGTTTACATGCAACCCATCCTTCTTGTACAGGTCACCTCTGCACCAGAAGAGATCCCAATGATCCAGGTAGATGAAGCCCTCCTGCCTACACCAACTCTTCAACCATGCATTCATTTGCCTAATCCTGCTATTCCTACCCTCACTAGCATGTGGCACAGTGAGTAATCCTGAGATTACAACCCTTGAGGTCCTGCTTTTTAACCTTCTGCCTAACTCCCATATATTCACTTTGCAGGACCTCATCTCTTTTCCTGCCTGTGTCGTTAGTACCAATATGGACCATGACCTCTGACTGCTCACCCTCCCCTTTCAAAATGTCCTGCAGTCGCTCCGAGATATCCTTGACCTGAGCACCAGGGAGGCAACATACCATCCTGGAGTCTCGTTTGTAGCCACAGAAACATCTATCTGCACCCCTTAAGATAGAATCCCCTATTTTTTTCTCTTCCAACCCTTTTCCTCCCCTGCTGTGCAGCAGAGCCCTCCATGGTGCCATGAATTTGGCTGTTGCTGCTTTCCCCTGGGAGGTCATCCCCCCCAACAGTATCCAAAGTGGTATATCTATTTGAGAGGGGTTGGCCACAGGGGACTCCTGCATTAACCACCTGTGCCTACTACTCTGTCTGGTGGTCACCCATCTCTTTGCTGCTGTGCAGCCATTACCTGCGGTGTGACCACCTCACTAAATGTGCTATCCACGACTTTCTCAGCATCGCAGATGCTCCACAGTGAATCCACTCGCAGCTCCAGCTCCGTAATGCGGGTAGCCAGTAGCTGCAGCTGGATACACTTCCTGCACACATGGTCACCAAGGACACTGGAAGCGTCCCTGATTTCCCACATAGTGCAGGAGGAGCATATCAGGGGGCTGAGTTCTCCTGCCATGACTTAGGTTAATTAGTTACTCCCTTAATTAAAAAATACTAATTATACTAGGGGCCTTGTTCTACCCACTTCAATCTAAAGTCCTTAAAAAAAACACTTTAGTAGTACTCACCTTATCACCGGAGATTTTTTTCCAACAAAAAAAACTTACCCCCTTTTTTTAAGATATTCTAACAGCTGCTACTCACCAACCAATCACCTTGCAGCTCTCCTCTGACGTCATTGTTTGCCTTTTTTTTTCAAAACTCCGGCGAGCTGGAAGAGGTTCGACTGCTCTCCTCTCCCGGCCCACTTCCTCCATATTGTTACAGATTCTTTGGACTTACAGCAATAGTTCAGTGTTCAATATTGCTGGTGTTCTTAACTCTAAAATAAACTTTCTGGAATTGACACAAACTCAATGCAGTGGGCAGGGATATCACCTCAGCCACATATAAACATCACATTGGGAAGTCTACGAAAATTGTTTCCTTCAAAATTATCTTCCAAATAGGATATTTGAACTGCACGTGGACTGTATTTATCTTCAATGTTATCCAAGTGGTGTGCCATTGTTGTCTTGGTGTTTTTTTCCCCCAACTTCTATGCAATTGTCTTACTGAGAAATAAATCTATTAGTTTTAATCTGAATGCAGCATTTACCACCATTTGGAGCTGACAGAGATGTGTGCTGTATATCCCACATGATCTCTGGTATGTTACACCATGATAAAAATGTTATAATTTTTCCTTTAACATGCTATCCTATTCACAGCATGTGGCTTTTTATACATAGGAAAACCAGTCGATGGGAACTGCCTTTTTGCTGTGAACACAAATTAAACATGTTGGATTGAAAGTCTGAATCATAACAGCCCTTATAACCACTTTTATTTTCATGTTTTAAATAAATCGCATACCATCAGTACTTCAATTATTTCTAAATTTCACTAAGGTTGGATGCTGCTGTAGTGCACTTTAAGTTTTTGTTCCTCCAGAATAAAAGTGATTGGGCTGGATTTTGCTGTGGAAATAATGTTGAGGCTAACAGCACTTCCCAGAGTGTAAATCAGACAACAACTTCTGGCAACCACACATGCACAGTTAATGTCAGGAACTTGCTGACTGAATTGCCCTGCTCCTCCTGAAGTTACATTGTGCCAGCATCTCACCTCGAGACTCAGCATTGAATAGAATGGAGTGAAGTTGCAGTACTTACATGATAGATACCCATTAAACTCGCCAGTAAAAGTTAGGGCTTGTACAATTCAGTGTAAGCAAATTTTTAATGGTGTGCGAAATATTAATTATTACCAAACAACCACTCTGGCACTGAAACTTAACTTCTGCAAGTGTGATGGCTCATTCCTTCAAACTTTGCTTATTGTTGGAGATTTTTTAAATGTTTTCTTTCTGACTGTTTTATCTTTTTCTTTTAATCCCATCTTTCTTTCCTTCTATTTTACGTTTGGTTTTATGTCCTATTATTTCTCATTTCCAACCTCAAAAGTATCTTAAAAATTTGTATTATTTTGCACCTATTTAGCATTTATTAAAGCCATACATTATTTACAGGCTGCTCAACCATCAAAGCAACATTTAACTTTATGCTGGGCAGGTAGCATTCTGTTTAATCTTTTGGCCATTCATGAGACAATATCTCATCAGGCACACGTTCACTTCCTTCCTCATTCCCAGTGCCCTTAATGATATATCCTTTTGTAAAAAGGACTCCCATGGCACCAAGCACAGATTACCATTAGGAATCAAGTGGTAGCAGGAAGTCAAAGTCTGTATTTAAATAAATTTCAGGCATTCTTATTTATTTTGAATATAAATTGATGAAAGGATCTTGGCCCTTTCTTAGGAAACAATTATGACACTAATTATGGGTTTATGGCATAAAATGTTGCCATTTTAGCTCGTCTTTTGTTTGAAGGCTTACTAGGTAATCGTCAATTGCTTGCAAGATGAAGGCAGCATTCAACTAAACATTGAAGCAGGTATCAGCATGAATTAATACACATCCCTAATAAGGGGCTGAAGTGTTCAGCAGTACTGATGTTTGTTTGATGTTGTTCAATGACCTTTGCAGGGAAGATGTAATTGAGGCACAATATGTAAGTCAAGGGAAGATGTAAATGAGGACTATAGTCAGGGGCACAGATAGGCGCTTCTGTGGACGTGTAAGAGACTCCAGGATGGTATGTTGCCTCCCTGGTGCCAGAGTCAAGGATATCTCTGAATGGACAGGGTGCATTCTGAAGGGGGAGGGTGATCAGCCAGAGGTTGTGGTACACATCGGTACCAACGACATAGGCAGGAAGAGTGACGTGGTCCTGCAGGGGGAATTTAGGGAGCTATGTAGAAAGTTAAAAGACAGGACCTCCAGGGTTGTAATCTTGGGATGACTCCCTGTGCCACCTGCCAGTGAGGCTAGAAATAGGAAGATAGCGAAGCTAAACACGTGGCTGAACAGCTGGTGTAGAACGGAGGGTTTCAGATATCTGGATCATTGGGATCTCTTCCGGGACAGGCGGGACCTGTACAAGAAGGATGGGTTGCATCTAAACTGGAGGGGCACAAATATCCTGGCTGCAAGGTTTGCTAGCGTCACTAAGGAGGGTTTAAACTAGTGTGGCAGGGGGGTGGGAACCAGAGCAGTAGGACAGCAAGTGAAATAAATGAGGGGGAACCAGTAAATAAGGCCAGTAAGACTAAAAGGAAGAGCAGGCAGGGAGATGTTGTGGAACACAGCGGGACTGGTGGTCTGAAGTGCATTTGTTTCAATGCAAGAAGTATCGCAGGTAAAGCAGATGAACTTAGAGCTTGGATTAGTACTTGGAAATATGATGTTGCTATTACAGAAACTTGGTTGAGGGAAGGACAGGATTGGCAGCTAAATGTTCCGGGATTTAGAAGCTTCAGGCAGGATAGAGGGGGATGTAGAAGGGGTGGGGGAGTTGCATTACTGGTTAAGGAGAATATCACAGCTGTACTGCGGGAGGACACCTCGGAGGGGTCATGCAGCGAGGCAATATGGGTGGAGCTCAGGAATAGGAAGGGTGCAGTCACTATGTTGGGGGTTTACTACAGGCCTCCCAACTGCCAGCGGGAGGTAGAGGAGCATATATGTAGACAGATTTTGGAAAGATGTAAAGTTAACAGGGTTGTAGTGGTGGGTGATTTTAACTTCCCCTAAATTGACTGGAACTCACTTAGTGCTAGGGGCTTGGATGGGGCAGAATTTGTAAGGAGCATCCAGGAGGCTTCTTGAAACAGTATGTAGATAGTCCAACTAGGGATGGGCCGTACTGGACCTGCTGTTGGGGAATGAGCCCGGCCAGGTGATCGAAGTTTCAGTAGGGGAGCATTTCGGGAACAGTGACCATAATTCCGTAAACTTTAAGGTACTTGTGGATAAGGATAACAGTAGTCCTCGGGTGAAGGTGCTAAATCGGGGGAAGGCTAATTATAACAATATTGGGCAGGAACTGAAGAATTTAGATGGGGCGGCTGTTTGAGGGTAAATCAACATCTGACATGTGGGAGTCTTTCAAACGTCAGTTGATTAGAATCCAGGACCAGCATGTTCCTGTGAGGAAGGAGGATACGTTTGGCAAGTTTCGGGAACTTTGGATAACGTGGGATATTGTAAGCCTCGTCAAAAAGAAAAAGGAAGCATTTGTAAGGGCTGGAAGGCTGGGAACAGATGAAGCACTTGAGGAATATAAAGACAGTGGGAAGGAAATTAAGCAAGGAGTCAGGAGGGCTAAAAGGGGTCATGAAAAGTCAATGGAAAACAGGATTAAGGAAAATCCCAAGGCTTTTTATACGTATATAAAGAGCAAGAGGGTAACCAGGGAAAGGGTTGGCCCACTCAAGGACAGAGGAGGGAATCTATGTGTGCAGCAAGAGGAAATGGGCGAAATACTAAATGAGTACTTTGCATCAGTATTCACCAAAGAGAAGGACTTGGTGGATGATGAGTCTCGGGAAGGGAGTGTAGATAGTCTCGGTAATATAAAAGCAAAATACTGCGGATGCTGGAAATCTGAAATAAAAACAAGAAATGCTGGAACCATTCAGCAGGCCTGGAAGAGAGAAGCAGAGTTAAAGTTTCGGGTCAGTGACCCTTCTTCGGAACTGTTCCCGGTCACTGACCCGAAACTTTAACTCTGCTTCTCTTTCCACAGATGCTGCCAGATCTGCTGAGTAGATAGTCTCGGTCATGTCGTTATCAAAAAGGAGGTTGTGTTGGGCGTCTTACAAAGCATTAAGGTAGATAAATCCCCAGGGCTTGATGGGATCTACCCCAGAATACTGAGGGAGGCAAGGGAAGAAATTGCTGGGGCCTTGACAGAAATCTTTGTATCCTCATTGGCTACAGGGGAGGTCCCAGAGGACTGGAGAATAGCCAGTGTTGTTCCTTTGTTTAAGAAGGGTAGCAAGGATAATCGAGGAAATTAAAGGCAGGTGAGCCTTACGTCAGTGGTCGTGAAATTATTAGAGAGGATTCTTCGGGACAGCATTTACTCCAATTTGGTAACAAACAAACTTATTGGCGAGAGGCCCACAGAGTCTGTGCCGACCAATGACCACCCATTTATACTAACCCTACAGTAATCCCATATTCCTTACCACCTATCTACACTTGGGCCAATTTACCTCTCACCTGCAAGTCTTTGGCTGTGGGATGAAACTGGAGCACCTGGCGAAAACCCACGCAGTCACTTGCAAACTCCGTACAGGCAGTACCCAGAATCGATCCCTGAAGCTGTGAGACTGCGGTGCTAACCACTGCACCACTGTGCCGCCCCATATATAAATGATTTGGAGGAAAATGTAGCTGGTCTGATTAGTAAGTTTGCAGGTGACACAAAGGTTGGTGGATTTACAGATAGTGATGAGGATTGTCAGAGGATTCAGCAGGATATAGATCAGTTGGAGACTTGGGCGGAGAAATGGCAGATGGAGTTTAATCCGGACAAATGTGAGCTCATGCATTTTGGAAGGTCTAATACAGGTGGGAAGTATACCATAAATGGCAGAACCCTTAGGAGTATTGACAGGCAGAGAGATCTGGGCGTATAGGTCCACAGGTCACTGAAAGTGCCAACGCAGGTGGATAAGGTAGTCAAGAAGGCATACGGCATGCTTGCCTTCATCGGTCGGGACATAAAGTATAAAAATTGGCAAGTCATGCTGCAGCTGTACAGAACTTTAGTTAGGCCACACTTAGAATATTGCGTGCAATTCTGGTCGCCACACTACCAGAAGGACGTGGAGGCTTTGGAGAGGGTACAGAAGAGGTTTACCAGGATGTTGCCTGGTCTGGAGGGCATTAGCTATGAGGAGAGGTTGGATAAACTCAGATTGTTTTCACTGGAACGACAGAGGTGGAGGGGCGACATGATAGAGGTTTACAAAGTTATGAGCGGCATGGACAGAGTGGATAGTCAGAAGCTTTTTCCCAGGGTGTAAGAGTCAGTTACTGGGGGACATCGGTTTAAGGTGCGAGGGGAAAAGTTTAGAGGGGATGTGCGAGGCAAGTTCTTTACACAGAGGGTGGTGAGCGCCTGAAACTTGCTGCCGGGGAAGGTGGTGGAAGCAGGTATGATAGCGACGTTTAAGAGGCATCTTGACAAATACATGAATAGGATGGGAATAGAGGGATACGGTCCCCGGAAGTGCAGAAGGATTTAGTTTAGGCAGGCATCAAGATCGGCGCAGGCTTGGAGGGCCGAATGGCCTGTTCCTGTGCTGTACTGTACCTTGTTCTTTGTTCTTTGTGGCAGTTTTCAGTACCACACTGTATTCAAAAATGATTCAGATGAAACACAAAAGCCTCACATATTCAAACGTTTCCTTTTCCTGGTTGACGAAACAAACAATCCAATATCATCATAGCTGATATTGACATATCTCACTCTTGATTCTAATTATGCAGTGAAGAAACATGGAATGATGACACAGATTCAATTAAGTATGTAGTACATTAAGAATGACAGTGCATTTTGTGATCGACAAGCTAGAATTTCCATGGCAACAGGTCAGCCTTTCTTTGCCAAATGCATTTGCAGGATATGTAGGGATGAGTGGCTTATGGGGAGTACGGCGCCGTTGTTAGCACCACAGCTCCAGTGACCCAGGTTCAGTTCTGGGTATTGTCTGTGCGGAGTTTGCAAGTTCTCCCCATGTCTCTGTGGGTTTTCGCCGGGTGCTCCGGTTTCCTTCCACAGCCAAAGACTTGCAGATTGATAGGTGAATTGACCATTGTAAATTTCCCCTAGTGTAGGTAGGTGGTAGGAGAATGGTGGGGATGTGGTAGAGAATATGGGGTTAATATAGAAATAGTATAAATGGGTGGTTGTTGGTCAGCACAGACCTGGAAGGCCAAAGGGCCTGTTTCAGTGCTGTATCTCTAAATAAATAAAATCAAAAAAGAAAAGGCAAAGGAAGCATTAACCCTTTGAGGGTTGTAGTATCATCTCTAACAACAACTTGCAATTTTATAGCACCTTTAGCATAGTAAAATGTCCCAAAAGATATAAAATTATTTTTATATGCATTCCCCATTTATATAAGGATGTGCTATATAGATGACATTCTAAGGTGGGGGGGGTGGGGGGGGCGTCATTTTAACCTTATCAACCAGATGGAAAACTGATCAGAGTGTCTGGAAAGTCTATTTTACCCCCTGCTCTATTTTTGCTGTCTGTTGGCTTCAATTGAGTGTAAACGCACAAGGTGCAAACCTAGTGTTTAACATTATGCACTCGAGGGAACATATTAGAAGCAGGTATAAGATTAAAATAAATTACAAGGTGTTAAACAGGAGCCATTTGAATGGGTGAGGACATTGTGTTTATTTCAGAACATAGGACGATACAAAGATAGGAAACTGCAAAACTAGGAGCCCCTGGAGTCAATCTGGCCAATTCTAAAAAAAAAAAATAGCTTTCAATCAACTCACCTCCAAATATTTGTTTAATTCGCTCTTAAATTGTCACATGATCTACCTCCACTGCCTCACTGGGTAATTCATTATACACGTACATCACCCTCAGAGTCGTACAGCATAGAAACAGGCCCTTCGGCCCACCGCATCCACACCGACCATAATGCTGATCTATACTAATCCCACCTGCCTGCATTAATTCCATACATATCCCTCTGTGCCTTGCTCATTCAAGTACCTGTGAAGATGCCTCTTAAATGTTTCTACTGTTCCTGCCTCCACCATCTCCTCAGGCAGCTCATTCCAGATACCCACTATTCTTTGTGTGAAAAATTTACCCCTTTGATCCTCTTTAAACCTCCTCCCTCTCAACTTAATTCTATGCCCTCTAGTTTTAGTCACCCCTACCATGGGAAACAGACTCTGGCTATCTACCCTATCTATGCCTCTCATCATTTTATATACCTCTTTCATGTCCCCTCTCAGCCTCCTTCGCTCCAGGGAAAGCAGACACAGCCTATTCAATCTCTCTTTATAACTCAAGCCTCCAAATCAGCCAACATCCTTGTGGATCTTTTCTGAACCCTCTCTAGCTTAATCACATCTTTCCTGTAGTGCAGTGACCAGAACTGAACACAGTGCTCCAAATGTGGCCTAACCATCGTTATGTACAACTGTAACATGACGTCCCAACTCTTGTACTCAATGCCTCGGCCGATGAAGGCAAGCATGCGATACGCCTTCTTCACCACCCTGTTTACCTCTGTTGCCACTTTCTGGGAACTATGTACTTGCACCCCAAGATCTCTCTGCTCAACAACACTCCCCAGGGCCCTGCCATTCACTGTATATGTCCTGCCCTGGTTTAACTTCCCAAAATGCATCACTTCGCACTTGTCTGCGTTAAATTCCATTTGACAATCCCTTGCCCACTTTCCCAGTTTATCTATATCCTGTTGTAACCTTAGACAACCTTCTTCAGTCAGCTATACCACCTATTTTGGTGTAATCTGCAAACTTACTAATCATGCCCCCTACATTCACATCCAAGTCATTACTATATATGACAAACAACAGAGGGCCCAGCACCGATCCCTGCGGCACACCACTGGTCACCGGCCTCCAATCTGAGAAACAACCCTCCACTACCACCCCCTGCCTCCTATCACCAAGCCAATTTTGTGTCCAATTAGCTAGCTCACCCTGGATCCCATGTGTTCGAACCTTCTGGACCAGCCTACCATGCGAGACCTTGTCAAAGGCCTTGCTAAAATCCATGTAGACAATGTCCATCGCCCTGCCCTCATCAATCCTCTTGGTCACCTCCTCGAAAAACTCAAATCAAATTCGTGAGACATGATTTCCCATGCACAAAGCTATGCTGACTATCCCTAATCAGACCATGGCTTTCCAAATGCATTTAAATCCTGTCTCTCAGAATCCCTTCCAATAACTTTTCCACCACGGATGTAAAGCTCACTGGCCTGTAGTTCCCTAGCTTATCCCTGCTGCCCTTCTTAAATAAAGGCACAACATTAGCTATCCTCCAGTCTTGCGGTACCTCACCTGTGGCTAACGATGATACAAAAATCTCTGCCAGGGCCCCAAAAATTACCTCCCTTGCTTCCCGTAGCATCCTAGGATACACCTGGTCAGGCCCTGGGGATTTATCCACCTTAATGCGCTTCAAAACCTCCAACATCACCTCCTTTGTAATGTTGATATGCTCCAGGATATTGCTGTTCCCTCCCTTGAACTCACTAGTTTCACTGACTTTCTCCATGGTAAATACAGGCGAGAAGTAGTCATTTAAGACCTCTCCCATTTCCCATGGCTCCATACAAAGACTACCACACTGATCCTTAAGGGGACCGACTCTCTCCCTAGCTACCATTTTACTCCTAATATACTTATAGAATCTTTTAGGATTCACCTTTATCTTATCTGCCAGGGAAATCTCCTGGCCCCTTTTCAGCCTCCTAATTTCCTTCTTAAGTGTAGTCCTACATCCCCTATACTCCTTGAGGGACTTGCTTGATCCCAGCTGCCTATACCTGATGTATGCCTCCTTCTTTGTCCTGACCAGATCCTCAATATCCCTTGTCAGCCAAGATTACCTAAACTTTCCAGCCTTGCCCTGCCATCTAACAGGAACATGCCAGCCCTGAACTCTTCCTATCTCACTTTTAAAAGCCTCCCACTTGCCAGACGTCCCTTTACCTGTAAGCAGCCTCTCCCATTCAACTTTTGAGAGTTCCTGTCTGATGCCATTGAAATTAGCCTTCACCCAATTTAGGAGCCTCTTGCAATATGGTAGTTAGATTTGTGCACCTTTCAACTTCTAAACTTGAGCCCAAGATCATCGGATCCAGAGATTGTGTCAATCTCAAATATGTTAGAAAGGTTCAGTTAGCCCCAGGAATTTTGCATACTTGAGTATTACCTCTCCTAAACATTCTCAAATCTGGAATAAATAAACTCTTCAACCTCTGTGACAGCTATCAATTTGGTTGCCTTTCTGGATGCAATTCATTGGGCCCGATTTTGAACCATTGTTACGGTCAAGTGAGGAGGGGTCAAAGGACTCTCCTCTTTTCCTTCTCCCCCTCGTTTGATCACAACAGGTTTAATTCTTTCTTAAAATGAATGTACGGCCAATTCAGGAGGTGTTTGATTACTTACTTGCTATGAACATAACAAGAACCAATCAATCAGACAGGTTTTCTTGAGTTAACAAAGAAAGAGGTTAACTTTATTGCACCTAAACCAAACTAATAAAAATAATAAACAATGTGCCAACTTTCAACCACACACACACACACTGTGGAGGTTTACACACACACACACAAATAGGTTACAGAGTGGGGAAAAATAGATTGGTTGAGTTAGAGTCCATACAAAAAAGGGGTATACAGTCTGTGGCATTTGGTGATTCAGCTAGCTTCCAGCTGAATTCAGTGGTATTGAGGTTTTTAGTTTGAAAGGTAGATGACTGGTTTGGTGGTCACTTGGAGACGGCAATGCGGATGGTCCAATGGTGTTTCTGATTGTAACCAGAGGATGCAAAAGGTCATCAGTCAACAAGCAGGATTTGAAAGCTTTCAAGCTGGAATGGAGAGAGAGAGAAAGAGACCCCCACTTGGGTCTGCATGGGTCAGAGTTCAGTTGCTTCTCCTCTCTCTGCTCCAGAAAGACACAAGCTTAGAAACCACAGATGGGGTTTCCATAGCTTCCACATCCTTCCTATAATGCGGTGACCAGAACTGCATGCAATACTCCAGGTGCAGTCTCACCAGAGTTTTGTACAGCTGCAGCATGACCTCGTGGCTCCGAAACTCGATCCCCCTACTAATAAAAGCTAACACACCATATGCCTTCTTAACAGCCCTATTAACCTGGGTAGCAACCTTCAGGGATTTATGTACCTGGACATCAAGATCTCTCTGTTCATCTACACTACCAAGAATCTTCCCATTAGCCCAGTACTCTGCATTCCTGTTACTCCTTCCAAAGTGAATCACCTCGCACTTTTCCGCATTAAACTCCATTTGCCATCTCTCAGCCCAGCTCTGCAGCCTATCTATGTCCCTCTGCACCCTACAACATCCTTCGGCACTATCCACATCTCCACCGACCTTAGTGTCATCCGCAAATTTACTAACCCACCCTTCTACACCCTCTTCCAGGTCACTTATAAAAATGACAAACAGCAGTGGCCCCAAAACAGATCCTTGCGGTACACCACTAGTAACTAAACTCCAGGATGAACATTTGCCATCAACCACCACCCTCTGTCTTCTTTCAGCTAGCAAATTTCTGATCCAACCCCATACTTCCGTATTTTCTGCAATAGCCTACCGTGGGGAACCTTATCAAACGCCTTACTGAAATCCATATACACCACATCCACTGCTTTACCCTCATCCACCTGTTTGGTCACCTTCTCAAAAAACTCAATAAGGTTTGTGAGGCACGACCTACCCTTCACAAAACCGTGCTGACTATCGCTAATGAACTTATTCTTTTCAAGATGATTATAAATCCTGTCTCTTATAACCTTTTCCAACATTTTACCCACAACCGAAGTAAGGCTCACAGGTCTATAATTACCAGGGCTGTCTCTACTCCCCTTCTTGAACAAGGGGACAACATTTGCTATCCTCCAGTCTTCCGGCACTATTCCTGTCGACAATGACGACATAAAGATCAAGGACAAAGGCTCTGCAATCTCCTCCCTGGCTTCCCAGAGAATCCTAGGATAAATCCCATTAGGCCCAGGAGACTTACCTATTTTCACACTTTCCAAAATTGATAACACCTCCTCCTTGTGAACCTCAATCCCATCTAGCCTAGTAGCCTGAATCTCAGTATTCCCCTCGACAACATTTTCTTTCTCTACTGTAAATACTGATGCAAAATATTCATTTAACACTTCCCCTACCTCCTCTGATTCCACACACAACTTCCCACTACTATCCTTGATTGGCCCTAATCTAACTCTAGCCATTCTTTTATTCCTGATATACCTATAGAAAGCCTTAAGGTTTTCCCTGATCCTATCCGCCAATGACTTCTCGTGTCCTCTCCTTGCTCTTCTTAGCTCTCCCTTTAGATCCTTCCTGGCTAGCTTGTAACTCTCAAGCGCCCTAACTGAGCCTTCACGTCTCATCCTAACATAAGCCTTCTTCTTCCTCTTGACAAGCGCTTCAACTTCTTTAGTAAACCACGGCTCCCTCGCTCGACAACTTCCTCCCTGCCTCACAGGTACATACTTATCAAGGACACGCAGTAGCTGCTCCTTGAATAAGCTCCACATTTCGATTGTTCCCATCCCCTGCAGTTTCCTTCCCCATCCTACGCATCCTAAATCTTGCCTAATCGCATCATAATTTCCTTTCCCCCAGCTATAATTTTTGCCCTGCGGTATATACCTGTCCCTGCCCATCGCTAAGGTAAACCTAACCGAATTGTGGTCACTATCACCAAAGTGCTTTGTCACTTTGATCTCCTGGAACTTATTTCGATCACCTTCGGGGGTTAGGGAGAAATTTCCCAGATTTATTTTCCCTGCAAATGCATAGAGTATTCTCTCTAATCTGTCTTTTTTGCCTCTCCTAGGAGATTGGGAGCCTATAGACGACACCCAGCCAGGATTTCTTCCCCTTGCTATTTCTTATTTCCACCCAAACTGATTCCACATCACTATCTATTGCACCTAAATCACTACTCACCATCGCACTGATACCTTCCCTTTATTAACAAAGCTACCCCACCTCCTTTTCCTTTCTGCCTATTTTTCCAAACGTCGAATACCATTGAATATTGAGTACCCGTTCTTGGTCACCCTGCAACCACGTCTATGTAATAGCTATCAAGTCATATTCATTTATTTCTATTTTTGCTGTCAACTCACCTATCTTGTTACAAATGCTGTGTGCATTCTGATAAAGAGCCTTAATCTTTGACTTTTTACCATTATTACTCATTCTGGTTCTAATTTCTGCTGCACTCTTCTGTTTATATTTTCTGCCCCTTCCTGTCACACTTTGATTACCGTTCGCCTCTTCACTACCCTGCACCTCTGCTCTCTCATTTCTTTGAATTTTTAAAACTTCTCTTCAATTGAACCCTCCGCCCATTAATTAGTTTAAAGTCCTATCTACAAACCTAGTTTTACGCTTTGCCAAGACACTGGTCCCAGCATGGTTCAAATGAAGCCCGTCTCAACGGAACATCTCTCCTCTTCCCCACTAGTGGTGCTGATGCC
This sequence comes from Heterodontus francisci, assembly GCF_036365525.1. Taxonomy (NCBI): domain Eukaryota; kingdom Metazoa; phylum Chordata; class Chondrichthyes; order Heterodontiformes; family Heterodontidae; genus Heterodontus; species Heterodontus francisci. Next base: position 24,572,804 of record NC_090387.1, on the reverse strand, counting down.
CCATGAATTGGAACCCATTTCTTCCACACCAGTCTTTGAGCCACATGTTTACCTCTCTAATCTTATTTACCCTATGCCAATTTTCATGTGGCTCAGGTAGTAATCTCGAGATTATTACCTTTGTGGTACTGCTTTTTAATGTAGCCCCGAGCTCCTCATAGTCCCTCAGCAGAACCTCTTTCCCAGTACTAGCTATGTTGTTGGTATCTACATGGACCTTGACAACTGGATCCTTCCCCTCCCACTCCAAGTTCCTCTCCAGCCCAGAAGAGATGTCCTTAACCTTGGTACCAGGTAGGCAACACAGCAGCCTTCAGGACTCCCTGTCTTTGCTGCAATGAACAGTATCTATTCCCCTAACTATGCGATTCTTTATTACTACTACATTTATTTTTCTCCCCCCACTTGAATGGCGCTCTGAACCACGGTTCTGTGGTCAGTTCGCTCATTCTCCCTGCTGTCTGTGTCCTTGTCCACGCTGGGAGCAAGAACCTTGTACCAATAAGGGCACTGGCTGAGGCTCCTCCAAAGCTAAGTTCTGGATCCACATACCTGCCTCACTCGCACCTTCCTGTCCCTGACCACGGTCCAATTTTTATGTAATTAATCTAAGGGGTGCGACTGTCTCCTGAAACAGTGTCCAGGTAACTCTTCCCCTCCCTGATGTGTCGCAGTGTCCGCAGCTCGGACTCCAGATCAACTCTGAGCCGAAGGTCCTCATGCAGCCACCACTTGCTGATGTGGCCACTGTGGATTGCACCGGCATCCACCAGCTCCCACATACTACAGCTGCAGCATATTGCCTGCCCATCCATCTCTATGCTATTTAATTAATTAATTTGGATGTTAAATACTTTTAAAGTGAATTTCTTAACTGTACTCTTCAGCCGTAATAACATCTCTTGATTTAAACCACTTGGCCAAAATAAGACACAGAAGAGATACCCACCAATCACCTACCGGTTTTCCTGTGACGTCACACCTCGGTTCTGACAGGTAGAAACAAGTAAAATGGACTCTCTGCCGCCCATTTATATCTCCCGCCGCCACTACCCTTCTCAGTATTTAAATAGACTTAAATGTTAAAGAAAAAGAAAAATCAGCAGAAATAAAGAGAAAAAAACCACCAGATACTCACCGACTAGCTCCCTGTGCTTCGCCGCTCTCTCTCCCCTTTTGCGTTGTTTGTAGCTCGACATCTCACCCAGCCAATCACCTACTTGCTTCCCTGTGATGTTCACTTACCAATACTAATCTACCTTACCATTATTAATATCCTCTACCAATACTAAAATATTACCAATAGTAGTATTAACCTCAGTAATAAACCTTACTGATTTAAAACAAACAGTAGACTCACCAGTTTTTCCCTTCTGCTTATGTGCCTTAATTAATAAGGTAGTTACATAAATGTTAATTTTTTTCTAATTTGTAGCTATTTACTCACCCCAACAGTAGTGTACTAACCTATTTACAGAGACCCCTTAACAGCAGTTACTCACCAATCAATCATCTTACAGCTTTCCTGTGATGTCACTGAATTTTTTTTTCAAACTCAGCTAGCGCGCGCCAAATCCTGAAGAGATTCCAGCCCTTTCAGCTCCCAAGCCTAGCGCTGTATTTATTCTCTCCCGAGTCTAGCTGCTTCCTCGCAGGTCCGATTCCAGCCCTCTCAGCTCCCGAAATACAACAAGAAATATTTTTAAAGCAAAATGTTTTTGGTTCATGGCAGATTTTGCATTTGGCCATATGTAAATAAGTTTAAGTGGAAACTCGGGGGTGGGGGGGGGGGGGTTCAAAACAGGTGCATTTTGACCACAATGGTGTGCCAGAATCACTGATTACACCTGAAGCACAAGTACATAAAACAAAGTTGGAGAGTTAGAAGCCTTACTACAGAAGGATATGATATAGCAGGTTTAATAGACACATTGCTTAATTCTGGACATAAATTTGGAACTTAATATTTCTGGTTATAAGAATCAGGAAAGATAAGGATGGAACATAAACCATAGGAACAGGAGTAGGCCATTTAGCCCTTCAAACCTATTCCACCATTCAATGCGATCATGGCTGATCTGCAACCCAACTCCATCTACCCGCCTCTGTCCCATATCCCTGAATACCTTTGGTTAACAAAAAATCTATGAATCTTGGATGTAAAGTTAACAATTCCCCTCTACAAAAGAGAGTTCCAAACTTCTACTACCTTTGCATGCAGAAGTGTTTCTTATCTTCACTCCTGAAAGGTCTGTCTCTAACCTTTAAGCTATGTGCCCCAGTCCAAGACTCTCTAACCAGTACAACATATTTGAGCAGCGAAGAAAATTCTCTATTTTTCAAACCCATTTTCAGCTGTATTACTCAAACTTCATCAAGTTACCCACTCTCAAATATATCAAGAAATATTTTTAAAGCGAAATGTTTTTGGCGCATGACAGATTTTAAATTTAATGATATCTTTTTTCTATACATTTCTTTTGAAGGCAGTGTTACATTCTGAGGCAATTTCAAAGGGGCCAGTAGCCCTTCAGTACCTCACTGAAGTAAGCATTCTCTATGCGTGACTCTGCAAGTTAACTATCTGCAGACTATTCAAAAATGGGAACATCCCAATCAAACCTGAACCTGTTTTCACATGCTTTCCCCACATTTAGACTTCCCAGCAGACTCCAGATGGCAGTAATCAGAAGTAGAAACCCTGGAGGGTTACCCCATCCCTTTCCTGAGGATACTGGCCAACTGCAGTAGCAGCTCGCCCCAACCAACACTTAGATCATCTAAATCAGTGTGGATGAACGATAGAATCTGGATCTTCCTTGTATGAGTCAGTCCCACACTGGGGCTGCATTAACCCACAGAATCATTACAGCAACAAATCCTTTTTTAAAGAAGTTAATTTTTCTTAACTCAGTATTAATATAACTTCAAACTGAATATATATTGTAAATTACAATGGACCAAAGAAAATCTCTTTCACATTTTTAATATTGGAATTCAATTAAATTACATCTAACAAAAGTGTTTTTTACATAGTACAAGTTCAGAAAATTACATCATGTTTTCCTTAATGTGATGTACTCAACATTATTTTTTTTTTTACATAAAACTACATTTTATTACATCCATTATTGATACCATGGCTGTAGATTATGGTTTAATTATTTTCTTAATTTAGTTGATTTTTGTTCTCTGAACTACAGGCAATCTGTAGTACTGAAAATTATGGTAAATCAAAAGGAACTTAGTACTGTTTGGAAATATTATTGTTAAAAGAACCCCCAGATGAAAATCTAATTAAAAGCAAATGATGGAAATAAAACTAAATAGAGAATATTAATTGCAGTTCAGCAGGTTCCTGAAAGCTGACAATTGAATTGTTCAACTACTACCAATTCTGCTAAGGGTCATGTTAAGTTCATTGCAAATCCTCTATCTTGATTTTCTTCAGGTGCACAATGTTCATCTTCTCCCATTTAGAAAGTTCTTAAAATGTTAATTTTAATACAAAATTATGTTGGTCAGTTGAAATTAATTTTCAAATTAACAATAATAATAATAAAACTAAAACTAATTAGACATTGTCATAGGGTGGCCTGTTAACTTATACCACAGTGTGAATTTCCCCTTTCCCCTGCGGAGGCCACAAATGGCGTGACCAAAAATTCAGCAAAAAGGATCTGGGGGAACAACTGACGGGCCACAGTATTTAAAGGACCACAGAAGGCCGTTGTGTCTCCTTGCAAAACGAGCTAGGAAAATCTGATACAAACCACTTGGTAACAATTGAGTACTTTTGTTTGGAACAGTGCCAGCATACCAAACACAAGTGTAATACTAAGAAATAAAACTCAGTAGAGTAGTAATCTGGGGCTGGATCTTTGTTAGAGGCAGGAAACAGGAGTCAGGTCTGGTTTTGGGTCAGAAACCTGCCTGCGGTGGGAACCTGATTCAGATTTTCAAATGGGTAAGTCTTTAATTGATATGGAGACAGGTTTCCTATCCTCTTAGAGCCAGTGTGGTTGGGAATGGAAGGGGGTCAAATGAAGTGTAGGGCTCATGTAGAGGCCCCATGGCAGCCATCACTGAGGCTGCTAGTTATTCTGAGGGAGAGACCTGCGTTTTATGCCAAAACCTTCCACTGCGCCAGAGGGAAGCGAGATGTCACAGGGGAGCTGGAGGCCTGGGCAGGGCAGACATTCGCTTCATCGATGCCGACCTGGATCTAATGCTGGAGGCCATGAGGGAAGAGGAGGGTGGCCTTCTTCCCAGAGGATGGCAGGAGACCACCTAGTCCTGCAGGAGGGGCACCTCTCTGTTCAGAGTTATCCCCCTCTGCCTTCTCCTCTCTTACCTCCTGCTCCTCCCCTGATGAGCTGTCTCCTTTCAGGGCCTCACTGTCCTCAAGGTCCACACCTCTCTGGAGGGTCACGTTGTGGTGGTGTGCTGCGCTCTCCATAATGACAGGGATCTTGGACTTCATAAATAGAGACATTGAGTATACAAACAGGGAAGCTATGCTGAACCTTTATAAAGTTCTGGTTAGGCCCCAACTGGAGTATTGCATCCAGTTCTAGATGTGAGGGTCCTTGAGAGGGTGCAGAGGAGATTTATCAGAATGGGTCCAGGGATGGAGGATTTTAGTACAAGGTTAAGTTGGAAAATCTGGATTTGTTCTCCTTAGAACAAAGGAGATTGAGGGGAAATTTAATAGAAGTGTACAAGATTATGACAGGCTTAAGTAAGTTAGACAAGGAAAATCTGTTCACATTAACTAATGATATAAGGGCCAGGGGACAGATTGAAAGTTTTAGGCAAGAGATGCAGGGGGAATATGAGGAAGCACTTTTTTTTAAATTACACAGTGGGTGGTAATGACCTGGAACTCACTGCTCACAAGGGTGGTGGATGCAGAGACAATTAATGACTGCAAGTGGAAGTTGGATGGCCACTTGAGGGAAATAGACTTGTAGGGCTACAGGGATCGAATAGGACAGCTCTGTGGAGAGCCAGCATGGACTCGATGGGCCAATTGGCCTCCTTCTGTGCCATAAGTGACTCTATGTTTAAACTACTGATCAGCTGAAGAGTAGCAACATCCTAAACAGCAGGTCAGCCAGCCAGCTCTGAAGGCTTTTTAAACTTTGAAGAGGCACATTGATGCCCTGTGGAAAACTACTACCTTTTTCTCTCAGGCTGACAGATATATCAAACAGAAGTTTATAGCTACCAATTAAATATTGTATGGTGCCTAGAAGTGCGACACAGTCGTTAGCACCGCAGCCTCACAGCTCCAGCGACCCGGGTTCGATTCTGGGTACTGCCTGTGCGAAGTTTACAAGTTCTCCCTGTGGCCGCGTGGACTTTCGCTGGGTGCTTCAGTTCCCTCCCACAGCCAAAGACTTGCAGGTTGATAGGTAAATTGGCCATTGTAAATTGCCCCTAGTATAGGTAGGTGGTAGGAGAATTAAGGGAAGGTAGGAACATGGAATTAATGTAGGACTAGTATAAATGGGTGGTTGATGGTCGGCACAGACTCGGTGGGCCAAAGGGCCTGTTTCAGTGCTGTATCTCTAAATAAAAAAATGTGATTACATGCCAAAATTACTTCATTGGCTGTGGGACATCCTGAGTCACGACAGTTGCCATATAAATGCAAGTTCATTCTTCCTAATGAGTTACCAACTTAACATGCAGTTAGACATGCTAGACATTAATTAATTTTACTCTCATTAAATACGTCAACTGAATTTTTGAATGGGTCTCAACATTCATGTAAATTAAATACTTTACATGATATATCAATAAAACTGGAATAAAACTGCCAGTTCCACAATGAATTTCCTAAGGTTACATTTCTTGTTGCAATTTTTTATTTAAGCACTAACAAGTAATAATGAACTGGTTAACGTTTATCCATTCTTTGAGAACATTTCATTGCCCTGCAAAGATCTGGTTAAAGTTTACTGATTTTCTGATATTGAGCTACAAGACTCAGAATCTGCTCAGATGCTTCAATGTATCTTGTCCTCAAGTATTGGACACTGTTATGATTGGTGTCTTCCAGGAAATATCGATAGTTTGCCATCATTCCAGAGGATGATGAAAGACCACGAGGACTTGTGTCAGCAAGCCAATTTAATCGCCACATCACAGCACCGTTCTGAAGGTGAAAGTTAGCTACTGGATTAAGGGCGCCCCCACGATGTTTTTCTCCATACAAGTACCAGGCACAAAGTCGCATTAGTGGCATCTCAAGAACTCGAACTAATTTATCAGATCTCACCCACTCATTGGTGGCAAGTAGGCGCTTAAGTGTTTCTAACACAGGTCCTTCAATCACGTCCTGGATTTCTTTGTATTCAGCTTGTGCAAAGATTTGGTTTGATTTCCCTTCCTTGATTTGGTTACTCAGGATTCCAAGCAGCCACATTGTGAAGCCGGGAATAGGCGAAAGACTGGAAAACTGGTTCATGTGAGGAAACTCACCCTGCAGATTACATACACAAAAACAGATGAATGTCAGAGCTACTACATATTTAAAATAGCACTGCTAATGACCTGTCACTATTGCCTTGCTTCAACAAGTCTGCTCTGCTACTCTTGGTGCCATACTGTGGTATGTAGGCCATGGCACTACACTTTGGTTTCTCAATGGAAAAAAGTGTCTTGATGGGAAAATGTAAAATGCTCTTTCTCTCCAATTATTCTTATAAAGTATACACTGCAGAATATTCAGGTGGTAAAACTGTGCAAAAATTTTATTTTGAACTAGGCATTACCAACAGATGAGTGTGCTGCAATGTGTTTTTTCCTCAAAACTAGATAAAAATGTGCTTAAGTTTCAACATTCATTAACTGACATGTGAATTGTCGGGTTTTTTCAACTATTAAAGAGGCATGTAAATGCACTGAGCGGGGCAGTTAGAGATCTATGCTTTGAAAACATTAGCAATATTAATAAGAGTAATTACTTAAAATAGCAAACAAAGGAACATCATACAAACAGGAATGTCAACAATATTGCACAGTGCAATTTGAAGGTATTAAAATCTCAGTTCTTGAATGAGGATAAAATGCAGCTGCAACATGCACTAAATGCAGCATGAGCACTGCAAACACTTCATTTATTGCCTGCTTATATTGTATCTGTGTGAACTACAAGTTAGGATGATAATCATTCCGAAGAAGGGTCACTGACCCGAAACGTTAACTCTGCTCCTCTTTCCACAGATGCCGCCAGACCTGCTGGTATTTCCAGTATTTCTTGTTTTTATTTCAGATTTCCAGCATCTGCAGTATTTTGCTTTTATATAAGGATGATAATCAGTTAGGTGGTAGAAAATAATAGGAATTAATGCAAACTTTTTTCTGGCTACTTGCATACCTGTAACTCTCAAGTTATCCAATTATTTCACACACTTATCTCAGAATAGGTTATGGATGCATCAAAGCCTTTTTTGGCAGAAAACAAGACAGTAATGGTCTTATCATGCTAACAATCATTCACAGATCAAGTAACAAACCTGACTTTCTCCCTGTTGAGGCCCTATAAACACCTCCATCCCAAAAGTAAATATTTATTAGCACCCAGACGGAACAGTATTATATAAAAAAACATGCAGAATAGTGTTGTTACTAAGAAAGTTTATAAGGGAATTGTGGATTTAAGCAACAGAGGGAATAGAATTGAAGCCTGTGAAAGAGAAGACTGCAAGCTGCAGATTTTCACCTAATGATTTTATTCTGCTCATTCCTTTACTCTTGCTGTATACAATTCCTCGGTCAAGGGGTTGAGCACATGACATTCCAACAGGCTTCTACCAATGACAAAATGACCAACCACTTGAGGTTCATGAATATCCCCATAGGAGTGATTTTTTGCTCTCCTTGTTAGACCTTCTTCTCCCACCCCAACCTTTCCCTACTCCCACATCCTTCTTATACAGGCATCTAAGATCAGAAATGCGCCACATGGATAATAATGGTTGCATGTCAGCACACCATCATTTTCTCACCATTGATTTGGTGATCCTTTTGAATAACCGCATCAAATCATTTATCTGCATTTTTAGTAAAGTAGTGCTCCTCTTTTTCTCAAGCTTAATCTTCGAGCTTAATGTGTACCAAAAGAAAAACTGGGAAAATACAGATATAGTTCATGAATTTTCAGCTGAGGATAAGAATTTTTTTTAATTTGGGGGTTCATCTTATCTCAAGGGCAATTTGGCAAATTGGATCCAAAATTGGCTTAATGGCAGGAGGCAGAGGGTGATGGTCGAAGGTTGTTTCTGCGAGTGGAAGCCTGTGACAAGTGGTGTACCGCAGGGATTGGTGCTGGGATCCTTGCTGTTTGTAGTGTACATTAATGATTTAGATGTGAATATAGGAGGTATGATCAGTAAGTTCGTGAATGACACGAAAATTGGTGGTGTCGTAAATAGTGAGGAGGAAAGCCTTAGATTACAAGACGATATAGATGGGCTGGTAAGATGGGCAGAGCAGTGACAAACAGAATGTAATCCTGAGAAGTGTGAGGTGATGCATTTTGGGAGGACTAACAAGGGAATATACAATGGATGGTAGGATCCTAAGAAGTACAGAAGGTCAGAGGGATCTTGCCCATAGATCACTGAAGGCAGCAGCAAAGGTAGATAAGGTGGTTAGGAAGGCATATTAGCCGAGGCATAGAATATAAGAGTAGGGAGGTTATGATGGAGCTATATAAAATGCTAGTTAGGCCACAGCTGGAGTACTGTGTACAGTTCTGGGCACCACACTATAGGAAGGATGTGATTGCACTGGAAAGGATGCAGAGGAGACTAACCAGGATGTTGCCTGGACTGGAGTATTTCAGCTATGAAGACAGACTGAAAAGGCTAGGGTTGTTTTCCTTGGAGCAGAGAAGGCTGGCGGTGGCGGGGGGGGGGGGGGGGGGGGTGGGGGGGAAGAGGGTGGGCATGATTGAGGTATACAAGATTATGAGGGGTATTGATAGGTTAGATAGGAAGAAACTTTTACCCTTAGCAGAGAGGTCAATAACCAGGGGGCATACATTTAAGGTAATGGGCATGAGGTTTAGAGGGGAATTGAGGAAAAAGTTTTTCACCCAGAGGGTGGTTGGAATCTGGAACGCGCTGCCTGAAGGGGTGGTAGAGGCAGGATTCATCACAACATTTTAGTAGTATTTAGATGAGCACTTGAAACGCCATAGCATACAAGGCTACGGGTCAAGTGCTAGAAAATGAGGTTAGAATAGGTAGGTGCTTGATGGCTGACATAGACACGATGGGCCGAAGGGTCTGTTTCTGTGCTGTATGACTCTACGACTCAACAGATAGAGTTTCGATTGGGCAAGGGCTGTGGTAAGATGGGGGGGAAATCTGACTGCACTATTAATTTCTTGTTACAGCAAAGTCCAACTAAAATTAACTAAGAAAATGCAGCAAAAGCTGCTCTTGGAGAAATGGGCTGAAAACTCATGCATGAAGTAGTGGGATCAATATTTAGTTTCTCTATTTCTTAGACAGTCTCTCGGGATCGAGGATACCACTCTGGACTTCTCAGCCATCTCGGAATCCAGCGTGTGATCTGCAGACGCACGATGTCTTCCCGAATGAGCTTTTTCCATTTAGGACAATCATGAGTCAGGAACGCCCAAGAGTTGACAGGGATGTTTGATCTCTTCAGGAATGCTTTGAGGACATCTCTCAGGCTTTTCTGCTGTCCTCACTGGAGACTGCTGTTGCGACCACGTTCTGCGTAGAGGAGCAGCTTCGGGAACCTGGTGTCAGGCATGTGAATGACATGTCCCACCCAATGCAGCTGGTTTTGGATGATTAGAGCCCTGATGCTGGACAGGTTGGCTTGGGAGAGGACGTTACTGTTGGACTGCCATTCTTGCTTTGGAGAATTTTGTGGAGGCCCATCTGGTGGTACATCTCCAGTGCTTTGAGGTGCCTGTTGTCCACATTAGATTGTCCACATCTTCGAAGCATATAGGAATGAAGGGATCACTGCCGCTTAGCAAACCACAATTTTAGTCTCGGGCTTGAGATCCTGATCAAATACACTCTTCCTCAGTCGGCCAAAGGCTGAGCCGGTACATTGGAGGCGTCGATGAGCCTCCTCGTCTATGTCTGCCTTCGTGGAGAGGAGATTCCCAAAATATGGAAAGTGGTTCACATTTCCCAGGATCTTGCCATTTAGATTAATTACACCCATGCTCACAGATATTCAATCAATACATTGTTTTCTTTTTATAAGATTATGTAATCAAATGGCCAACAGATGATATGTTGTTAGACTGCACTGAGGAAGGAGTATAAATCAGAAGGGATGCAAATTTAAATCTAACATAAGGCATGCTCCTTTTAGTTGCTTTATTACAGGCTATCAATTTATAAATATGACTACTCAATTAATTTTCATTGTATTTTAAATGCAATTACAAAAGATCTCTAGATGCTACTAATTTAATGGATTAATCAACAAAAAATGATTGTGTATTAGAATATAATTTATATATAAACACCTGAAATCATTATTTATGTTGGTATAAGCTTTCCTAGCTGCTCCTTAGTAAATCATCAACAACTTACATTTGTTGGGGAGGCAGTGGCATGGTAGCAATGTCACTAGACCAGTAATCCAGAGGTCCAGGCTAATGCTGAGGTCATGGGTTCAAATCCCACCATGGCAGATGGTGAAATTTGAATTCAATTAATAAATCTGGAATTAAAAACTAGTCTAATGGTGACCATGTAACTACTATCCATTGTTGTAAAAACCCCATCTGGTTCACAAATTTATCTGATCTAGCCTACATGTGACTCCAGACCCACAGCAATGTGGTTGACTCTTAACTATCTCTGAAATAGCATAGCAAGCCACTCAGTTGTATCAAACTGCTACAAAGCCTAAGAAAAGGAATGAAACTGGGCGGACCAGCTGGCATCAACCTAGACACTGAAAACGAAAAACGCAAACCCATCCCGGTCAACCCTGCAAATTCCTCCTGATTAACATCTGGGGGCTTGTGCCAAAATTGGGAGAGCTATCCTGCAATCTAGTCAAACAACAGCCTGGCAGTCAAGCTCACAGAATCATACTTTACAGACAATGTCCAGACATCACCATCATCATCCCTGGGTATGTCTTGTCCCGGCAGGACAGACCCACCAGAGGTGGTGGCACAGTGGTATACAGTCAGGAGGGAGTTGCCCTGGGAGTCCTCAACATTGACTCCGGACCCCATGAAGTCTCATAGCATCAGGTCAAACATGGGCAAGGAAACCTCCTGCTGATTACCTCCTACTGCACCCCCCCCACCCCACCCCAGATGAATCAGTGTTTCTCCGTGTTGAACACTAACTGGAAGAAGCAGGGGTAGCAAGGGTACAGAATGTACTCTGGGTGGGGGACTTCAATGTCCATCACCAAGAGTGGCTCAGTAGCACCACTACTGACTGATCTGGCCAAGTCCTAAAGGACACAGTAGCTAGACTGGGTCTGTGGCAGGTGGTGAGGGAGCCAAGAGGGAAAAACCTACTTGACCTCGTTCTCCCCAATCTACCTGTTGCAGATGCATCTGCCCATTACAGTATTGGCAGGAGTGACCACATCACAGTCCTTGTGGAGACGATAAGCGTTGATGTGTGTCTTCACATTGAGGATACCCACAATTGTGCTGTGTGGCACTACCACCACGCTAAATGGGAAAGATTTCAAACAGACTTAGCAAGTCAAAACTGGGTATCCATGAGGTGCTGTGGGCCATCAGCAGCAGCAGTTGAATTGCATTCAACCACAATCTGTAACCTTGTGGCCCCGAGGTCCCACTTTACCACTACCATCAAGCCAGAAGACCAACCCTGGTTCAATGAAGAGTGCAGAAGGGCATGCAAGGGACAGCACCAGGCATACCAAAAAATGAGGTATCAGCCTGGTGAAGCTAAAAAAACAGAACTACTTGCATGCCAAACAGCAGAAGCAGCATGCAATAGCCAGGGCTAAGCTAGCCCAAAACCAAAGGATCAGACTGAAGTTCTACAGTACTGCCACATCCCAGTCATGAATGGTAGTGGACAAGTAAACAACTAACAGGAGGAAGAGGCTCCACAAATATCCTCATCTTCAATGATGGGGGAGCCCAGCACATCAGTGGAAAAGATAAGGGTTAAACATTTGCATCCATCTTCAGCCAGAAGTGCCGTGGATGATCCAAATTGGACTCCCCCCGCCACCACCCCCCAAGGTCCCCAGCATCACAGATGCAAGTCTTCAGCCAATCCAATTAACTCCACGTGACATCAAGAAATGACTGAAGGCACTAGATACTGCAAAGGCTATGGGCCCTTACAACATTTCGGCAATAGCACTGAAGACTTGAGCTCCAGAACTTGCCGTGCCCCTAGCCAAGCTGTTTCAGCAAAGCTACCACACTCATATCTACCCGGCAATGTGGAAAATTGCCCAGGTTTGTCCTGTGCACAAAAAGCAGGACAAATCCAACCCGGCCGATTACTGCCCCATTAGTCTACTCTCGATCATCAGTAAAGTGATGGAAGGGGTCGCTGACAATGCTATCAAGCGAGTCTTGCTCAGCACTAACCTGCTCACCTGATGCTCAGTTTGGGTTCCACCAGGGCCACTCAGCTTCTGACCTCATCACAACTTTGGTCCAAACATGGTCAAATGAAAATTTGATCAAGTATGGCATCAAGGAGTCCTCGCAAAATTGGAGTCAATGGGAATCAGGGGGAAAACTCTCTGCTGGTTTGAGTCATACCTAGCACAAAGGAAGACAGTTGTGGTTATTGGGCGTCAATCATCTCAGTCTCAGGACACCAATGCAGGAGTTCCTCAGGGTAGTATCCGAGGCCCAACCATCTTCAGCTGCTTCATCAATGACCTTCCCTCCATCCTAAGGTCAGAAATGGGGATGTTTGCTGATGACTGCACAACGTTCAGCACCATTCGCGACTCCTCAGAATCTGAAGCAGCCCATTTCCAGATGCAGCAAGCCCTGGACAGCATCCAGGCTTGGGTTGATAAGTGGCATGTAACATAGCTATATAAGACACTAGTTTAGCTGGAGTATTGCATCCAATTCTGGAGACTGTACTTCAGAAAGGACGTGAAGTAAAGCATGGCTACCCAACCTGAACCAGACAACGTGTTGGGTCAGGTCTCTCTTCTGGGTCCAGCATTCGGGCTCGGGTCCAGTTGGACGTGAACAATGCTGCCTTGCTCCGGGAAGTAATCTTCAAATGAACATTCAGGATGTCTAGTTGGGAAACGTGCAGTCCAGACTCCGCACGCTACAATAAAGCCTGGCTACGCAACCAAACCCGACGACATGTGTCTTGCTCGGATCTGGCATTTAAAGAATTAAAGGACTCAGGCCCAGGTCGGGTGTTAATTTTATACCCGAGCCAGGCTTTAACATGAGGGCATTGGACAGAGTACAGAAAAGATTTACGAGAATGGTTCCAGGGATGAGGAATTTCAGTTATGAAGATAGATTGGAGAAGTTAGGACTGTTTTCCTTGAAGAAAAGGCTGAGAAGTGATTTGATAGATGTATTCAAAAATCATGGGAGGGCTGGACAGACTAAAGAGAGAGAAACTGTTCCAACTCGTGAAAGGACCGAGAACGAGACAGTACAGATTTAAAGCATTTGCTAAGATAAGCAAATGTGACATGAGAAACCTTTTCACGCAGCAAGCGGTTAGTGTCTAGAATGCGCTGCCTGAGATCGTGGTGGAGACAGGTTCGACTGAAGCATTCAAAAGGGAATTAGACAGTTATATGAAAAGGAAGAATGTGCAGGGTTATGAACATACGAATTAGGCGCAGCAGGCGGCCATTCGGCCCTTTGAGCCTGCTCCGCCATTAAATAAGTTCATGGCTGAACTGATTACTCCACATTTTCACCTACCCCCGATAAGCTTCCACCCCCTTGCTTATCAAGAATCAACCTCTGCTTTAAAAATATTCAAAGACTCTGCTCCCACTGCCTTTTGAAGAGGAGAATTCCAAAGACACATGACCCTCAGAGAAAAAATTTCTCCACATTTCTGTCTTAAATGGGTGAACCCTTATTTTTAAACACTGATCCCTAGTTCTAGATTCTCCCACATTGGGAGACATTCTTTCCACATCCACCCTGTCAAGACCCCTCAGGATCTTTTATGTTTCAATCAAGTCGCCTCATACTCTTCTAAATTCCAGCAGATACAAGCCTAGCCTGTCCAATCTTTCCTCATAAGACAGCCCACCCATTCCAGCTATCAGTCTAGTAAACCTTCTCTGTACTGCCTCCAATGCATTTACATCCTTCCATAAATAAGGAGACCAGTACTGTACGTGGTATTCCAGATGTGGTCTCACCAATGCCCTGTATAGCTGAAGTATAACCTCCCTACTTTTGTATTCAATTCCCCTTGCAATAAGCAATAACATTCTATTAGCTATTCTATTAGCTTTTCTAATTACGTGCTGTACCAGCATACTAACCTTTTGCGATTCATGCACTAGGACACCCAGATCCCTCTGCAACTGAAAGCTCTGCAATCTCTCACCTCTGCCATCTCTCACCGTTTAGATAATGTACTTCTTTTTTTATTCTTCCTGCCAAAGTGGACAATTTCCCACATTATACTCCATTTGCCTGGTCGTTGCCCACTCACTTAACCTATCTATATCCCTTTGTAGCCTCCTTATGTCCTCTTCACAAGTTACTTTCCTACCTATCTTTGTGTCATCAGCAAATTTAGCAACCATACCTTCGGTCCCTTCATCTAAGTCATTTATATAAATTGTAAAATGATGAGGCCCCAGCACAGATCCCCGTGGCATACCACTTGTTATATCTTGCCAACCAGAAAATGACTCATTTATGCCTACTGTTTCCTGTTAGCTAACTAATCTTCTATCCGTGCCAATATATTACCCCCTACACCATGAGCTTTTATTTTCTGCAATAACCTTTGATGTGGCACCTTATCAAATGCCTTCTGGAAATCTAAGTACAATACATCCATCGGTTCCCCTTTATCCACAGTACATGTAACTCCCTCAAAAAACTTCAATAAATTGGTTAAACAGGACTTCCCTTTCACAAAACCATGTTGACTCTGCCTGATTAGCTTGAATTTTTCCAAATGCCCTGCTATAACATCTTTAATAATAGCTTCAAACATTTTCCCTAAGACAGATGTTAAGCTAACTGGCCTCTAGTTTCCTGTTTGCTGGTTCCCTCCCTTTTTGAATAAAGAAGTTACATTTGCTATTTTCCAATTGAACGGAAGCTTCCCCAAATCTAGGGAATTTTGTAAAATTAAAACTAACGTATCAACTATCTCACTAGCCACTTCCTTTAACACCCTAGCATGAAGTCCATCAGGATCCGGGGACTTGTCAGACCGCAGCTCCAACAATTACTGGGAGAAGGCCGGGAATGGAACTGAGGGAATTTCTCTTTCAGAGAGCCAGTGCAGACACGATGGACCGAATGGTCCCCTTGTTCTGCACTGCAACGATTCTATGCCACACAAGTGCCAAGCAATGACCATCTCAAACAAGAGCAAACCCAGCCATGTCCCCTTGATGTCCAATGGCACTGCCAATGCTGTAGCCCCACTATCAACATCCTGGGTGTTTTCATTGACCAGAAACTAAATTGGACCCAGCCACATAAATGCTGTAGCACCAAGAGCAAGTCAGAGGCTAGGAATTCTGCAGCGAGTAACTCACCTCCTGTCTTCCCCAATTCCTATCCATTTACAAGTCAGGAGTGTGATGAATACTCTCCACTTACCTGGATGCATGCAGCTCCAACAACACTCAAGAAGCTCGACACCATCCAAGACAAAGCAGCCCGCTTGACTGGCACCCCAGCTACCACTTTCAACATCCACTCTGTTCACCACCAACACACAGTAGCACTAGTGTGCATCATCTACAAGATACACTGCAGTAACTCACCAAGGCTCCTTAGACAGCACATTCCAAACCCATGACCTCCACCACCTGGAAGGACAAGGGCAGCAAATGCATGGGAACACCACCACCTGCAAGTTCCCCTCCAAACCACATACCACCTGACTTGGAACTATAATCGCCTTTCCTTCACTGTAACTGGGTCAAAATCCTGGAATTCCCTTTCTAACAGCACTGTTGGTTTACCTACACCCCAAGAACTGTAGCAGTTCACGAAGGCAGCTCACCACCACCTTCTCAAGGGCAATTAAGAATGGGCAATAAAGGTTGGCCTGGCCAGCAAAGCCCATATTCCAGGAACCAATAAAAAAACAGCTCTGACATAGAATAATGTATTGGAGAACTTTATAAGAGAAGTAGATACTAAACAGCAAGTCAAAGTCTTTAGGGTTAGAATAACTAAAGGCACAGTGGAAAATATGGAATTTTAGGGGCTTTTATTGGTAGGGAAAGCAAGTAGTGACTTTCAAAGAGAATTCCTGAAGACAGGGGCATGCTGAATGAAATACTGGTTTCTGATGGAGAGGGGAACAAGCAGTAATCCAGAGTCAGAGCACAGGGCAAAAGACAGCATTGCTTGTGAAAGTATGATTATGCAAGGGACAGTAGAGAAGTGCACAAGATGCTGGATGGAGCAGAGATTCTCAAGTTGAATATATTGCAGGGGAAAAAGTTATAAGATCTAGAGACTTCAGCACAAATCTAGGCTGACACACCGGTGCAGTATTGAGGGAGTGCTACACTATCGAAGGTGCTGCTTTTAGGATAAGGCAAACTGAGGCTTTGTCTGCTCAAGTGGACACAAAAGATCCCATGGCACTATTTAAGAGTGGAGATTTCTTCCCAGTGTCAGCCAATATTTATCCCTTAACCAACACCATCAACAGATGACATTGTTGTTTGTGGGACCTTGCTGTGGGAAAATTGGCTGCTAATGTTTCCTATATTATAACAGTGACTAAACTTCATTGGTTGGAAAGCACTTTGGGATGTTCTGAGACCACGAAAGGTGCTGTATCAATGCAAGTCTTTTTATTTTACTGTGATGCAATGTGTAACAGAAGTCAGGACAGCATTGTGTAGCTGATTTTTGTTTTCAGCATTCATCAAGTAGGTGACAGGTAGAGGATCATGCCAACTACCCAACGAAGCTTGCCGGATGCCAGAACCCTCTTTGTGGATGGATCTTGAATAGAATATTACTGAGCTACATGTACTGAAAGAGCACAGATAGGAAGTTGAACAGCTTTGGTGACGGCTGGTTTGTCTTCTCAGCACTCAGTTTCACTCATTAACACAATGAAATAGCCTGGATGTTAGGACATTTGGTTAAAAAAAAAAGTGTGGCATTGTTGTCATTGAGCACACAGCAAACAAGATAGCAAATTCATCTTTTGACAAGGGAGTCATTTACAGCAACATAGTCTTCACAATTTGCACATTGGGATTTTTCCAGTGTGTCTGCATTCCACTTAGTGCACTTGTCAACTGCATCTACAATGCCTACTATGTTTGTGCCTTACAACTGTGCTTGCCAGAAATATAGTCAGAACAGGTATAGTTTACATCAAAAACAACTTGCATTTATATAGTGACTTGAACATAGCAAAATCATGCCAAGGTACTTTATAGAGGTGTAAGGAAAATGAACATTGAGTCAAAGGAGAGACACTAAGAAGGGTGACCAAAAGGTTGGTCAAACAGGTGGGTTTTAAGGGCAGATTTAAAAAGGAGGATAGAGAAGTTTAGGAGGGAAATTCCAGAGTCGGATCTAGGCAGCTGAAGGAAGGGATGTCAATAGTCAACTAATAAAAGGGGGCAGAGTTGCACAAAATGGATCTGAGTGGAAGTCGAACAGAGTTTCAGCCACAGAAACCAGAGCAAAACAAACAAACAAACGAAAAATAGAGGAGTGGCAGAGTTTAATTAAGAAAACTAATGAAAGTTCCCAATGTACTTAACAGTTACAAAATTTATTACATAAACATACAAGCATGAAAGCAAAAAACAGTGGCTCAGTAAACAGTTCAGTAATACACTGTGTTCTGGAGGTGTCAATCATCCTGTTAAAGGTGGTGGAAATTAGTATTGTATGAAAGTCAATTGACATTATAATCTGAATGCCTGTCAACATGACTTGAATGTCAGAATTGAAATTCAATGCTGATTAGTTTGCAAAGCTCCCATATACAGATTGAGTTTTCAATGCATATCTCTAAAATTCAAGGCTACTGAATGCACTTTCACTTTGAATAAACAGGAACATTATGCTGTTGGCACAAGCTCTCTCGTTAGTACAAATCATTTCTTGTACCAAATCAACTTTAGAAGGGTACTGCAACTGTGATGAAGCCTGTCAAAAGCAATTCAAGAAATATTCCAAGCTCCAAGAAACTTCTCTTAATTCAAAGAGCTTGTCTAATATCCTGATATCAACAAAAATAAACTACTAAGTTTCCCAGCTTCAAAAAAAACAGCTATTGACTGTCACTTGTTCAGGAGGTCAGTATATCTGATTGGGAATTAAACCACAGCACAAAAGTGCCATCAATTTGGGTCTAAACTGATGGCCTCATTCAGAGAGCTGGGAAGAGTGGTCGGTGTAAGAAATTGAACTGTCACAATGGTGAAAGAGGAGATGCTTTTGGAGCTTAACATAGCATCTAACCTTTGCTGTATCAGACTGACTAGTCCTTACTGCTGACAGTAGATACAAAAAAAACTTTTCAGTACTGACATTCATCTTGATACAAATAAAAAAGTGGATTACTTCAGCAAAACTGAGTCAGCACAAAATAAAAGCAGCTGAGGCTGGAAATAATGACAAGCAGGTGGGCAGCTGTGACTACAGGAGTCTACATTGTAAGGTTTTTGAGGGAGGATTAATGAGAAAGACTGTGACTGAATTCCCCCAAACCGCACCCCACCGATCCCGCAATTTAATTGATGAACTCCACTTAGTAGCTGGGTTAATGGCATCTTGGAAGATGATAAATGGGAGAAATTTTGTTAAATATATTTTTTTATTTAAAACCGAAAGCTAAGAGAAAGGGAAGAATGATGCAGCGTTTAAAAATATATGGTGCTGATGGATGCCAGTGAAAGTTAAGAATATCTTAAAAATATATGTCCTGGATTTATTTAAATTTTTTTTTGCATTGACTGAAAAATTAATGTTTTTTTGAGCGAGTGTAAGTCCTGAGGACATTTTTTTCTGATCTAGAAATTGCGTTTTGAGTGTTACGGTTTAGTGGCTTTTGCTACAAGCTAAAGTCGTTTGTTGTTACTGGCCTCTGATACCAACATACGAATTAGGAGCAGGGGTAGGCCACTCAGCCCTTTGAGCCTGCTCCACCATTGAATAAGTTTATGGCTGAACTGATTACTCCACATTTCCACCTACCCCTGATAACCTTCCATCCCTTGCTTATCAGAATCTATCTGCTGATCCCAGCCATATCAGAGACTGATCCATACAGACTTTATACTTGCTGTGATTAAGACCTACCTGAAGCTCTTTTACTACTCGTTTGATGAGGTAATTTCCAAGCTCTACCCACAGTCCTGGCTGTGAAGAGCTGATGGAGTAGAAAATAGCTGTGGTGATCTTGCTAGCATCCTCAGTCATCTCAGGAGAAGGACCAAATTGGACTATAGCCTACACAAAACAATTAAAATTTAAAAACCTTTATTTAATTCATGGCCCATTTCCTATTCCGCTTTTGCAAGATACACAGATGCTCCATCTTACAGTACACATTTCTTAGCAGACAAAGCAGTGTCAGTATAGTATATAATGACTATTACTGAAAACAAATGTGTAGCAACACTTGTTTAATGCAGCACTTTATTTCATTAAATAAAATGCAAGTAGAATATGTACCAATTAACACCATAACCAATAAATCTTTCTTCAAAAAACAATTAAAAAGCATTATAATTTAATGACAAGTATTCAAATCAATGTTAAAATGAGTGGATACCTTTCTGCATCAGCCTCTTTCCATGGCATAATACTGATTCTGTCATTAAAAAAAAATAAAAGCTCAAAACAATTCTAACTGCAAGAAATTCTAACAAAAAGATGGTTACAACATTTTTCTTCATAAAAAAAACTGGAATTTCTCCAGTTTGGGAGAAAAGTGGTACATTCCTGGTTTTGACAGCAATGGGTAATGGTCTCTGGATTTGGTATAATGTCAGCTGATCTTGGAGTTTGACAGTACTGCAGTGGGGCTATTAGTTTGGCAGCATGATGAGTGGAAATTGTCTCTGATCGAGCTTTGGTATGGAAGCAGAACCTGGAATTAGCCAGAATAGTGAAACGCTATCCTAAAGATTTGGATTTAAATATGAATATGATTATGATGTTTGCCTTCGTGGCAGATTCCTGGTGCTGAATTTTCAAAATGGGGTTAGGAACCCAAAGCCCAGATGATTTCGGGATCTCTCAGCTGCATCACAATGCGACGTGATCTTTAAATGTTACTGTCCTAACTGGGCAGAAGGCGAGCTTGGCGCTCAATTCGTGGTACCGAGCGTCTGCAGTATGTGGCAGCTGCCTGCAGAGCGCGAGTGGCAGAGACAGGCAGCAGCCACGATGGGGCCTGCTACAGCCTTGCCATAGAGAGCAGGTAGCTCCTTGGAGGGCTAACAGAATAAAGAGGTAAGGCAGTGCTTCCAAAATAAAAGTCCTAAGTTTGGTCCGGCGCCAGATCCCCATGGGCCCAAAATATTTCATCTTCCAAGAATAAAGTTTGCCCTCTGCCCGCTGTGAGCCTGACAACTGCATACCATCATGCGTCAGACAAGTGCGGACCTGCCCCTGGCCCCTTAACAGGTGCCTCAATGAGTTTAATGCACCCTTAAGTGCAGAAGAGCAGCTTCGCCATTCCCTCCCCAACTCACATTGAAAATTGCAGACTGTCCTGGAGGCGTCGGGTTCCGGAGACGACCAGTGGGACCACAATTTTCAAATCACGTCTGCACCTTGTCCCAACCCCGCCGGCATTTGAAAAATCTGGCCCCCGGTTTCTGTCATCAATGAGCAGATGGGCAGGCATAAGCCTGGTTGGGAGAAATTCCATGTACGGCAGCATTGGTTTAAGACTTTCTAAATCATCTCTGTAAACATAGAAAATAGGAGTAGGAGTAGGCCATTCGGCCCTTTGAGCCTGCTCCGCCATTCATTATGATCATGGCTGATCATCCAACTCAGTAACCTGTTCCCGCTTTCGCCCAATACCCTTTGATCCAAGAGGTCTATATAACTCCTAATTACAATGAGTATGGTGTTTTCTGATTGGTTTTTGTACGTGTATCTCTCTCTCCCTCTATCATAGCTGTAAGAAAATGCAAACATTTAAATTACGATCAACAAAAGACAGGCGGCAATGAGAGATTTCAGAATTCAAATTGTTGTTTTTATTTTTCTAAATGAAATGAAGAAAATGCCATATCTCTCACTTTGTCTGTCTGACAGCTGTTGCCAATTCAAATGTTTATCTTTTCTAACTTACATAATTGAAAGGTAAGTTGGTTCAAAATTAAACTTTTATTCAAACAAAACCAATTACAATGAGGAAAGACTCTCAGCTTAATACATTGAGGTTTAGAGAACATAAAACAAAAAAGCTATAATAGGTCTGCAATCAATAATCTATTATTTTTGTTCTCCTCAAAGTCATTATGGCAGAGAAGGAGGCCATTCAGCCCATCGAGCCCAGGGCTGCTCTCTGTACACTAATCCAGTCAGTCCTGTTATGCACGGAAAGAGCAGTGATGAAATAAGGAATCAAACGGAACAATTATGAATTAAAAAGTCAACTGTTAAACAAAGTCACAAGAGCATAGACACATGTATGACAGTCAAAAGGGAGTCACAGTCACATGACCCCTCCTGTACTGGAAAATCAACAAACCTGTCTGAAAAGATGGTACTCACTAACCTTGTCTGAAGTAGTTCTGGGAAGAACCTCTTTGAAATTGAAAGAAGTACTATTGCATATTAATGACTCAACAACACGAAGGAACTGACAAAAGTATGCTGTAGACAGACAGATTCGCAGCCCAAACCATAATTATATAGGTATGGAATTGCACCACGTCAATAAAAGGTTCCCATTCAGACATCAATTGATAGCCAGGGTCTCCACATCCTGGTTCATTGCGTGGGCACACCAGGGGAGAGGGTTTAACAAAAACTCTCAAGTGATGGATTTTTTTTAAACCTTAAAAAGGTAACCCTCTGGAGAGGGGAGATCAAACTAACACCTTCTGAAAGCACTCCAGCCAGAGGCTGTGTAAGGGATCCAGCCAAGCAAGAACTACCGTGCTGAATAATAGCTGAAAAACCACCACAGCAGAGACATCACAAAGTGACTTTAATATTCGCCATCAGTGAAGGTAATAAAATCCACCAGCTTTCTGCTGAATTGTAACCACTAGAACTCTATAACACCTCAACAAACTCAAGACTACAAACACCCAGGCCTGCACCTTTAAAATAGACTGTCCTCCTCAGAAGATTCAACAGGTTTACTACAAACCACGAACACGTAACTCACTTTGAATTTTAAACTACTTACCTGTTTCTCTTTTATCTATTGTCTGTGTGAGTGAGTGTGTGTGTGGGGGAGGTTGCAGCCATTTCAGGAATTGTGTAAAAATAGTTACCTTTTTTAAACCTACAAGTAAACCTGTTAAAAAAAAAAACCTAAAAAATACTCAGGGACTATGTTTACCATTTTTAACAAACACAAATGCAGTCTGATGGGAGGTGAACAGTGGAAACCACCCACAACCCTTTCCACCTGTCCGTAACAGATCTATTCCCCCGCTCTATACCCATAGCCCTGCAAGTATATTTCCCTCAAGTGCCCATCTAATTTCCTTTTGAAATCATTGATCGTTTCCGCTTCCACCATTCTCGAAGGCAACGAGTTCAGGTCATTACCACTTGCTGTGTAAAAAAGTTCTTCCTCACATCCCCTCTATAACTTTTGCTCAAATCCTTAAATCGACCCTTGTACCATCAGCTAATGGGAACAGCTTTTCCTTGTCTATCTTGTCTAAACCGGTCATATTACTGTACATATCTATCTACCGCTCCCCTCAATCTCCTCTGCTCCAAGGAAAAGAACTCCAGCTTCTCCAGCCTAATCTTGTAGCTAAAATCCCTCTTCCCTGTACAGAGAGATTCTGAGCACTGGTAAATCTCCTCTGCACCCTCTTATCCTTCCTAAAGTATGTGACCAGAACGGGACACAATACTAGTTCTGGCCTAACCAAAGCTTGATAAAGGTGCAGCATAAGTTCTTTGCTTTTGTACTCAATACCTTTATTTATGAAGCCCATATGCTTTGCTAATTACTCTCTCATTATGTCCTATCAGCTTCAAAGATCTATGCACATGAACCCCCAGGACCTCTGTCCCTGCACACTCTTTAGACTATTAAGTCTATATTGGCTCTCCCTAACCCTTATGCCAAAATGCAGCAGCTCAGACTTCCCTGATTAAATTCCCTCTGCCACTTATCTGCTTATTATGCTAGCCTATCTCTGTCCTGTCTCAGTCGACTGGCATCATCCTTACTGTTCTCACACTCAGACTCTACCTCAAAGAATTCCCCTGCTCTTTTTAAAAATAGTATCATGGGATCCTTTAACATCTTCCCGAGAGGGAAGGCAAGGCTT
The DNA here is from genome assembly GCF_036365525.1 of Heterodontus francisci. Lineage (NCBI taxonomy): Eukaryota > Metazoa > Chordata > Chondrichthyes > Heterodontiformes > Heterodontidae > Heterodontus > Heterodontus francisci. The sequence continues at coordinate 24,549,104 of NC_090387.1, read as the reverse complement.
CGGTTTAATGTCTCATTCGAAAGATCACACCTCCAAAAGTGCAGCACTCCCTCAGTACTAATCTAGATTTTGTGCTCTGGGCCCTAAAGTGGGATATGAATCCACAACCTCCTGGCTAAGAGGCAAGAATGTTACCAGTGGGCCACAGCTGAAACTAAGCTAACATTTTTCAATGGGAAATTAACTGGAGTGTTTTTTGAGCATTCAAATCTTGGTAAACATTCAATTTAACTTGTAAAAGCTGGGTTCTAGAGGCACAGAAGGCTAACAACAACTATAATGAGCTCACCTGTATATCTTTAGAGATGTCATCTGTTAGTGCCACATGTAGAACGATCAGAGGTTCCCGCGGCATATTATTGTGTGTAAAAACATAGCACCTTCTGTAAGGTCCAACTCGGCGTCTAATATCTGTCCAGTTTCTGACAGGATGCACTGCCTCGTACCTGAGAGAAATACATGGGTTTAAGCTGCACTCACGGTAGGACTGGAACTGAAACAAACAACACACACACACTATATATATATATATATATATATTAAAAAGTTGGCTCAAAGTTCTAACAATTAATCAGATCTTAAACTAAAATGCTGTCCAGTATGAAATAATAAAACAATCTGGATAGACAGATTTCTGTGAAAAAAAATTTATTAAAAATAATAATGATTTTAACTCTGGTTGGGTGAGCAGTGGAATGAGTTAAAAACTCACCCACTGCACCAGAAATCAATCCAGGGATTTTTTTTTTAAAACTCTAGGGGCTCATTATAATCTCACAGAAGGGTTTCCTACTCAATTCGCTGTTACAATGGGAAAACTGCCCTCTTCCTCAGTGCAATTTCCAGCAGGTCAGCGTAGCATCAGTATGCTGCAGTCGACCAACAAATAAACTCTTTTACAGGCTATTTCAGTACCTATATTTAAAAGTACAGAAAGATGAAAGGACATCGTGACTTCAATTAATTCTTGCACTCACCTCAACATTTTTCATTTGAGAGTTGAAAGGACAGAGGAATGGGACTAATTGGTTAGCTGTTTCAAACAGCTGGCACAGGCACAATGGGCTGAATGGCTTCCATCCATGCTATATCGTTCCATCAATCATTTGGCCATAAATTTGCTACTGGGTCCATATGATGACAGTTTTGATTGCAATAAGATCAATACTTAAATTCGACTTTATTGAGGCTGACCTAAAATTGATTTGTAGGTCTGCTGACAAAGTAGGATTGCTTCTTTAATAACTACTGCAAAAAGCAATTAACAAACACTTACTGGCTAATTTTCTGCAGCAGTTCACAAGAGGACTGCCAGGTGATACGCTCCAGGTTTAAGAATCCTAAAGAAAACCAATCTGAAAGCAGCATCTTCAATATTCCATTCATTTCCTAAGATATAACACAAAGTTAGTGAACAAATGTGACCAACTTCAGAAGCTGAGGAATATTTTTGATTAAACAATTCAGTAAAGCTATGTAGCCAGTTTTTAGGTGGCCCCGTCTTCCCCATTGCCAGTATTTCTACAATAAACCGCATCCAAGTGTTCTACTAATCGACCATACAGTTTGACTAATGGACCCCTATCAGATGTTATTACACTGCTATACAATACAGCATCTAATGGAATACTCACACAAAGAATTGTAATTTATTTGAATATGAACAGATCTGTACTGTTTCTTTTTAAACCAATATTTTTTCTCACAGCTGGATGGTTACATTTAGGCAAATGCTCACGGGGCCCTGAGATTTGTATTCAAGACAAATTACGTTCATGCGCATAAATGCAGTGGTGCCATTACTTGAAATAAGTTGTAATGTCCAATGAGGTTGGCCAGAAACACCTGTCAGAGTCATAATGGCACTGAAGGAGAACATTCGGCCCACAACGTCCATGCTGCTCTCTCTCGAGCAACCCAATCAGTCCTATTCTCCCACTCTATCCCTGTAGCCCTGCAAGTTCATTTCCCTCAAGTACCCATCCAATTTCCTTTTGAAATCATTCATCCTTTCCGCTCCAACCACCCTTGAAGGAAGAGTGTTCCAGTCATATCCTCAATCGCCCCTCAACCTCCTTTGTTCGAAGGAGAACAACCCCAACATCTTCAACCTAACCTTGTAGCTAAAATCCCTCATCCTAGGAACCATTCTGGTAAATCTCCTCTGCACTCTCGCATGGTTCCTAAAGTGTGGTGACCAGAACTGGATGCAATAATCCAGTTGTGGCCTAACCAGAGCTTTATAAAGGTTCAGCATAACTTCATTTTTGTACTCAATACATCTATTTGTGAAGCCTAAGATCCCATATATGCTTTGCTAACTGCTCTCTCAATATGTCATTCCACCTTAAAAGATCTATGCACATGAACCCCCAGGTCCCTCTGTCTCTGCACTCAAGAACAGTGCCATTTAATTTTATCCCCTCTCCCTTCTGCCAAAATGCATCACCTCACATTTATCTATTAAATTACATCTGCCCATTCTGCTAGCCAATGTATCGTTGCAGTCAACTGATATCAATCTCACTGTCTGCCACATTTCCACATTTGGTATCATTGGTAAATTTTGAAATTTTACTCTATTCCAATTTCAACCCATCTACTATCTTCTTGGACAACCTGCATAAACAAGGATCTGAATGCAAACAGAAATCAAAATACAGGATTATGGGCAAAATACTGAAGAGCATTTATCTAATTTGTTGCTTTTTATATTTCGGTTACATATGTACACATGCGCATATACATTTCACATAGATAAGTAACATTTAATTATAACATTGTTATGACGAGGTGGGTGATGGCAGGTTGGTTTCCACTGTTCACCTCCCAACTGACCATAGCGTTTTTGTTTAGTGTTTCAGTCTCTATGTTTTGTTTGCCAAATAAACAGACAGTGATAGGTTGTCACGTAGGTTTTTAACAGAAAATTATTTATTGAATAATATTCACCTAAAATGTTCGTAACACCACCCAGGCACGCATTCACTCAAGAGAAGACAGGAGGGAAAGGGCAAGAGGTGTTCAGAGTTCAAGGTGAAAACGTCTTGTTTCAGGAAAAACCTGTGGGATCCTCTAGGAAGGTGAGTTTTAGTTTAGTTTTAGTTTTAGAGATACAGCACTGAAACAGGCCCTTCAGACCACCGAGTCTGTGCCGACCATCAACCACCCATTTATACTAATCCTACACTAATCCCATATTCCTACCACATTCCCACCGGTCCCTATATTTCCCTACCACCTACCTATACTAGTGGCAATTTATAATGGCCAATTTACCTACCAACCTGCAAGTCTTTTGGCTTGTGGGAGGAAACCGGAGCACACGGAGGAAACCCGCGCAGACACAGGGAGAACTTGCAAACTCCACACAGGCAGTACCCAGAATTAAACCTGGGTCGCTGGAGCTGTGAGGCTGCGGTGCTAACCACTGCGCAGATCTCTGCAGAGAAAACTTTTTTTTAAACTAGTGTGTGTGTACAGCTAATTTAGAAAGGGAACTTACATATTTCAATGTGTGTGTTTTTAAAGTTGCAGGCCTGTTTGCTGGTTGTCTTGTATTTGCTGAGTTGCTGAAGACGGTGCTGATATTCTTAGTTCAGTTTTTGTAGGTGGAGAAGTGGTTTAAAAGGTACTCTCTTTTCTCTGCTGCAGTTGCCTTTCAACTTGTTTCAGCAGGGTTCAAATGTTAGCTGGAACTGGTCTCTCTCAGCTTGGTGCTCGAATTGGAGAATGGCCTTCAATGTTGACCGTGTGGCTGGGGAAGCCAGACTGATGTGGGTGACTGATGTTCTAAACTGAAAAGACCCTTTTGCTCTTCAAAACTATTACATTAAAAGATAAACTCATTAAGTATTAGTTTTGCCCATGCGACTAAAATTTTACATTGTGACGGAGGCACCACCCACCGGCTGAAAAGTTGGGGGTGAGCCCAACAATTTTGCATGGTCCAGGCCCTTAATTGGCCATTGTTGGGACTTCCACCCCTCTGAGGCAGGAAGCCCCGCCTCCAGGAGGTGCCACCAATCAGATGGCCAGTAGCACCTCAGTCCCAACAGCACCACTGGCACCCAGCCAGAAGAGCAAGACGGATGCTAACATTGAAAGGCGAGTGGGGTTTCCGGCCTTGCCCGGGGTGGGGGGGGCGGGTGGCGGGGGTTGATTATAAAGGCAGGGCGAGGTGCTTCAGCTGGGGGCAGCTTGTGCAGCAGGGTTGGCCCTTCCTGGGCACAGGGTGCCTGATCAAGAGAGAGACATCTAAGCCCACAAAGGAGGCCGCCAGATTTTACCAGGCGGCCTCTTCAGCTGGTATAGTGTCCGAGCACCGCTGGTAATATACTAGTGGCAACGGAGGCCCTTGAGTGGCAATTAATTTGCCACTTAAGGGCCTCAATTGGCCTGGAACAGGCAGGCAGTTTTCAACCTTACCCGTTGCTGGTAAAATGGCAGTGGGGGCAGGTTGGCAATGGAAATGGTACTCTCCCCCCAAATTGATTTAATGCCCATCCCCACCCCACATCCAGTCTGCTCCCTGGGTGCGGTCGCGGGGGGGGGGGGGGGGGGAAATGTAAAATTTTGGCCTAGGTTTCAGTTCCTGATGGGCTGTAAAATAGCTTCTGACGGTCCCATTTTGATAATATGAGGGCTGTTCACACACTATTGTGGTGAAAGAAAGTTGAAGACATAGGGTCTGGGAGTGCCTTTGTCTTAGTTCATTTTGTGTGTAGTTCACATCCAGGTAGACGGGGTTAATTGGTTTTAGTTCTAGTAGACATGGTGTTGATATGGGTTAGGTAACTTGTTGACAGTAAATGTACCAGTCTTTTAAAATTGTTCTAATCTTTTATGACTCTTCAGTTTGTTTCTGTATTTTCATCGCTGCAGTTCTCGTAAATGTAATAATACTTAAAAGAGGTTTATAAGTAAATTCCCTGACAGACTCAGATTACTGTTGCTGCCGTTTCAGTGCTGTTGCTTCAGTTTACAAGATATTATTAGATTCAGTGCAACTTGGAATAGTTCAGGAAAGCCAAAGGCCTGGAACCCAGGGCAGGGCAGCCTGTCGATTCTCTAATGCAGGCTTTGAGGTCCCCATGTAGGCTGTAAGGGACAGGAAGGAGGTCCTCTTCCCACAGGGTAGCAGGAAGAGACCATCAACCCAGACTAAGCATTTCTGGATGGAGACATCTAACAGTCAGCATAAAAGGGTGGTGTGAAAAAGTTGGATCCAGTGCCGGAGGAGGTTCAATGACCTGAACAGCTCTGGCAAAGTGAGTGCAACCTCAGCCATCAGGAAAAGCCTCAGGTTATTCACCCTCCAGCAGACACACCAGCTGAGGAGCCTCAGGGCACATGATGCTCCTGAATATCGGAGGTGTGTGGCCCCTCAGAATGCTCAGAGCCATAATGCTGCTGAGGACTTGCCAGCACTGAAACATGCAGCTTCGAATGAACAGGAGCAACCGGCATTGACCATAGAGGGCAGTAGTCCCTCACCACACTCTTCTATCCCTCTAGCCCTGCAAGTTCACATCCAATTTTCTTTTGAAATCATTCATCATCTCCACTACCACTACCCTCGTGGGCAGCCAGCTCCAGGTCATTACCACTTACTGCATAAAACAGTTCTTTCTTACACCCACGCATCTCTTGCCCAAAACCTAAAATCTGTGTCCCCCTATTCCTTGTACCATCAGCTAATGGGAACAGCTTTTCTTTATCTACCTCATCTAAACCTGTCCTAATCTTGTCCCCTGCACCTGGGGAAGTCCAGCAATGGAGGAGAAATCCACTGCCCTCTGTGCCTGTGAAACTGCATCTGTCTGTAATTGAATGAATGTACTGTCTAGCTCTGGCAAATAGCACTGTGAACTGCAAGATGCACAGTGGTGGGCAGCCATTTCAGAGTTGCCACCAAGGTCTGCAGTTTATCCTTGGAAGGAGCCAGAAACGAAGGTGGTCAAGGCCACAGTGACTTTGAAGGCTACTGCCAGGCATGGCAAGCAGTGCTGCAAGATGTAAGGTCTTCAGCGCTAAGGGCATAGATCTCTGGGGTATGGCCTCTGTGTCATTCTTGCCCCTTGTCCCTCTCCTCTGCCCTCCTGATGCCTGAGGCTCTGTACTTCCTGCTGAGGGGGTTGTTCCTCATCGTCACTGGACCCAAAACTTTTGAGTCGTGCCCCTATTGCTAGCTGCGGCCTTCCTTGTGCTCAGGTGGCTCCCCAATTGTGATTGGCAGCCTTGCCCCCTCCTATGCCCCCACAATGCCAGGAGGGTGACAACCCCCTCCACTGCCTAAGCGCTTACTGCCCACTCTTCCTGCCACCTGCGCTGAGCCACTGGATCTGTTTCCCAATGGCCGAGACCCCTCTGCGCCATTCACCCTTTCATGTTGCCCAGCAAATTCCCTGTGTAGTCCATGCACCCGTCAAAATCAGAACATGGCCCTTAATGAGCTCTTTAACAATGTTAATTGGCATTAATAGATCAGGCGGGATTGCAGGGCTGCCATGGCGCAACTAGTCAGTGCTGGCGCAGATATTTTCACCACTCCCCCCACCCCACCTCCGTTCCTGCCCCCGGCACGACATGAAAATTCAGCTCAACTTCTTAGGTCTTTGATTTTTCATTAGAAGTAAACTTTTGCTGTAAAGGATATGAACAGTGCCAAAGTATATCTCAATCTCACTGCTGGGAAAGTTGAGGTTACTATTTCTGACAGTCAGTAGATATATTTGATGAAAATGAAAATATCCACTTGGAAAGTTATACCACTTGGAAAGTTAATAAATGATGGAAATATGATCTTCCACAAACAAAAACCATTATGTTAACAAAAGATATACATTTACTGAGGCCAGTAATTTTGAATTTTTTAAATAAGAAAAAAGTCTTGGCAATATGGGTTCTGAAAGTTTTGCTTTGAATCAAAGGGTTCCAGATATGTTTGTGTAAAAAGTGGCAAAACAGCTGTTCTGACACTTAAGTACATTAAAACCAAGTGGTGTGAGAATCCTCTACATCGCTTTGAGTTCACACCAACTACAGTATAACTCCAGCATGGTACACAGCTGCTTTTTAAAAAATGTTGTTGAGCCTTTAGGAACTTTCAAAACTTTACATGGAACATTTTTAAATGCTAACGGTTGCCTTAGTAACCATAAAAATAAGCTCCTGTGGAGAAGAGTTCTTCATTGCAATCTCTCGCACGTGGTCTTTCAGTGATTCATGCAGGATGAATTATTTAGGTTCACAGTTAATAGTGCTTTGATGATGCACATTGTTAATGTATCTCAGTGCTTGTGAGATTGAAGCCAGTCTGCAGCGCAACAAACCTCTGCTGAGTGCATATCCCCAGTTGGCAAATACACTTCAGATTGGCAACTGCAATATAACTGCAGACAGAGTAACAATGTGACTAAAAAGGATTGTAACATACTGTATCAACAATTTGATTTTCTGCATGGTTTCTGTAACGCAAACGAATGGAATAATAAATCAGTTTGAAAAAACACAGACTGAATCATCAGTGACCAATAAAACAGATTAGCCAGCTTAATTTAAATGTAGTCAATAACATTTTAATTTGTTTTAACAATTCAAGCTTTCCACCAGTTAGCAACTATAAAGGCTCACAATAAATTAAGAATTTGCTGATCTTCCCTACCATTTCAATAGGCACCTTTGAATTGTGTGCCAGAGATACAGCATCTGATATTTACACTTGAAATGAGGACTATATTAAAAGTGCACAAGTGCTGGCATGTCCATATTTTTCAATCTACCTTGACCTCATCAAAAAGACAAACATAAATCACAAAGTCTTAAAAGCCCCTGTAGTTCTGCAATGCTTTCCTAACATTCTTCAATGAATCTGCACATCCATCACTTTGCTTTGAAAACAAGAATAAAGACCATTTCTTTCATCACTTTAAACCAATATTTCTTCCATATTTTCTAGGGTTGCACTGGGAGAATCATCATGCATGACTATAAACCCAATTCAATTTCTGTTGGTGTAGGGTTTACTCCAGGGGTTCAACTTTGTAAATTCATACAATATCTACAAAAAACTTTCAGCACTCTGATAAAGCACACCATCATGTGATTCATTTCAAAACTAAAGACAAGACCAATGTGTGAATGGCTATAATTGACCCATGATCCGTAGAATAGCAAAGTTTCATTGCAATCTCACATTTTTATTCATTCAGTAAAAGGAGGGTGAACGATTTACATTTACAGTTAATAATATTTTGATATTCTACTCTCAGCTTGCAGCAGATTCTACAGCAAGTATCATAGATGCATTGACAGAGATACTCTTTTCTTTGATACATAAATAAAGTCTTGCTGAGAGAAGAATCATCATATAGTTCGTAGATTAGCGCCATCAGTGATGTGGTTAGGCATACAATCAATTGGCATTGCAGATGTAGAACAAAGATGAATATATTTAATGCTTAGTAGTTTAGTAGACATCAAGAGCTTTATAAGTTTATGGCAAAACTACACAATACCAAAGCCTAAATTTTCCAGTTACCTTCTTATTTTAATGACCCTTTTAAAATAAAAGGATTGGAAAAAGAGCAGAGATTTACTAGAAATGATACTAGGGATGAGGGACTTCAGTTCTATGGAGAGACTGGAGAAGTTGAGAGTGTTCTTCTTAGTGCAGGGGAGGTCAAGGGGAAATTTAATGGCAGCATTTAAAATTATAAAGGGTTTTGATAGAGTAAATAACCATAGAAAAGTTACGGCACAGAAAGAGGTCATTCAGCCCTTCGTGTCTACACTGGTTGAAAAAAACTAGCCGCCCAATCTAATCCCACCTTCTAGCACCTGGTCAGTAGCTTTGCAAGTTACAGCACTTCAGGTGCAGGTCCAGGTACCACCATTCTGAGCAGCGAATTCTAGACACTCACCACCCTCTGGGTGTAAAAGTTTTTCCTCATGTCCCCTCTAATCCTTCTACCAATCACCTTAAATCGGTGCCTCCTGGTAAATGACCTCTCCACTAGGGGAAACAGGTCCTTCTTGTCTACTCTATCTAGGCCCCTAATAATTTTGTACACCTCAATTAAGTCACCCCCTCAGCCTCCTCTGTTCCAAGGAAAACAATCCTAATCTATCCAATCTTTCCACATAGCTGCAATTTTCAAGCCCTGTCAACATTCTTTTAAATCTCCTGTGTACTCTCTCCAGAGCAATTATGTCCTTCCTGGACTGTGGTGACCAGAACGGCATGCAATACTCCAGCTATGGCCTAACCAGTGTTTTATACAGTTCCAGCATTACATCCTTGCTTTTGTATTCTACACCTCAGCCAATAGAGGAAAGCATTCCATAGGCTTTCTTCACCACTTTATCTACCTGTCCTGACACCTTCAGGGACCTGTGGACATACACTCCAAGGTCTCCCACTTCCACTAGTCCTCTCAATATCCTCCTTTTTATTATGTATTCCCTTTCTTTGTTTGCCCTCCCCAAATACATTACTTCACACTTCTCCGGATTGAATTCCATTTGCCATTTTTCCGCCCACTCAACCAAACCATTGATATCATTCTGGAGTCCACAGCTATCCTCTTCACTATCAACTACATGGTCAATTTTTGTATCATCTGCAAATTTCCAATCATGCCTCCCACATTTAAGTCCAAATCATTAATACATACCACAAACGGCAGGGAACCCAACACGGAGCCCTGTGGAACGCCACTGGAAACCGCCTTCATTCGCAAAAACATCCATCAACCATTACCCTTTGTTTCTTGTCATGAGCCAATTTTGGATCCAACTCGCCACATTCCTCTGTATCCCACGGGCTTTTACTTTTCTGAACAGTCTGCCACACGGGACCTTGTCAAATGCCTTACTAAAATCCACGTAGACAACATCCACTGTAAGAAGAAACTGGTCCCACTGGTGGGTGGGTCAGTAACCAGAAGAGACAAATTTAAGATAATTGCCAAAAGAAACAGAGGGGAGGAGATGAGGGCAAATTTTTTGTGTAGCAAGTTATGATATGGAATGCACTGCTTGAAAGGGTGGTGGAATTGGACAAATACATGAAAAGCACAAAAATTACAGGGCAATGGAGAAAGAGCAGGAGTGGGAAGAATTGGATAGCTCTGTCAAAAGAGCAGGCATAGATACATTGGGTAAAATTACCTCCTGCTCTGTTGTATAATTCTATGAACACTGATCTATTAGGCTAATGTCTGAACACAAGGGAATGCATTTCTGTCTTTCCAGCCACATGATTTCCTCATGCTTACAATTATCCAGTAGTTAGTCTGAGATGAAACAGCTAACTAAATAGCATACACAAGGCCTCAGTCGTAGAAACCATCGATGTTTCTCTTGGGATGCCATCAGGGTTCAATGAACTGCAGGGTTCTACAGGATGGAATGTCCACAGCAACGTACCTTTCAAGACAAAGCAAAGCAACACACGTTGCAGAAGAGTTTCCTGTTGCTTCTAGTGCCAGCAGATGACTGGGTGATCACTGTTCACAAAATTAAAATGTTATTGTGTATATAATACATAATAAAAATATATACTTGGTGTTAATGTTTATCGACTTTAAAAAGAAAATCACAGAATTGTTATAGCACAGGTCATCATTCAGCCCACTGTGCCTACACCAGCTCTCTGAGTGAGCAATTCATTTAGTGCCATTCCCCTGCCTTCTCCCATAACTCTGTACATTCTTCCTTTTCAGTAACTATCTAATTTCCTTTTAAATGCCTCAATTGAACCTGCCTCTACCACACTCTCTGGGAGTGCATTCCAGATCCTAATCACTCGTTGTGTGAAAAGGTTTTTCATGTCGCCATTACTTCTTTTGCCAGTTACCTTAAATCTGTCCCCTCTCGTTCTTGATCCTTTCACGATTTCGAACAGTTTCTCCCTGTTTACTCTGTCCAGACCCTTCACGATTTTGAATACCACTTCCAAATCTCCTCTTTTCCAAAGAAAACAGTCCCAACCTCTCCAATCTACCTTTGTAAATGAAGTTCCTTATCCCTGGAACTATTCTCGTGAATCTTTTCTGCACTTTCTCCAATGCCTTCATACCTCACAAGCTTTTTAAAAAAAAAGGTAATTCACCTGTTGGCAAGTAACACCAGCATAGTTACTTTCCTATCTCCAAATGTTTTTTCTTTTCTTGTTTCTACTTTTTAGTATCCTGTTACAGCTTTTACTACGCCCACTGACAGTGCTCTTCTACCTTTATGATTTGATGGCTTTCTTTGAAACGTCAAGTAACATTTTTCATGTCCGATTGAGTTTTAAGAATTCTGGCTCTTTAAGCGATTTTCTCGAGGTAGCACTAAAACAAATTCTCACATAATTACATCAACTTTTACTTGTTTGGCCTGCATTAACAGGGCAGTAACAGCCTGAAAATGGGGTCTAGACTTATCGTCCCATTATTTCCAACAATGTGGCCAGCTGCAACTTGAAAAGTGGCAAGGGCAAAAAGTAACTGCCTGTTTCAGATGGTCGACCATTGGTAATATGCAAATAGATGAGTCTGAGGACACCCTCCCCCCACCCCGATTGCCATTTTAGGTTCAAACTGGTTGGAGTGTGTGCAGTGCATGCTTCAATCAATTTTACAAGTAATGGAGCCAAAGTGACCCAGCAAAGGAAATCTGGCCCAATGCCTCCCTGGGATTTCCCCCTCCCCACCTTATGTTCCTTGCTGCCAGCCAAGGCAGACTAATATTAAGAGTTCAAGCTGCATCGGAATGACTGTTTTGCACTCCCAGCTTAGGCCTGGGTCTAAAAATGGCGGCTGCAGCGATAATCAGAACAGTGTGCGGCATTAGCAGATTTTAAATCTATAGAGAAACTTTTTCTCACGCTTACAGAGTACAGACCATCTTTGAAGAACTCTAATTATGAATAGCTTTAGAAGGATACCAAGTTACAAGAACAGCTTGTAGCTGTTTATATAGCACCTTTAATATAATAAAATGTCCCAAGGTGCTTTCACAGGAGCAAAATTTTACACTGAGCCACATAAGGAGGTATTAGGGCAGATGACCAAAAGCTTGATCAAAGAGGGTGGTTTTAAGGAGCATTTTAATGGAGGAAAGAGACACAGAAAGATTTAGGGAGAGAATTCCTGAGCTTAGAGCCTTGGTAACTGAAGGACAATGGTGGAGTGACAAAAAAAATATCAGGAGGTGCTCAAGAGGCCAGAATTGGAGGAGCACAGATGTCTGGACAGTTATGGGGCTGGAGAGGATTACAAAAAAACAAGGTCATGGAGTGATTTGAAAAAAATGAGTATTTTAAAAATTGAGCCATTGCAGTTCAGCAAGCGCAGAGCTGATGGGTGAATGAGACTTGGTGCGGGATCAGACACAGGCAACAGAGTTTAGATGGCCTCAAACTTACGGTAGGTAGGACATGGGAGTCCGGCCAGGAGTGTGTTGGTGAGTTGGCTGCATGAAAATAAAGCTGCAAAATGGCTTCTTATTCACAATACCACTAAACAAGGTTATGTCTTATCTATAGTTACATTCTGTGTAGCTACATACATTAGGAAGCCAACCAGATAGTCATTAAAACTGTATTTCAAACTG